>NC_083597.1:66995030-67620030 GCF_020882245.1 Rhopalosiphum padi
GATACCTGCAACGTTTTGTTCAAAGGAAGAGGCAGGTAATTCATTATGTGATCGTTTATTTGTATGAGCGTGATTGGATTTTTTTAATGACTTTTTTAATTATTGTGTCGATAAAACTATTTTAAAATACGCTAATACTTTTCGAGATAATTAGTAGTCACTGTTTTAAAAAATATATGTGCACACTGCAAATACTCGTAATAAAACAATCGTAGTATATGCGCAACCATGTACAACTATTTATTATATTTATTTTCATATGCGAAAACATCGGTTCTTGGATGAAATTTGCTCACCCGCACGCACATGATGCTGTTGTCGCGAATAACGGAATAGAAGTCCGCTGTCGCGTCTTGTCTCGCGTAAACAAGCGTAGATACTTATTAGTTATTACTGCACGCGGGAGAGATCGGAGTGACGAGATTTTATCACATCTTGTATTGCGCTGAGCTTATATTATATTTATAGGTAAACACGTATCCATTACAACAAATTTATTATAATGATGATAGTCAAATAAAAATGTTTATTTTATAAGTTATATTATTATTTATTATACACGGTAAAATAAAATCTTATACATTATGCAACTTTTTACACTTCCGATCGAGTAATACGTAAATGTATATTATATATTAATACTAAAATAACTTATTATTATTTATTATAATTTAAGTAACTATACGAATGTTGACATATCTACACCAAAATAATTGGCTATAGTCTCGATATATTGTTTAAAATTGCACTGCAGTATATGTATATTATATACATTATACATATTATATCATCATTCACTATCAAATGTTGACATTTACAGAGTCCGGAGTCATAAGAAATTTACAATAATAATATAATACTACCTATATATTATCGTTACCTAAGAACTATTATGGTCAATCTCAGTTCTATCAACTTATCAGAAGACACAAAATACTGTTGTGTTGCTAGAAATGTATTATATTATATACTGTACATTGTACAATATTAGTTTATTGTATTGGTTGATAATTTTGATAAAATGTAATTACTCACTCAACATTTTATGTAATAATTTATGTCGTAACTATATTGTACGTTCATATTTCATAGATTTAAACAGTAAATATGGAGATTTATATGAATATCAATACTAGATCTGTACTCAATTTTTAAATCTAATATTTTACTTATACCAATAATAAGGAAGCTCTATTAGAATGATGCACATATGATTGATGCAGGTTTATTGATTATTTTTAACTACTGACATCGCACATAAATGTGTGGCATTATAAATCAATTACATAATAGAAATAAATATGTCTTTGTCGACAAAGAAAATTGAACATCAATTTACGAATTTTTTGTCTACTGGCTGACAAATTTCATTTGAGACGAGCACCTACTTTTAATTTTAAAAATATAGAGGAGGGTAAAAGGAATGCTACAGTTAAAAAATCGCACCACAAAAAAGTATATAATTGTAAAATTAATGACATTTTGTGATATGCAAAATATATTGAAAGTTTAAATTTTGTCTTATTGCCTTAAAATATTTAAATTTATTTAGTATATATTTATAATACCATTTTCACCATTTTTTTTTTTTAATAATCATTTTTGTGTAAAAATTTGACTGTTTTAATTTTAAATGAATATGTAAGTTATTTTTGGTTTATCATTTGTTTGTCCAGTGAACTATACAATTTACATACTTACTGATGATTGTTGTAAAATAGATGTATTTGTTATCATTATTGTGTAGGTATTTAATAATCTAATAATTTGGTGGTTATCATTAATGTCTGGTAAAATATTATGTTAATACCGTAACTATGTATAGTATTGTATACATATTATATACATCGTAAATCTTTTAATATTGTCGTCGGCTTTTTTTTTTTAACGGTTCGAGGGAAAGCTTACACTGCTATTTGTCCCTATAAAACTGAGCTGTTTAAAATCAACAACGGATAAATAGAGATACTGAGGGGGAGAGAGAACTTTGATTTTTATTCATCCTGTTATACTTGTGTAGATTGTGAAATGGACGGCGCATATATATATATGTATGTATATTATAATATTATGTCCCGCGAAACATAATGAATCACCCTGCATCGAGGTGGCGCAATTGTACATACCTATTATACACTATACAGGACACGCGTATTGCGCATATTATATTTATAGATAATACACAATATATATATATATATATAGGATCGTACTTGTTTTTATAGGATAGAGCAGTCGCATACTTGCGGTAGTGAGCCCTTGAGGCTTACTGCTTACATACACACATACTGTTTTACGCAGTATTATTATTTAATGTTTAACAATTCTGTAGCGTCAGCGTGTGATTTACGAGGCCGTAATACGTCATGGCGAAAAACGTAACATTTAATAAATTTGTGTTAACATGTAAAAAGCATTTTAATGCGTCAGTCGGTCCATGACTGGACCAAAAAGGACGTCTGATGGAGTGTGCAATTATCATTTTTTTTTAAATCGCAACCATCGAATATCGTCATAAAACTATATTATTTCCAAATACATATAGACATATACATATTTTTAAATCACTGAAATTTATTCAAGGATATAATAAGATTTGTATATGTCGTATTCTTAAAGATAAATTTAAATAAGATACCAACGTTAGACTAAGAGTTTGGTTAGGTTAAGTTAGTGTTTGACAATAGCTTGAATTAATGGATCGCGTATTATGGATATAATCTTTATTTTGAAAAATAAATGATTTGTAAACTAATAATATATTATTTTTTTTTATTTGGCTAAGAATTAAGTTTTTTGCTAAAACTCCTTTGACACACATATAGTTATGCAATCAACAATATATAAGCAATAATATTATAAATTATATTTTCCAAAAACTTTTTTTTAAATTGTATTTATTTTTATAAACGACCAACATCAATTTGATCGAAAATTTAAATAATACTACATAAATGTGTTTATTATTATTATATAATATAGCTATATTGCGGGATACCCATACGAAGAGAAAAAATATCTCGTTGGCAGCAATTCGATTAATTACTGGTAGTATCTATTGTCACTCGAACTGTATTTGTTTCAAAATATATGTAAGACTATCCGCGGAGCACGGAGACAGAAAATTTGAAATTCTAAAGTGACTCGATCTAATTTCAAGACAGAAACTCGAGATCAAAAATCGAAATGCCATGAAGAAATATTGAGGTGGCAAGAATTTCTTTTTTGATGTGGTGTAGGGACATAAATAAAATATATAAAAAATCGCGAACGTCAACAATCATTCATATATATATATATATATATATATAGTTACACAGCATGTCAAAGCGATCGTGATTCATCCTACGCGCGCGTGCGAAATAGGAACATATTTTATGTTATATTATTTACAGCTTATGTATATTACATGTATTAATTATTATGTACGAAAACAGCATGAACCACGTGCGTGTAAATTCCGCAGCCGTGTCAAACGAGCTTTACGCAATCACTGCAACATGGACTCAGTCGACGACAATGTTGACGTTGAACGACGATATGTGCTGCCACGGAGAAGATGACGAGTGGGCTGTGAAAAATATAAAACATAATAGCATAACGTGCATATATATATATACATTATATTTGACTATACATATTAATCATATTATATACAGGCCGATTCACAAAGTATTATATGCCCACTCTCATTTATTCCACTAATAATGAATGTAATCAAATTCTGATTTTTTTTGTACTTTAAATATAATTTTATTCTTTAGACTTTTATACCATTTTTAGGAATTTCTCGTGGCAATACAAACTTTCAATAGAGTATCTTATGTAAATCGAGTACCTACCTTTACACGTTTGATATTACACCTGTTTTAATTTTTGTTAAACCATTTTTAAGGACAATATTATCCTTATTATTTCTTCTAATAGCATACATAATATTAAAAATTTAAAAACTACTGGTTCAAATTTTGATTTAGATACATAAACATTTTCAGAATTTGTTTTCATTTGTTAAAAATAAGTTTATATTACTATAGGATACTCCTTAAATGGTATACAAATCTAAATATCTGAATAAGTACCTACGTATGGTCTTTATGCATATTTAACAATTTAAAAAATTAGAATTATTTGAATAATTTCATTAATCTAGAAAAGAATGGCGGTGTGCACGCTTGGGGAATCCAACTGCACCGTGGCGGGGGACGATAGGAATTTCGCTGCAAGACATGAGAGACGGACACCGCGAAACGTGTTGTGTTTCTAATGATTCCACGGTGATTTTTTTTTTATCATGTATTCCGTACGATCGTGACGAGAATATTATACTGTAAATAGTTTATGCGCCGCGTAGACGAAAACGGGTCTACTGCAGTTTAATAAATAAGTATATATTTATATATATATAACGGACGCAGCAATAATATATTAAATCTTTATGTGATACAACGACTCGCGCGACCAGCATCGTTGTCGAAGAGGCTGCCTTGACTTATATACATCGACGAGACACACGTGACCCGTATATGTGTGTGTGTGTGCGCGCGTACATCCGAATCGTATCAAACCGCTTCTCCTTATACAAAAAATAAAAATAATACTCGTCATTTCAACCGCATCTATCATATATTATACTCCGATATATACCTATAACTGCGTGCGATTTTAATTACCAACGTTCCAAGTACGCTACAGCTTGCAGCGGTCGGAATATTTTAAGTCGAGCTGTGTCAGTGTCACGATTCCATGTCCCGTCTTACGCATTGTATATGGTAATATATAATAATATGTATGGTAAATGATTATGTGTGTGTGTGTGTGTGTGTGTGTATACTGTCTATATTATGTATATATCGACCGAAATACATTCGTTGTCTACATCTGTTTAATAAAATTTATAATAGGTATACATACATAATATAAATTATAAATCATAACTTTATAATATTATGACTTTGTCGCAGCTAGTCGATTCATCTAGGCGAGGTCGACAACATGCATCGCGTCGGGTGACACAACGAGTTCACATGGTGACTGCGTTAAAGTCTCTTTTATTTTATCAAATGTAAAAACTCTTCTTATTATCATCATTCATAATTCTATCTTTTTTAGTGTAATCTCCTCATCATATGTTATTTATAAGTATATGTATTTCTGTGGTGGCAACCTCCATTGTCAACCGTTGTGGATTTTGCGCGATACAAATAGTTGGCTCTTCGAAAAACTATTTATTTTCTATGGATATTTTATATACATCAGTGTTTTATACCCTCATAGGTATAAATATGTTTCGGCCTTCAACGGATTTACTAACTTTGTGAGTAATTCGTCCAAATTTTATAAAATAATAATGTTTTACTTGTGATTTTGGAATTCGTGAGCTTCCTGTCCTTGCTTTGACAATATTTTTATAACTGTTGTTTTTGTGTTGATTTATCCAATTTACTTAAAACAAGTACAAATTATTTTAACCATCAAACCATCATTATTCCTCGCCTAAAGTGAATTATATAGTGGTGTTAGACCTATACTGTCGGTCTGAGGTTGTTTTGAAACATAATACACAAAGCTATTGAATCATAAGGCGTAACGTGTACAACTATAAATGAATAGCAGATCTGAGTTGTAGATAAATTAAATTAAATCACGTTTTTGTTTTTTAAATAAACCTAGGAAGTTTCTTATTTGTTTTACAGAAAAATGAGTAATAATATATATATATATATACAACACAATTTACCTAACGGTTGCAGACAAAGCAGTAATAAATATTATTTAATTAAATATAAAAACATTTTTTTTATAATAGAATTCTAGGTAATATGGTTGATGTAATTAATTTGACAATAATATATAATAAATAAATTAAAACATGCTCTGGGTATTAATGACAAAAAAGGATTGAGCGTGTGCATTGCCATATTAGTGTGCGCCAACACATTTGTTAGTGTAAAACCGCACTGCAATAAATAGATATAACTGTATTACACATGTTATATCACTCTATATTGAGCGTAATATTACCGTTGATTGATTACTCTATTGTATATCAACGATGTTATTATTATTATTATTATAACAAGCCAATGGACACAATACACCGTGTACAATATTATTGTTATTATTAGAGATTCGCGTTTAAATAAGAGCGGAAAATTCACGTTATCGAACGACAATTGAATATTTCTGTGTATTTCGAAGATGAAACTTACGCGGGTTAGAAGAATACGACACGAAAGTCGTAATTGTACAGACAAAGTTGGGTAAAAATAAATTGTATACATAATTATAAATATATTATTATTATATGAGTAGGTCGTAATCACATATTATGATTTATGAATATAATTTTATATAATATATATGATAGAAATAATTACACATTTTTTTTTTGAAAAGTGTATTTTTTTTAAAGTAGGTGTAGTTGTACCTACTGTACAGCTTGTAAACATAATGGCTAAAGGTAGTTTGAAAGTATTATAGTGGTGCAATGCACACATAGACCTATACCCCTCCAGTGACTAACAATAACTTATCAATTGATAATAACCAAATGAAATTCAACCACAGTTATCAATGGTTACTTTATTTAAATTAAAAATTTTACATTCAGAAAATACTCAACAAACCACTACCTCTTTCATAGTGCGACTGCATTAACAATATATATATATTTAAAACGACTCAATGTCAGAGGTAATTAAGTTATATTATTATTGGATGATTAAAACGTGATTTTATATTATACGAATTAACCTAAAACAATTGGCTTTAGACAATTTATTTGACTTTACAGTTTACGTACTAAAAAATGCCAATATTGTAAGTTAGTATGAACAGAAAATAATTCACAAATCAAAATTCATAACTTATTCTTGATTAATTCATGTTAAAGCTATGGATGTCATCACTAACTACTAAGTATTAATTGGATTGTTAACATTTTTATAGTCTAATTATGCGTATTATTCTTTTTGAAACTAACTTTTTCAAAATTTTTATTTTATTTTTTGCAAATATTTTTCGGTCATTTGAATATCATCATTCGAAAGATTTTGTATGTGTCTCGTATAATTAAAATAAATTAGCCAAATCAAAGTAAATCAAAATACTCACAAAAATTATAAATAACAGTTTTGCAACGCGTTATGACCTATACTGCTATAGTGCTATATACCTCATATTACTATGTTAGCACTTACAGTGCTCATACGACTATACGAGTAATATGCCCGACTCAGCTAGATCATTGGAAGTTTTCACGATCTCATCGAAACGATAGTCGTGACGATTTCCTTTGTATATGTGTGTGTGTCTGTGTGTGTGTGTGAAGACTGTGAGAACCGCCGAAGAAATTACTTAATCTCGCGCCTAAAGACCCGTTACTTAACAACCACCGAACACTGCGGCCGTTGTCATAATTCCGAGTATTTATTATTATTATTATTATATTTTATTTTTTAATAATGACTGGCCGTTGTGTTCGCGCAAGCTCATTAAGGCCACTGCCGAAAAAAAATAAATATAATAACCATTTCGCAACACCGCGACTTGGTGTACGAATGTGGGTTTATCCGATCATAGTTTTCAAATTTTATATTGTAACACATTAATATATGTACCGTACCGGGTACTATATGATGTATAGGTGTCGATTTATATGCTATAACGTCTTGTTTTTGTTTTTCAGAAAAACAATTCAGCTTCACGGAAAAACAGAGGTTTGATGGATGGTTCAACAATCTGGCGCATCCGCAATGGGGTTCGATCGGTATGTCAAAGCTTATTATTATTATTTATCCCATTATAATATACCCAACGGCAGATCGTAGCGATTCGACGGATGTCTGGAGATTATCGTCGTGTCAACGTCGTTCGCCATTGTTTAGTGGTAGACACGCATTATAATATAAAATATGATCACGCCGTAGTCGTCTGGTTGTTTTTCGCTGATTGACGTCGGTCGCATTATCATATTTTACTATAATAATAATAATAATATATTATATTATGTATATATTCAGTACAAATGTTATTGTTATATTCTACGTCTCCGCGATCTAGATAATATTATAGTGCAATAGTCATTAATAATAATAATAATGTATCGCCATTCGCCGCCAACGACGACCAATATATACGTACAATATTTTGCCGTATATTTTTAATCGAATGAAGGTTATACAACGCGAATCGTATAAGTACGATATATATATATATATATTATTATAGTTGTATTTGGTTGTAGGTTTATTTGTTTTTTATTGTTGTTATTATATATTTCAACATTTTGTGTACGCCAAAGTTTAGTATAATATTATATACGTGTATACAATGCAGCATTGAAAACACGTCGTAGGAAATCGACAAAACTCGCCATTCCTACGCAGTCACATTTTTTCTGCTATTGAGGACGTTTGCGTGCTTCTACCAATCTTTTTCATCTAGCACATCGTTTGCATTTTCCATTTCCATTGACTCGCCGATATCAGTTGAAATATCTTTCCTCGCCTTATGGCGAAGTCTTTCCCTTTGGTCGTTGTTTCTTTTTAGGGAGGAGTTTCCGGGCAGGACATTTCGTGTAGGATTTGCACCCGTCCGCTAAACGTGCCAAACCGGATGTATTCGATTATTCGACCAAAATCGATCTAACATATATTATGCAACATGTGTAATATACTAATATGCAGCTACAATATTGTTGAAATGAGTTTAATAATACTATATGTTACCTAAACGAAAACATAATTTATACATAATATCATAATAATTAATAAAATAATAAATGCATTATTTTTGTTGAGAATTAAAAAATTTAATACTTTGCAATAATGCAATTACGTGGATTGAATTTATTTTGTGTATTGATTATAATTAGTAGATATTAGGAAGAAATCCCGACAAATTATGATTTTCATTCGAGTCCGTCGAGTACCTATCGACATCAACAAGGGTATCGAAAAAATAATTGAGTACATAAAAAGGTGGTATTCATTTTTGTGCAAATTATAAACACTACTTTTGGTTACTAACAGTGGTGCAAACTACGTATCTTTATTTTAAC
This sequence comes from Rhopalosiphum padi, assembly GCF_020882245.1. Classification (NCBI taxonomy): domain Eukaryota; kingdom Metazoa; phylum Arthropoda; class Insecta; order Hemiptera; family Aphididae; genus Rhopalosiphum; species Rhopalosiphum padi. The sequence goes on from NC_083597.1 coordinate 67,004,095, forward strand.
GCCAGTTCACTCAAAATGTTTTTCCTTTCGGAATATTCTGTTATTTGGCTCGTTGTATGACCTCTATAGATCAATGATTTCTTAGTCTCTCATATTTTCAATTTTTATTTCGCTCAGTCATATTCAGAACGTTTTTTTTAAAAAAAAACTAATGAATATTTTACCTTCAAAAATAGATAGTTATGCCCGTCGGTCACTGTCTTTTTGTCCATTAGTCGTATAGTCGTCTTGTTGCCCCGTCGTCGTGTTCCTTCTGAATTACGTGCAGTATTCGCGGTTTCCCCGTTGTAATAACGTGACCAACGTAATGATGCTGATTGATTACGTTTCTGTGGTCGACGGTTGTTGCAGCTGTCGTTCGGCACATGTCAATGTCACGGACTCGGGATGGACGAAATAATAATGATAATATAATTTCGCAGCCGGTGCTGGGTGCAGTGAGAAGTTCTCTCTTTCTCTCTTTCACACTTTTCTCTTTCTCAGTACAGTAGTATTGCATATATTCACAACATATCATAATGATAAGCGATAACCTGCTTTGTTGCACATTATTATGTGTATTAATTCACTGTACACACTTCCTACATACTATTTGCGATAGAATAAATTAAACATCATTATTGCGATTACGACAATTTCACACACACACAATAATATATTCACATAATGAGATAAGGACTGAGATTTGTATATATTATATAATATATATATATAGATACATATACATATGCTTATAGTTCATGTACGCATAATATAGTAGATATCTATACGTTGCAAATTTGAAACGATTAACTGAGCTTCGCGATCGAGCAGATATCTCACTTATAATTGAGCGCTCAAAACAATTCTCGTGCTCATATATATTATATTTAAATTAATCAATTTGTGTTAATTCATAAACCAAACGTATATTCAAGACGTGAACAATGATCTACTTATCAGACAATAGCACCACGAACGTTGAGATAATAAGAACAATTACAGTACCGTGAATGTTATTCAAATCTATTATATGTATAACACACGTGAACACACTTACCAGATGGATATTTATAAATTATAATCGCGAGAGAATAATTCACAACAGATTGAAATACACCCGAAAAAAACATGTTATGGAATTAATAGAACCATATAAATCAACACGAAAAATAATTAAGGGTTTTTTCAAAAAAACACTGGTATTCGATCAATGATTATTTTTGTATATTTATATATTCTCTTATTTTATCTAAAAGAGTTTAATTTCAACATTACTTTTCTGTTTCTAGTGCAATTAGACAAAAATAAGTGCTATTATTTGACCTTACCAATGTAGTTACGCGTCACCCGATTCATATAATATTATTTCCGGGCTATTGCCTAGTCACCACCGTCACTATATTATCATTAGTGTTTCTTATGATATTTTCAATAGCCAATCGGGTGACGCATCGAAAACAAGCACGTGATATTTATTCGTGGTCGATGTTGGTTTATTTTATTTATTAATTTTTTATTTTTTAGTTTAAACAAAAATTGGTGTCCAATTTGTAGAGTTTTTCAAACTTTTTTACAGTCCTCAAACATGTTGTGATTAGGTACTTAAAATAATTATTTTTCATTATTTCGTAACATAATTACCAAATAGATTTGGTAACCAAACCTTATAAATGTGATTTTACGCTAAAAAAATTGTGAAACAATTTAAAGGTATACAATTGTAAAACTCATTTAACAAAATAAAAACACATTAAAACCAACTGTTTTATATACTAATGTCTTTTTAGATCAATACTTTTATATGTTACCAAATAAATTATGAAATCTAGGAAAATAAATTAGTATATTTAAAATCATTGTATATCATATACTGCAGCTAGTATCGGGTGATTGAATAAAAAAATGTTCGATTAGGAAAAATACATTATAATATCCAGCCCAAATACATGTTTATGTTAAAATAATTAATTAATAACTATAATTATAGTTATAGATACGATTAAACATGATTTATATGAGTTTAACTTAACCTTTTTATTTTTCAAATTATCTGAAAAAAGCTAAATTATTACAATGGATTAATTAATCAATAAAGTTAAAAATTTAGAAAAATTAACTCTTTAGCAAAGCTTAAACTTGTTAACTAGTTAATGATGCCCACTTAGTTGTAGATTGTCAATGTCCCACCACCCGCTGGTGATCAAGTCGATTATTTTTAACGAACGATATTTGCAGTAGATAGCACCTATTGTGCTGTTTGTACTGTTCTTAGAATTCGCGTGCACCAGTCCAAAAACGGATTTTGTCGCCCACCAGGAACGGGGAATATTATTTTATATTTTTTCTCATTCATTATCCACCGCCGCCGAGTTTAATTATGGCAAACTGATAGATGTGAAAAACAAAAATAAATAAAATAAAATTATGTTGCACAACAGTTCTCCATACGTAAAGGTATGGAGTTATATTGTCTTATGAAATCTCGCGACTGGGAGGGGCGGACGACGACAACGTAGGAGGCGACAGATGTTATAATGTGTCTTAATGAGTCGATAAAAATAAATATTATATAGTATAATACATAAAATGACAAATAAAGGGACGATCACCCTGACGGCCACTGCGAGACCGAGATTCTGCGACAGAACATATTATAACATTGTTATATAATATGTATTATAAGAAAACTGTTCGATATACATATCATTATAAATTATTATAAAGCAGTCTCGTTCTGCACGTATATGATATATTGCGATCTACGGATAAAATATGTAATATATTATAATATATAGGGGCGGCCACGTCATAGTTTCGACGGCAATATATTTTTTATTAACTGACACGATCAAACTGGGCGAATTATCATTAGACAAAATTTAATTACATTTACATAATACACGCATACCATTGAACAAGTCGGTATAGGTAGGCGGATTTTCACGTCGTCGGGATCCGCGGTGAAGAAACCGCAGCGACCAGCAACCATTGGCTGGCGTTTTTGTCAAGGGCGAATTTTTCCTTGTTCGAATGTGAAGCAAGGTCATCGTTTCGATAAACATACAATAAAATCGAACATAATATATATTTTAATATCCTCTATGTGTACATAATACACGAGTTAGCATGACATAGGCACCGCGCGCATATTAATTATTATATTGGCGTATATTTTATATAATGTTGTAATTGCAGTAAATATGTTATACATATAATAATGTTCAATAAACGATTATCGTCCACATAGTATTATTTCGACGACGAGATGGTTATATATTTCTTGTTGCGGACGAAAACCAATGCCACCGAGGCCGCGTATATATTTGGTCGTATAGGTGAACGTACAACGATAATAAATCCTCCCGGGCACAGCAGCAGCTGTTCCAACACGACATAATATCCTATATATAAATAATATAATTACAATAATGATAATAATAATGAAAAAAGTCTATGTCTAGCAGAAAATAAAAACGAGAATTCGTCAAATTTCTAGCCGCCGAGAACACTCCACACTCTTCTGTACTGGCTATTCGAAGGATGGCAAATCATCTGTGACACGCGAACACGTCTTATTATATAGTTACAAGTGACACGCAGGCGTCTCATTGGTACGCCGAGTACCTACGAGGAAATTATTTTTTGTTGGGATTTTTGTTTTTTAAAATTGCCTTTTATATTCGTTTCGTGCTTAACTATGTATACAAAACATCAATATTCAACTATTTTGAACGGTGCGACGGATAATATGTGTTTATTGGTGATCATAAATTTCTTTTAGAGACGCGTTGGCGAAAACGAATCAATCGCAATTTTTTAATCGACACGTAAATACAAAAAAAGGCTTGTTATAGGCATCTGGACAAAACTATCTCACTATATGCACAAGTGCACAATAGTAACATACCTAATACTATATTGGAGCGGTGGCACGGCGAAGTGGGAAATAGAGACGGCATCCTCAACGTATTTTAAGGGGCAATAATTTATAGTTATTTATATCTATAGTATTTCAGTATTTACTGTACGCGCGACAGCCGACAGGTGGTTAAAAATACATGACAGTAAGTGCTTTATCGTGTTTTTCGTGTGGGTGGAATATCATAGACATGGCTCGGGGCAATTTCAAGTACTCCGTCGGAAACCGTACACATAGGTCCCGCATATACCTTTCATCAAATGTCCACATGCGATTGTGTTTATAATTGACAGGAATACGACACGCGATGAAAACAAGCGGGAAACGTGTGTAATCACTCGCTAACGACATTATAATATTATATATTATATCGTCACCGTCTACGTCGCGTCGTCGTGATTATGTGGACGGAACGGTGTGCAATATTTGTATGTTATTATTGTTTTATTATAATAACATGTAAACGACCATCACGGAGATTATAAACAGATACGTATTCGATAGCGCCCGACACGGCAGTATATAACGTTTATATCGAGTACGATATTATCCACGCTATACACATGCTTGAATTCGGAAATTTCACGGACAAAAGAAAAATAATAATATACGTTATGCTAAACGATTTTTTTTTTTTTTTTTGATTTAACTCACCGAGTGTATAATAATATATATATAGCTGCAGCGCTAAAGCAATATAAGAGTTTAGCACATTCACGTCGATTGGCGAATTATTATATTATAGTATCGAGTATGAACACGACGAGTGTGCTTATAATAATATATTATAATATACTTAATATTTATATATACAACAATACAGCGGGCGTAACAGTCGACTACGTATAATAGGTAGGTACGCAGAGACGAGGGAGTGACGGCATATCTTATTAATTCGTAATACTTAAAGTATAGCACATTATTAGCACGCGATGGACGTATATGTATAACGATTAAGGTGTTTAACGGAAAAGGAAAAAAAATCATTACAAATATGCGTAGGTTATATATGTAATCGCCGCGGAGACTGATTATTATTCATCTATATATATATAATGTATGTATATTGACGTATACTTTGTAAAATAGAGACTTTAACGCATATCCTGATTAATTCCAAATTCTTTAAACACGGTTAATTATTGTTACTCATTCGTCATTATACACCGACAATGATTGTAATTGGACACTGTTAAGAATGACTAAATAGACATCAATATTGAAATCGTATGGATTGATATTATTTTATAATATCTTAGTAATTTTTGACAATGCTAATAAATGTAAGAAATAATATTTTAAGATTTCCGAAAATATGAGGATTGACTATGTGCATAATGCCATTATATGATCAATGATGGTTATAACACGCTCTTTTGATAAAATGATAATAAGAATATTCCTTTTTTTTTATACTCGTATTATGTATATTACTAAATTGAATAACATTTAAATTAATTTGTACACTAAAAACTACAGTAGTTTACTAGAGTCTATAGTAACTAAAGTATGTGCAATTTTTTATTACCAGCACTACAGGTAAAAATTTTAATCTTTCACTTTGCAATTTTCGTGGTCCAGTGATACTAACTATATAAGCTCCTCACTTTCCAAAGAGTAATCTATTTTTGTTGGGCATGTTTTTAAACAAATTTAATTTCAAATCAAATTGTATGGCTTGTGAAAGTCGTTAAAGTAAAATTAATTTTATGATTCATGAAGATACGTGGGCACATGGCGATAGACAATCGAGCCCTGCAGACTTTATCTTATCGAATTATCGAAGATTATAAACGAACGATCAATAATAAGATGACATTGACCTAACGCAATGTGGATATTCAATTGCATCACTTAATTTCAGTGGTTCTCAAACTTTTTTGATCGTAAAGCTCTGAAGTTGATTAAAACAATTTTTTGAAACCCTGAAAATAAGTAATGTCTTTAAATTTATCTTGAGCCAAAAACAAAAAACAAAACGATGGATTATTTGTCATTATGGAATTCAATTAATAATATTGAATATGATTTTAATTTGGATTAGTCCACGGAGTTTTTAGATTATCGCTTTGTGGAGCCTTTTAAGGCTCGGTGGAATACAGTTTGAGAACCGTTAACTGCTTAATATTTAATGACTCTCAACTGTTGCAACGGCGACGAAGATATATTTTTATGACTATTTTATGTAGTACGGTTCGAGCCGTTGTAATAGGCGAGTTGTATAGCTGCAGATTAATAATCTTGTACGTTAATACAGCGATATATTATGCACAAATACATGTGTATAAATATTATAAATCATTTTGCAAAACGGACGTTATACATAATATTCGTATATTACAAAAGTAATAACATTTTAATATCAGGAAATATAAATCATCATACGTAGTTGCCACCGCTGGAATGAAACGGAACTGCGATTGAAAGAAGTGTATATCTACTTACGATAGCCATGTATATATTATAATTACGTATAATAAATTATGATAAGTGGTCACGTGGAAATTTTATCAAAGTCAAAAATCTATTTTGACGTTCGGGTGGTAAAGAAAAGCAGTTAACGAGTAATATCGATATTTATCTATTGTATAATATTATACCATAATAGTAACACACACGGCATTGTGAAATACCTACCTCGTAGACATACCGGTGTGTAGTGTAATTATTATTATATTGGCGCTTCTATTTTTTTCTGTGTTTGATTGACCTGCCAATTTTTTTAAAAACGCGTCGATGCCTTGCGCGTAAATATAATTAAAACGTTAATATACTACACTGAGTTATATCTAAGTTACCTATGTTTTTTTTTTGTGTTATAATAAAAATGATATACGTACAAGTATTATTATTACACTATAACCGGGGGATCGATAAGCGGGAAACACATTCATTAAAAAGTTTGATTATAAAATGTAAATTAATCAATATTAATTCGGTTGAAAGGCAAACGTTTTTACGGGTCGATACTTTTAATTTTTAGTTTGTTGTTTGGTTGATTATTCATAGAGTTTTAGTATATTAATGTGTACACAAAATTCAAAAATCCGTAAAGCGAAAAAAAAGTCAACAATTAATATAATCCCTTAAAACACAACCCTTCACACCTCACGCACGCACCGCTTAACAACATAATATATGTACCTACAGTAAGTTTACATACTTATTTTATAGTTTATACGCGTAGACAGCAGATCGAGTGCAGCCTGCTGTTTATGCACAATTCACATCAATATTAATCGCGATTCCAATAAGCGTCGATACTGTACATAACATGTTAACCCGGAGCTTTGGGAACGGGATCGCAAATTCACAATCATCACTGCGCATAAATAAAATATTTCGTCAGCCATTATAATATAGATACTCGACGGACAACAAAGTCACCGCCCGAACGTCAATCTTTTTCAATCCCCTCTGGAAGTCTGGACCGACGCCCGCGGCCAAGTCGATACGATGAAAATCGGCCTCGTGCCTCGGACTCTGCGTAAGTCCTGATGGCCTCGGTCGAGTGTGTATTTATCTTATTATATTGTACAAGAAGCACAACACCCCGCGCCGATAAACGGGTTTTTCACACATCGGTCATCGTTCTGTTGTATACTTATGCGCCCGTGGCGCGTGCGCATGTCGCAAAATATTGTCCTTTCGAAAAATTAAACACACCAACATTAACAGTATAACGTTTTTCTGTGTTTATTGTTATTATTCCCGATCACCACAGTTTTTAGATTATGTTGTTTTATAATTTTTCGCGCGTTGGCCTTGCTTATTCGGATCTACCGAGTTTCGTCAGTGTCGCGCGCTCTATCGCGTGATGTTATTATTTATACAAACCAAACGTAATTTTTTCTTTTTTTACTAATCGTTAAATTTTCATTGGTACTTCGTTTTAATGTAAATGAAAAAAAAATGAATTGGTGTTTGAGTAATGACGTTTATGTACTAATTTTTTTCTTAGGTTTTTTTTATATCGCACGCAGAATGCGCTCACCGCATTCGTACTAAGCTGTTCAAGGCTCAAGGACGGTTCATGCTCCTGGCATTACGCACCCAAAAATATTTCCTCAAGGCAACCATACTTTTACCCTAAATATTTGTTTTTTTTCTATATCCAGCACGTGATTCACACTTGGTGTGTTGTGTATAAATAAACTTTATGTCGTATATAAAATATGAGTAAATAAATTCCATTGAATTACATTTCCTTGGAATGATGTAACGTTATAATGTGGAAAATGGACAATAAATAATCGTGCTCAACTCGCAAATGCGCCTAAACAACAAAACAAAACAAATGGATGGTATTATTTTCTCGTTTTTTCTTCTTTTTTTATTATTATTATTCTGCTTATAAATTAGTTGTGAGATCGTGATGATGGTTTGGCCTCCATGGCTGTAAAACGAGTTGACATGAATTCATTCAAAGTATTTTCCTATTATACGTTTAACTGTAGAGATGCTTAATATGTCCTCATGTACATATAATATAGTTGTGTGCAAAACACTTTCGAAAACAAAAAACCATATTATACTAAAAAAGAAAAATTAAGTTTAAATTAACATACACTCAACCCGTGTGTATAGTAATAAGCATTATAATAAACAACTCGACTACAGTATAGTAGCTCATAATGAGCTGGCTGAAAGCAGCAAGCCTATCATACAGTTGAATTGTTTATAATATATATATATATATGTATGTATGTCAATGAATCGCATACATTAGGAAAGTTAAGTTTAATTGATAAATTACTTTCCATAATGTTTATATGATACTCTCCGAATGCTATAGTTGCGCAATTATACTATTGCTTTTAAAACCACGATCATAAACCCAATGATCGAATAAGGCATAAGGTTAAAACGGGCACTTGAACTGGATCTCTCTTGTCATTTGCGCGCATTCTTTTGTCGCAACAGTTACATTATTCAACTCAAGCAAACAATGGCCGGTTGATTTGCCGCGCCTTCGTCGTATAGTCGAATTTATGAATAGAACGGCCTCGGTAAAGTTGAGAACTAGAGTGTTTACCTTTTACAACATTAATGTTAATAATTCATTACATACCTGATGATGGTTTTTTACACAAAAATGTGTCCAAAAACTAAAGGCAGGATTTAACTATAAAGATTTTAACTAATTAGTAATTTTCTAGTTATTTGACAATTATTTCATAAATTAAAGAGTCTATAGTAACAACTTGGCTTTTCTAGTTAAATTACAAAAATAGTGCGTTTAATTTTTATTTTGTTTATAGAATATAACTACAAATTATAAGTTATAATTTATTGTAGTTATAGCTTATTAATTAATTATTTTTTATTTAATCCATTGAAACTCTATTAATAGTATATTGTAATATTTTTAAATAAACAAATAAAAATTCCTTTATTTAATAATTTAATTGATACAAACACGTTATAGTCTAAGCCACTAGAACTAGAACTAGTGTTCAATAAATATTGGTAGTATACGATTACATTTTAAACAAAATATTTAGTAATAAATAATTAAAAATTGTAACCAGAGTGCGAGTGGTAATATTAGAAAAAAAATCTACTTAGTTAAATCATTATAATCAATTCCTCTATATCTATTAACTTTTAAGACTTTTAAAATTAAATATTTTGTTTATTTATTATTATATTAACTCATAGTGTAACGTTTTTAACGTTGACTCAGTTTAATTAACTCAAATAAATGTTTTTTAATTAATGTGCTCACGTCGTTGCGAAAAATTATTTTCATCGAATTTTTTTATGTTTATAGATAGTCACATGACCAGGAAAACACCCGCCAGTTACTCCGATGGGGTATACATGATGTCTGGTCAAGACCGACCAAGCCCCAGAAAATTAAGCTCGTTGTTCATGAAAGGATCGGACGGCTTGTCGTCACTGAAGAACAGAACTGCGATTTTAGCGTTTTTCGGTACACAAAATAATAAGACAATATAACAAATGCCGGCATAATAACGATTTTATAAAAATTAATTGTTTATCATGTTGATAATCGGTACAGGTCAAGTCGTGAGTTCTGAAATCGTAATGGGCAGCGAAAGTGGTTGTCCTATAGAAGTGCATCCAATTGAAATCGAAAAGTGTGACGAGATGTACGACCACGAGTGCGAAGGCGGTAAATCGATACCGTTCCACAGAGCTGGTTATGACCGGAACACCGGTCAAAGTCCAAATACGCCGAGACAACAGGTAACTATAAAGTAATTAATACACGTGTAATATTTTACACTGTGTATAAATACGAATTTCATTTCGATTGCAACCACAGACCATCCCTGCCCTGTCTATATTACTAACATTATGCGCCATGAGGCTACCATTAAATAACTTAATGACCAATGCACGCACGCAATTATATATATATATATAGTTTTAGTATATAATATTATCAGTGCTTCCTACCATGGTTCCGATTTTGATGATGTGCTGATCTATGAGCATAAGGTCTATTTTATGATTACAACGAAACCATATATTTCAGATAAACCGTGTGACCAGCTGGATCGACGGAAGTTTTATCTATAGCACTAGTGAGGCGTGGATAAACGCCATGAGATCTTTTAAAAACGGTACGCTACTTAGTGAGCCCAGTAATGGATTTCCGGTGAGGAACACGATGCGTGTTCCTTTATTCAATAATCCTGTTCCCAATATTCTGAGGACACTGAGTCCCGAGAGACTTTTCCGTAAGTGACTCATAATGGTCTTTCGATAATACTAACATTTCATACTATATTATACTGTATTATACCGATCGCGTGTGTATGTGTACAGTATTGGGAGATCCCAGAAGCAATCAAAATCCAGCTTTGTTATCGTTTGGGATATTGCTGTTCAAATGGCACAACGTGATCGCCGACAGAGTCCAGCAAGACCATCCGGACTGGTCCGACGAAGAAGTGTTTCAGAAAGCTAGGCGTTTCGTGGTGGCCACTTTGCAGGTATGTACTATACGCCTTCACCGTACGCCGATCATTATTTTGTAAATGTATGAGCCTATCTTCGGATCGCTGAATATTTATTGTTTTATAGTTTTATATATATTATTTGCCTTCGTTTTTCAGAACATCATTGCTTACGAATACATCCCCGCATTCTTGGGAACAGAACTACCAGAGTATACGGGCTACAAACTAGACGTACATCCAGGTATCAGCCATGTGTTTCAGTCGTCGGCTTTCCGGTTCGGGCACACGATGATTCCGCCTGGCATATACCGGAGAGACGGAAAATGCAACTATCGGAAAACAGCTATGGGGAATCCGGCTCTGAGACTGTGCGCTTATTGGTGGGACTCTAGTGTGAGTATCTATATTATTAACTGCCTACGCGTATATTGTAAATAACATACCGACGAATCGACACGTGAAAACAACTATATTCACATACCCAATTGCATAAGTTGAATCCGTCTGCATATAATAACGTTTGCATTATGTATGTAGGACGTGATGTCTGACAGTAGCGTTGAAGAGTTCATGTTGGGCATGGCTTCACAGCTGGCTGAGCGAGAAGACGCGGTCTTGTGTTCGGATGTCCGCGATAAACTATTCGGGCCCAACGAATTTTCCCGGAGGGATCTCGGTGCGCTCAACATAATGCGTGGCAGGGACAACGGGCTGGCAGATTACAATACGGTAGTGTTGACGAAAGAGATAGAGAGTAAAAGAGAGAATCGCGCTTTTTAGCAGTCGCGTTATAAAAGTTGGTAATATTGATTATGGTGGTGTTTCCTAGATCAGAACGTATTTCGAACTACCCCGAGTCGAAAAGTTCGAAGACATCAACGAGGAGCTGTTCCGGCGCCATCCCGATTTGGCAGAAAAATTGGAAAAAGCTTACGGCAGCGTAGACAATGTGGATTTGTACATCGGAGGAATGTTAGAGTCGAAAGACGGTCCCGGTGAATTGTTCACTGCAATTATCGTGGACCAGTTTGTTCGAATCAGAGAAGCCGATCGGTTCTGGTTTGAGAATGATAAAAACGAGTGAGTCTACGGCCGTTTATAGTTAATGAAAACGTATCATAAAATATATACTGAATTACTGAACTATTGCAAAAATGTATTTTCAGTATGTTCACGGACGAAGAGCTTGAATGGGTACGTTCGGTGACTCTGTGGGACGTAATAGTAAACAGTACAGATATAGAACCGGATATGATACAACGGGAAGTGTTCTTCTGGAACGAAGGAGATCCGTGTCCACAGCCGGGTCAAATAGAACCGTCCACACTAGAACCGTGTTCGTATCTAAAAGGATTTGACTATTTTGAGGTAATGTCAAATGTTAATGATTTTGAATTTTTTAATCATTTTAATTGTACTGTTTTTTTTTTATTTTTACTACATAACGACTAACAGCAAATATCACTGATTATTCTTATTTAATATACGTTAAAATGAACTAGATAAATTAACCTACAACTTCTACAAATAAAATTTATTCTATTGATATGTAAAATGTATTAAATGTTGGTGAATAATATTGCATATACATATTTAATTATAAAACCTGTCTTAATGCAAATTAAGAATATGTTTTATCGTATAATATTATTTAACTTTAATAATAATAGTAATATTACTATATTATAGGACATATGTGTTAATTGCATTATTTTAATTATCATATTAATCAAAGGAATATATTATTTTCGGGAATTATTAATTATATTGAGTTTTGAATACCTATAATCGTAAACTCCTACAAATTATATTATAAATAATAATTGTATGTATATGAAATAATTATTATTCTTACAATAAAATTATGAACTGTCACTTTAATCAATTGCAGGGAAACGAATTGGCGTACATTTACGTTTGTATATTTTTGGGAGTCGTTCCGCTCATTTGTGCCGGAGCTGGCTACGGTGTTGTTAAACTTCAGAACAAACGCAAGAGACATTTGAGAATGAAGCAAGAAGAAATGAAATCGGGGAATAAATCTAACGGCATAACAGTCGAGAAGATGTCGGTGAGAGAATGGCTACATGCGAACCATAGACGTTTGGTGAAGGTGCGGTTCGGCCCGCAAGATGAAATGCACACAGTAGACCGAAAGGGAGAGAAGCTGAGATCGGTGAAGTTTGCCAAGTGTGACACGATAACTGTCGAAGAATCACAGGTAACGACGAGTACACAATAATTGATAATGATAATCTTTATGTATGTATAAACGAGGACTCAGACCCGAATAGCCGATAGCACGGAAGTCGATTTTAAACTTAAATCTTTTATGTATTTTATTATAGATTAAGTTGTGTTGAGTTAAATCTTGTAATTTAGGTTTGTAAAAAATATTACGTGAAAAAATGATAATATTAAACGTATTTTTGTAAATTTAAATACATAGGCTAGGAAATTTTTTATTTCTAATTAAATGTGTTTCCCGGAAACAAATTTCGGTTAAAAATAATAGGATGTAATATGAAACACAAAATATCATAGAGGTGTTTTCATTTATAATATTTTTAATTTTGTTGATAAATACGCAATGATTAAGAATATTGTATTATTGCGTGGTTGTATGGTTGAAAAAATTATTACAATATAACAATTTATGGTGATCACTAGATAATACATTTTTTATGTAAATAAAATAGAATACAATACAATTTAAGAAATAAGAACTAATAATTTGATCCTAATTAAATAACAAATATATGAAATGTGTTATGTGTTGATTTAAAATCTTTAAGTTGTCGAAAATATTTTTAAAAATGACCCTATACATAATTATTATTCGTGATCTTGAATAATACAGCATTAATAACTATTTGTATATACAAAAAATAAAAATGAATTTTCAAAAAAAAAAATTAGCAGCTTTTGATTCCGAACCCATTACATAATGCAAATAATGTAATATTTTATTATATACAGGTGGATGGTAGCAAAAAAAAACGTCCGTTGGTCTTGATTAGAGTGCCGAAAGACCACGATCTGGTGCTTGAGTTCGACTCTGTCGGCGAGAGGCGGAAGTTCATCAACAAGTTCGAAGCATTTTTGAATTCGCACAAAAAACACTTAGTCACATTACAGGCACCTAGAGACTTCCTGTTGGCCCAAGCCGAAACGCGAGAGAGGAGACAAAAAAGACTAGAACACTTTTTCAGAGAAGCATACGCGCTCACTTTTGGACTCCGACCCGGTGACCGAAGAAGAGGCGACGAAGACGGAGACGTAAATATCAAATATTTTTAACTATATTACGAAAAAGTACCCAAGTCCAGAATTCCATACTTTTTGTATACAACTTCTATATCATTTTTATAAAAAGTAAACTTATATTATATAAGCTGCTGTAAACTGATATGTTAAAATATTGTATATTATATTGTCAATACATTATTCCATTAGGCAAAAATTATAAAACTTTAAGTATTCAATATAATATGTCTACTTCACAATAACAATTAAGTGTACAATTCTGGAATTAGTATTATAGGTATTATTAGTATATGAATACGATAATGTAAGGTAGGTTAAATAACCAATAACGACTAAAACCCTGAAGTCCGAGGCAATATTCACCACGGCATTTTACAACGTGTGTTTCGACTCTGTTTGTTGACAGTTAATTGATTATAACTGAATTTTTACTATTATTACTTTTCAGGTGGTCATGAGGACTTCATTATCGAAAGCTGAGTTCGCATCTGCGTTGGGTATGAAAGCAGACGCAGTGTTTGTCAGAATGATGTTCAACATCGTAGATAAAGACAGCGACGGGAGAATATCATTCCAGGTTTGAACATCTTGATTTATATTATTGGTGTCATGTCTATAGTAGTAAACGCTCAAATATAATATTTTACTAAACCATGTACCGATAATTATTATGAGTTATGACTATAATAAAAGGTAATGGACCATATTGTTTAATCAATTTCAATAATGTTTTTCATTTAGTTTTGTCGGTACAGTCAATATTGTTTTCATAAAAATGACTTAAACGTAATAGTTTTTAACTATAAGTTATTAATTATATAATAACTCTTCGATACATAAAGCTTTAACCACTAATTTATTAATACGTGAAATGTACAGTTAACTATTTAAATTAACCTATTCATCCATTTATTGAATTACCATTCAACTTTTCAAAGTTTGATTAAAACTCAAATTATACGCTGTATTATTTTAATGAAAAAATAATGATCACTGTTTACTATCGAATGCTTACTATTTTATACTACCTATTAATAAATAAATATTATTGCAGCTATTATTTCATTTATAATATTGCACGTGAATTATGCACATTGATTTCAATATTATTAACAGTTGAATATTTGTATATGTAGGAGTTTTTAGACACTGTTGTTCTTTTTTCACGAGGTAAAACTGAAGACAAACTTCGAATCATATTCGATATGTGCGACAACGATCGAAATGGAGTGATTGACAAAGGAGAATTCTCCGAAATGTTAAGATCCTTAGTTGAGATCGCTCGGACCACTAGTTTGTCAGATGCTCACGTCACTGAACTGATTGATGGAATGTTCCAAGTACTGATAATAACAATAACAATTTAATTTTTAATTTTTTTTTTAAATAATCAATTTAACTCAATTTTCATAGAATGTGGGATTGTCGAATAAAGATTTTATGACGTATGCTGACTTTAAACTCATGATGAAAGAGTACAAAGGTGATTTTGTTGCAATTGGATTGGATTGCAAAGGTGCAAAACAAAACTTCTTAGACACTTCGACCAATGTTGCGCGGTAAAGATAATAATAAACATTTTTTTTTCCAAATAAAAAAAAATCACAGCACATTTTATATGTTTTATTTTTTTGTTGTAGAATGACTAGTTTTCATGTGGATCCGTCTCTCCACGACGACAAAGGGAAAATCAAGAGTCGTATTGATTGCATTGTCACATATTTGGAAGAGAACAGACAAAATATATTTTATTTGTTTGTCTTCTACGTCATCACTATTGCATTGTTTGTTCACCAATTCATATGTAAGCGTTTTGATCATTTTAAAATTGATTTAATTTTTAATTACACATAACTTTGCGTCTATGTTAATATACTGTTAACAAACCTTTTTTTTCTTCAGATTATTCATTTTTGGCCGAACACACCGATCTCCGGCACATAATGGGAGTAGGCATAGCGTTGACAAGAGGGTCCGCGGCCTCTTTGTCATTCGGATATTGTTTATTATTGCTCACCATGTCGAGAAATCTGCTGACGAAGCTAAAAGACTTTTCAATACAACAGTATATACCACTGGACTCTCACATACCTTTCCACAAAGTGATCGCGTGCACTGCATTCTTTTTTTCCATCATACACACCGTCGGTCACATAATAAATTTCTATCACGTATCTACTCAGCCATTAGAAAACCTCCACTGTTTGACGTCCGAAATACACTTTCCGTCAGACTATAAGCCAGGAATATCATTCTGGCTCTTTAAAACAATTACGGGTACGTGAGCACAATTGGAGTGTGTTAGTCATCGACAGAATCGAAATATAAATCGGAAACTTCATAGTGTATTACCTATTTATTTTCAGGAGTTACCGGAGTATGCTTGTTCGTGATAATGATCATCATATTTACGTTTGCGCATCCCATCATACGAAAAAAAGCATATGTGTACTTCTGGTCCACTCACTGTCTGTACGTGGCAATGTATGTACTCATGTTATTACACGGGCTAGCCAGGATAACCGGGCCACCGAAATTCTGGAAATACTTCATCGGTCCTGGGATAATATTCATTTTGGATAAGGTGGTGAGTCTGAGGACTAAATATATGGCCTTGGACATATTAGAAACTGAACTGCTACCATCCGATGTACTCAAAGTGAAGTTCTATCGCCCACCGAACTTTAAGTACTTGTCAGGCCAATGGATACGTTTGAACTGTACTGCTCTGAAGTCTACGGAATATCATTCGTTCACGTTGACTTCGGCCCCACATGAAAACTTTTTGTCCTGCCATATCAAGGCGCAAGGACATTGGACATGGAAGTTGAGAAATTTCTTCGATCCGAGCAATATAAATCCCGAATTTCATCAGCCAAAGGTAACGTGATGGATTTATAAATTACAATATTTTTATAAAAATTTGGTTCAACGGACATTGTTAAATTTAAAAATTAATTTCTGTTTTTTTTTTTTGTCTCGTGTGCAGATACGTCTCGAAGGACCATTCGGAGGTGGAAATCAAGACTGGTATAAGTTTGAAGTGGCAGTCATGGTCGGTGGAGGTATAGGTATTACTCCATATGCTTCTATCCTAAACGATTTGGTATTCGGTACGTCGACAAACCGTTACTCAGGAGTTTCCTGTAAAAAAGTGTGTACAATTTTTTTGTTATTGGTACTTGGTAGAAGCACTTAAATTTTCCAATAATTTGTAAAATGTTTTATTAAATTTATTAATTTTTCGATTTTAGGTATACTTTTTATGGATATGCCCCTCGCACAAACACTTTGAATGGTTCATTGACGTGCTGCGAGACGTCGAGAAAAAAGACGTGACTAATGTTTTAGAAATACATATATTCATTACTCAATTCTTCCATAAGTTTGATTTGCGAACTACCATGTTGGTATGTATACATAACTTTTATGCAGCAATCACACAACACACAACGTTTGCTAATATAGAATTTTTATGGTTTTCGTGTTATTCTTAAAATAGTATATTTGTGAAAATCACTTTCAACGACTGAGCAAAATGAGCATGTTTACTGGACTGAAAGCGGTAAATCATTTCGGTAGACCGGACATGTCATCATTTTTGAAATTTGTTCAGAAGAAACATAGCTACGTAAGTCTTTTATCCATTACTGTGATTTATCACGCCCGATTGTTTAACTACGGCGATATTAATGATATTTATAATAATCGTATTATAGGTAAGCAAGATTGGAGTGTTTAGCTGCGGACCACGGCCGCTGACAAAGAGCGTTATGACGGCGTGCGAAGAAGTAAATAAGGGCAGAAAGTTGCCATACTTCATTCATCACTTTGAGAACTTTGGATAAACAGTAATCGTCTGTTTTTACTCATACGTTGTGATCTTTGGCCATTACATTTTATTCTTAGGTGCCTTATTTCCTAATTATTAAAATATTAAAATTTGTGTAAAATAATTTTTTTTATTATCATTATATTGTAGAGTTAATTTATTTACTATACATCTACTGTGAGTTGCGTCAAATTTTTTAAAATGCAAACATAACCTTTCGGTCATGTTTATTTCTGTATATTTCTAAACGTAAGTAATATCGATGAGGATGTTTTCCAATTTATATAAACGTTATGAAAAATTACATATCCATTTGTGTATACGATGTATTTTATCACAATTCTAATACATAATTATAAATTGTAAGAAATTCTTCCTAACAAGTCTCTATTTCGAAGTATTATTGATATTGAGTGAATATAAACCAATTGGTTAATAAGCCGATCTGTTTTCAATAATATTGTGCAATGGTGTAGCTAAATTGCATACTTTTACGCCGTCCAAAAATGTATAAATTTATAATGAACTTAAATGTGTATGGTACATAACGTTTTGACAATAACGCCTGTGGCTATTTAGTATTTATAGTATAATATTAATCATATACCCTATCTATACGTTGCATTATAACATATGTCTTTAGATTAACATTTTTCAATTAGTTTCAAAAATAGCGATAATAAAGTTAATCTTTATTTCGAAATTACAATAATATACTTTCATACGGATTTAAGAAGTATCACAATAGAACGTAATATTATTATAGTAATATATACACTTCCTATAGCTGTGTTAAATATTTCTTCAATATTTAAGACTATTTAAATTTTAATATTCACAGTATTAATAAGTTTATATAATTATATCTCAAATAAGTCAAATAGCACATATAAAAAATGTCTGTATAGTGAGTGACTATAGTATATGGTTATAATGATTATCGTAAGGTGAACGCTGACCGTTAAGTTCACCAGTTGAGTCCTAAGTATAGTTGGTAATGGTATCCTAATTATTATAATATTATCAATAAATATAATATTAGAACGCAATTGAATTGTGAATTGTATGATGGAATGTTTGGAATAAAAAATTAATTAAACAGAGGTATATTACAATATGGCTATATTATATGTAGCCGATTTATTGAAAATTCTGTCAAATAAATGCAGTTGAATACAATATGATGTGTTTTATTTATTTATACTAAAATATTTATAGAGTAGATAACCGTGGTACAGAGTATTGTATATTATATACATGCACCAGGTGGTTGACGAAAATAGCTATTTTGTGTTGTATGCTTATACTGCTTACAGTGAAGCAAGTGAATATGAAACTTTATAGAACCGTACGAACAGAAAAATAAAATTAATTAACATGACATACAGTAATCCAAATTTAAGTAAGAAAAGAAAAAAACAGGTGAACAGACCAGTGATCGAATACTTTATGATTTGTTTACTTTTATAATGTAATTGTAATTGACTTTTTATTTTATACTTCTACAATTTGAACTGGTAGATTGGTATGCCAATAAAATACTTTAAAATTATTATCAAGAAACCAATATAAAACCAAATTACTCTTAAACATATTAGTTATAGACTTATAGTTAAAAAATCCCAGTGATTGAACACACCGTGCTAGTGTTTGAACATTTCAAGCCCAGTGTGTGAACTGATAATAACTAACAAGTAACAATATTAACTGTTAATTTTTCATATTAGATACATAATTTTCTGAAAATTAAAACATTTGTTAGCGATGTTCAATTGCTGGAGGGTGTTCAATAACTGAACGATTCACCCTAAACACATTAGCGCACAGATAAGCCGCGTGCGCTGCGGTTAACGGCTATCGCAAAACTGAGAAACAAAAAATAGAAAAAAATATGAAATTTATTCATAATATTAACAATTTACTATTGAAGATTTATTTGTATTTCACTAATTTATTTATTTTATTATATATAAGAAAAAATAATTTTATTATACTTAGCACATAATTTATTATACAATGACATAGTTATATTCATAGGCGTAACTAAAGGAGGGACTTGGGTGGGCTTCAGCCCCCCCCCCCCCCCGAAATTTTTGGCTAAATTTATTTGCTTATAAACATATAAGTAGAGCGCGGGTTTATATGCATTAAAAATTTAAAAACCAACCAAATATGCGCTAAAATACCCTAAATATGTATAACTATAATATGCACTAAAATGTTAAAATATGCGCGAAAAATAAAAAATATGCATAAAAAAGATTAGCAAAAAAAATTTATTTTTTAAAGATTTAATTAATACAACTAAATTTTTTTTTTATAATTCAAAAAAATTATCGAACCCAACTATAAATATTTATCTACTTTTTTTAATTTTTTTCTTTTTTTTGTAGGTAGTTTTAATCTATAAGAAAAAAATAGGAATCAATTTATATAAAAAATGTATTCTAAAATAAATTAACTTACCTAAATGAGTATTGCATTGTATGACAATCATTTTATAATATTATATTATAATACCTACTACATATTTAAAAAATGTCTATAAAAACAAAAAACATTGAAATATGCACTAAAATATGAAATATGCTATACAATTGTAAAATAAGCCCTTAAAATAGAAAAATGTCAAAATATGCACTAAAAAAGTTTCTTTTTTTAAATTGTTATGTCATGAAACAAATTTTGTGCTCACTTAGCATATCATATGATCCAATCACAGTGCCGGCGCTAGGGGAGGACAAATGTCCAGGGCCCCGCTCTTGTTAAAGGGCCCCGAAATTTTTAATTATCATCATAATACCGTGAATCACATTGACATTTTACATAATTACAATTTAAATTAACAAATTATAAGTCTATAAATGTATTATTCTATACTACACATACACATCACATCATCACACATGTCTAATATTAGAATGGGGTACTCTGGAATACCTAATGGCTAATACCTTGTTCAGGGCCCCGCAATACCTAGCGCCGGCACTGATCAACCAGAATAAATATGCAAATGCATACTACAAATCCACGCTCTACATATTAGTTTTAACTTTATTTTTGCCTACAATATAAAACATAATTATAATCATTCAAATCAGTCGTAAACACCATTAGAAATAATAAACTACCTAATTAAAACATATTTGCTATAAAACAATTTAATCTATCCCCCCTAACTTAAAGTACTAGTTACGCCTATGGTTATACTAATCACATGTATTCTAATAATATTATTCGCTAACCACACATTTTATTGTATAAATATAAAAAAATAATAATGATGGTACTACTAACCAGTAACCAATATATGATATTTATCAAACTATTTAATCATTATTGTAATCAACATATATTATACTTATTGTAAAATTGAAAATACTAAGAAAACGAAAATGTCTAAATGTCTAAATATAAATGTAAGAACATACAAACAATTTATCTTCCTAAGAAAGACCAACTTGTACAATAAAATGTAAACCTACTGTTAATGATAGCTTTAATATTTTTGTTTGTAACAATTATATATAAATAACACCATATAAATATTATAAATTTAGTTATAGTACCTAACCACTAATTATGTAACATACACAAAAACTAATAACCTTTGCTGTTGATGTTTTTTTAAGTTCAATGAAAAAAAAAAAACAATTGTAAAATGCATTAGAAATATTGTAAACTAAAACAAGTTTTAATAACTTGTATTGTAGCATATTGTAACTCAACTTCATTGTATTAGCCTTTGGAAAATTTCTGTCTTGAAGACATAAATCTTTTTTTTTGTGGGGAGGTACTGCGTGCTCTGATATCCAATATTCAATATTTCAATATAATAATAATAGTAAAAATAATAGCCAATAGGAGTACTGCAGCTACGTAGACATAACTTAATGGGACAAAGGTACCTATTTATGAAATGAGTAATTATATAACGAATGATTAAATAATGATAATTCTTCATTCGTTTTGCCAATTACTTTATCTAAGGATTTATCATTAAATAATAAAACTCTCATCCGCGAAGCTAATAATTTTACCATCAATGTTGAGGTTTAATAATCCATTAATATAATCCAAAAATAATATACACCCTAATATACAGTGCCTTGTTGGTCTCCAAAAAGAGTTTCAATCTCATTACTCAGAACATTTTTTATTTTAACCACCTGAGTTCTATTCGAAAAACATGATTTAAAGAGAGTTAGTGATATTCCTCATATACCACAATACTCAAGTTTTTTTTAAACATAATATTTTGAGCTATAGAATCAAAAGCTTTCTTTTTATCAATAAATATTAGTTAGATGAAAATGGGGATTCAATATCACCTCCTTCTTAAGTTTACATGTAAAATTATATGACTTTTTTATAGGCAACTTCCTATGTAAAACACTAAAGTAAATTCAATTAAACTTAGAAATTTTCAATAAAAATAACCCTTAGAAAATATTTCACCATATCCTTTTATTTTCACCACGATTACTGAGTAACTAATCAACGGTAAGTTGATTTATTCACTACACACACACATAAACATGGTATTATAGGTTTATATTATAAACACAAAACACATACATAAACATAAATTTCTCGTTTTCGTTATCCATTATTTATTTAATTTTATATAAAACTTAAAATATGTATTTTTAAAATAATTAATAATTTGATGCGAAAATATTTTATTAATTTTTTTTTCTTGTTTCCTAGTTACTAATGTTACAATATATATTTACTATCTATATCTATCTTATATATTAATTTTAATTCTGTAACACTGTTTTTTAATTATTTAAATAATTTCTTTTTAGATTCAGAATGGAGCGATGAATGTTTGAATTGTATAATGATGTTTTATTTTTTTTTTCTAGAAAACATTTTGTAGAAACCACAGAAAATTGTATACCTACTTACATAGTAAAATCAAAAATACCTTTGAGTAATAAAAAAATACTCACCTAAATTCCAGATTGAGTTTACTTAGGATCTCAAGAATAAATAATTCTTGATCAAAACTAGCTGAACTCATATTAAAAAACAATTTTAAATAATGAAAGTTTATACTTCATTATAATTTATAATAGTATAAGTATATAACAGGTACAAATGTCAAATAATATTAATAATCTTATATTATCAATAAAATAAAGTACTAGATTAATTCCTTAATAGATAACACAGTTATAGATAATAACCTTATATATTTGTAGCATAATATAACTATAAATTGTAATAATTAATTATAAAAGTATTCGGTATGTAATAAATTAGTGAAATATATTATTACATAAGTTATTATTGTAAATATTAGTTCATTTTTTTTACCTATTGATAAATCATAGATAAATAAGTACCTACTTTATAAAGTAATGAACCTAAATAGTATAACTCATAATATATAGTTAATAGTCTTATCGACTTTTGGTTTATTTTTTTATTTTAAAATTGGCCTAAATAACCTAATCCATAAATATTATATAAATATATATATAGTATACAGAGAGAGATTTTTTAACTTAAAATACTCGCCAAGACGCCAAATATTGCAAAAACTATAAACGGTTTTAAAAATATTTTTCTTATATAAACTACTTGGTCATAACAAAAAAAAAATATATTAATAAATAATTCTTTTTAAAAATTTTATTTTTTTTTTTTTGATCGAGTAGTTAATTTAAGTTACAAATTAAAATTATGTTATTAATTTTTGATGATTAGAATAGGTGACATTTGGATACATCATAATACATTGGTCAACCACGGCTCATCTATAGGTGAATCTAAATACTTATAAATTAATTTATTCAGTGTGTTTCTTTTTTTTTGTCATCTTTCGAGAATTGGGACAGTAAAAATTTTTCGATTTTCGATGTTAGGGTAGTTTCAGTTAATAAATTGGATTTATGGATTTATTTGATATTATAGAGTCCAAAAGTAAAAAATTGTTAGTACATGGTACAATACTTTGACACTTTTTGAGATACCTGCAGTATTTATAACATATAAACATCTGTATCAATAAATGTAGATAAAAATAAATAGCTTGATTAAAAAGTTTGAAAATGTAATACAGAGTTCCTTATAAGTGTGCGCAGACTTCAAAAGCAGGTATAGTGCCCGTATATTATTAACAGCCCTTTATATTAAAACTATTAAACTTTTTTAAACTTAATGTGCTTTAATATACATAATATATAATAGAAAAATACAAGTTTTACATTATCAAACACCATTTTGAGAGAGTAGCCATGGTGAGTTAACATTGAAGTTAAAATACAATAAAAAATAAAAATAAATGAATAATGTTATCAACAATAGATAATCTCACAAGTAAAACATTAAATAATTATTGGTTTTTCAGTACACAATTACAATTAACTCATAACAATTTGTAATAAATAATACTAGTCACTACACGTCTTTACGTTAAACTTTATACAGACTTTCAAAATAGAGTGCACACAGTGAATTATCCTAATCATTTTTTAAATTCGCTTTAAAAATATAAATACCATGAAATATCACAGGGCGTTACTGGACACACCCTGCGCGTTTTGTGTGAACGCCTATTCATTTTACAATAAAAAAAAATCGAAGATACAAAGTTGCAATGCAATATTAATAAATGTTTAAAATCCTTAATAAAACAATAACCAGTTCTCTTTAATTGAATTTTGATATTTTGTTGTAATTCTAAAACCAGTAATAATTGTAGATACTTAAAATTGTCACCATATGTTTATTTTATTATTTCCTTCATATTATAGTATAATTATTAATTTCTAAATTATTTTGATTCTGTTTGAGTTATTTATAGGCATAAGAAATTTTAGAATCTTTAGAAAACATTATTAATGGTGTCTTAAAACTTTTACATACAATATTATGAATTTTACTATAAACAACTAAATTTTTAAAAGCAATAAAAAAAAAAAAATGTTGAAATGTACTTAGTGATATAAAAGATTGATAGACCATTTCCGATCAGAATCGTATTTCCTGTACAATGTTGTACTGTTATATATTATTGAATTGAAATCTAACACATCCATTTAACAGTGACTCATACTCGATACCTATATTGTATAGCAAAGTTATATTAATTTATCCACCTTTTTTGTTTTGTAATATTTTTAATCTTTAAATAAAATAAAAAGTATTCTCAAAAACTTGAATAGTTTGCTATTCATCTAGTGAATGATCTAAGACACTTATTTTAGAATATTAATATAGTTGATATACCGGATTTTATTTGCTGTAATTATATGGGACCTTCATAGTTTTTGCTGTATTTTATGTATAAATCTGAATAATTTAATTTAGTCGTTTTACAGTATGCATTTACTTATTGACCTTTTTACGGATAAGTAACCGGTTAAGCATATTTATGCGGCATTTTGATAATATAATATGGTAGTTAATAAAAATGTTTTCGTCTATGTATATTGTTATAATTTGCGTTATGTTGAAGTTATGTTAAACGATGAAAAAGGAATGCACGATTTCAGTTTTGTGCAATAACTAAATTAAGTTAGATAAAATTATCGTATCTTTACCATATCAAGATAAATTTAAAATTGACATATATAACTGCAGCTGTCTATGATATAAATCACGGCCATCTATACGTAGATGTGCATGATCATTTAAATCATTTAAAATTTATTAATATGTATTAACGATTTAAACTAAACTAATGTCTAATGTATATTATGAAATATGAAGAATATATATTATGTTACTAAATTATGATTTAGATGTTAAGCGGATTGATGAATGTACATTAATTTTACAATGATGTATGTCTTTTGCGTGTGTTTATGACGTTTATGTACGCGATAAGTAATCGATAAAATATTTTGAATTTCAACTTTGAGAATGGTTTTCGATATAAAATTGGATCTAGTTTCTACTTTAAAAAGATCGAAATTTATACTTCTTAATAGTTTATGCAATAATCGAGAAAAAAACAAAAAATTAAGGAAAAACTGAATTTTTTACGCTAAGCTATTTTTTGATTAAATTGATTTATTTAATTTATTATATTTCAAAATCTATATCTATATTTATAGATAATTTCAAGTTTAAATATCGTATCTATAAATATAAATTCTAAATAGTAAAAATTATCTGAGTACACTACTGTACACGGTACCGACATTTCTGATAATATGTTGCTTCATCGTTGATTGAAATATGGCATAGGTCACTAATAATAAAAAAAAAAAAGATGTTTTATCATTTTTATTAGACATTAGAAAAATTTAACTTACCTAATTAAAACGTTATTAAGTAAAAATATATGACTCACGGTAGGTTATTAAATATAAATATGTATCTTTAAGATAAATTATAAAAAAAGAATGTCATGATTTATAAATGTTTTTGGTCATCTAAACTAAATATATATATTTTTTTTAATTCACTTTGTGTATAAATTCTTCAATGTTTGTAGTTTACTTACCTGTCAAACAAATGGCCACAATCTTTTAAATAACGATTGTCTTACGTTTAAAGAATCACGCTGTATATATATATGTTATAACGACATGACTACATTGCTACTCAGGCACTCAGCTAGTAATACTAGGTAACAGTTAATATTTAACACGCGTTCAATACACTAGGATTAGGATACTGAAACGCGGGTAAATTTTATATTCATTTTTAATTCTATACATTTTAAACAGGTTTTAATAAAATTAATGCATGGATTCAAAGATATAAATTAGTATATATAACATGGTATTATATTAATATGAACTAAGTAACAAACTATTAGTATTTATTAAAATATTGCAGCTACGTTTACAGAATAATTTTGAAGAATACAATTAATTAATATTAAAAAATGTTTGGTGGGATTGGTTTATATACAAAATTCTACATACTATTTCAGGTAATATATTTTAATACATTTTTTTGATAAATATTATATTAGTTTTTATGAGTTTAAATTTTAGATTATTGGACTAACACTAATATATTATGTATACTATTATATTGTTCAATATCGAGGAGGATTTAGTTTTACCGAACCAAAAATAATATTCAACTGGCACCCATTATTGATGACAATCGCATTCGTTTATTTATTTGCAAATGGTAAGTTTCAACAAAATGTTAAATTAAAATTTATAAAACGTAATTGTCTAAAATATTTTGTTATTTTGCACCAAAATCAAATTAATATCTTTAACTAAATAATTATATCAGTTATTAATTACATTCAAAAGTTGTAAATACAATCCTGGATTACCATATACCCGAAATATATAAGGGCAGGACACTTTTCGGCCATTCTGGAATGTCCGTTTTCGGCCAGTACACTATTTTGGTCACCAGTGAAATATTCTTCACGTTTTTCTGTTAAACTGACAATTTCTATAATTATCATATAATATTATTAATTTAGAATTTATATATTGAGAGTCAATATTTATTATATTGAGATATAATACACGTTCCTAGGACTTGGAAATGGAGGAGGGTATTTTTTTAAATAATAACTAAAAATATTCTAAAATTCTATATAATAAATAAATTTAATCATAAGCTCTCCAAATGTGAATTTTAAAATCGGATTAGCTTAGATTTAAAAAAACAGGAAACTCGTTCTATATATACTAACAAAAATATGACTTTTTTAAATTTCACTTATTTTCCCAGAATTATACGATATAATGTTTGCAAGTAGAATATGTAGAGAAAAAATTTCGACATAAGTCTCGCAAATTCACTCATTAGTATATCATAGCACTCTAATTATTAGCAAAAAACGTTTCAAAATTCAAATTAGAGGGATATCTGATGATGATAAAATGTTTCTATGCATGTGTTGTGGAGGAGGAGGATATAACTTCATAATAATGATTATTATAATTTATGAAAAATATTGAAATAATAAAATAAAATTAAGTTCATGAATTTTGAATAAACAAAATAGGTGTAAGAAATATTTTATATTCCTAATTTAAAATGCTAAATTGTTATTATTCCTGAATATGATTTTTACTGTTTTATTTATATTATTTTAGCTATTCTTCTTTATCGTACATATCCGAATAATACGAAAAAAAAATTAAAAAATCAACATTCGGTTATTCATGGTTGTATATTAATCCTTATCGTAATTGCTGGATTTGCTGCTTTTGTTTCACACCAATATAGTGTACCCCAAATTCCTCATTTGTATTCTTTACACAGTTGGTTGGGAGTTATCACTATTTTAATGTTCCTATCCCAGGTAAGTCTAACACTCTAACTAATATAGTAATATATATATCATTTATGGAATGTATAATATTTTATAATTAAAATTATATATTTTTGATACTCTATAGTTTATTAGTGGACTCTGGTGTTTCTTGTATCCCGGAGTAGCTGCCCAACATAGAGAAACTTTGGCACCTTATCACGTATTTTTTGGCATTTCCATTTTCACTTTAGCAATTGCAACTAGTGTACTAGGATTCTGTGAAAAACTAATTTTTTCTCTGTATGTATTATTATTATTATTAAAAACTATTTATGATCAATGGTATTATTTATTTTTAACACAATTAAACGTTTACTACAAATTTACTATTTTTACAGGAGTAGTAAATACCAACTGTTTCCGGCAGAAGGTGTGCTTGTAAATATTTTGGGAATTGTTTTTGTATTTTACTGTTTACTAGTGGTATATATGATTACCAAACCTGAATTCAAGAGACGTCCTAAATTAGAATATGAAACTTTACTCAAATAAACTTTTAGATAATGTATAAGTTTTAAGGTTTTGTGTTTTGTATCTCCATCAAAGATGTTGACTGAACTTTTAAATTAAAATAAAAATTATTATTTGAAATTACCTATTCTGTTTTTATTATTTTGATACTTATGAACTAAAACAGATGTATATGTGAATTGAAATAGTTTAATATTTTAAATTTGTCCAATAATAGATATTTATATTAAAATGTATAATTAGCTGAAGAAATTTATAATTAGTAAGTTGGTACTTGGTATTAATGACTCGTACTTCATACATTAGTAACGTTTACATAATTATACAGTTATGTCTAATTATGAAAAACTAGCCAATATGGATCTGCAAACCCTATACTCGCCGTACTATTGAAATGGAATATTATATGGATTACTGACATTTTAAATTAAATACCTAACAAAAAAAAATGTTTATGTTGTATACCCACCTTTTTTTTCCATTGAAAATCACTATATGGGAATGACTGTTTTCGCATTGCTTGTTGCTTAACCCCTATGTAACATTGTTTAAATAATATACCTATTAAGTTAAATTTTAGATATGATCTCACGAGACATAAGAATCTCATAAGAACGAAGCCTAATATGTTGGATACCTATAGCATAGTCATTAGTCACTAATGACAAAGTTATAGATATAATATATTATTTTTAATTTTATTAATTTATTATCTTGACTCCGGCATTACGTAAATTACAATAACTAATTAGCATAATAATATTATAGGTATGTCTAATAATATTATATTTATATATATGATATATCTGTTAAAATTATTGTGAACTATTATTTTATTATTTTTTTTCATATCAAGAAACTGTCGTCAAAGTATACATTAAAATCCTTGTTAATTTTTTACTTACAATAGGTAATTTTCTGATTGGTTTGAATCTCCGATATACTTCTAGAATTATCTTGTGTAATCACTTACATTATTATTTCTAGGCTTAATAATGTCTAGGTACTATAAAAAGTATGTTCTTTATTTATTATGTATATATATATATACATATTTTTAATTAAAAATTCTCGATACAATTAGTGTGCAAATTATTCTTTTATTAAAATTTCAAGCCATAAAACCTCCGTAGGTTAGGTACTAGATTAAATTAATAATAGCCAAATTTATTCTATTAAATATTTAAATAGTTCATATTATGTCATGAATATAATTAATTTGTAATTATTATTTATTATATATAATATATTATAATTGTTATAAATTTTTCGTCGGCAATCTTAGTTGTTGATTAATTTATTATTGTAATATCACTATGTCAGACCACAGTAAAAATGTATTTGAAAAGTAAACAGAAAAAAAAAAAATTAAAAATTAAAAATATGAAGCAATGATTTAATACCAGATCAAAACAAACATTGGAGTTTTGTTTTATATTGACGGTAGACTAAGAAACTGTTCTATAAAAAAAGGTGGGAATGTATATATTCTTCCACCACCAAGCGAACACGTAGTTCCGCAGTGCCTGTTCTGCTGCAACCACGTCATATTTTTGTTTTTCGTTATCGTTAGCATGAGATACTCAACGACGTCACGATTTTCTGTTATCACCTTAATAATAGTTGATACTTGATAGTATCCTTCACCCGTTAAAACGAAAAAGTGTATACGTATTTCTTTTTCATTTATTTTTCACGATGTTCGATTTAAACTAAGTGTTTTAGTACAGCCGCTGACGAATTGTATTGTAGACTATAGAAGAATCGCTCGTCCGTCAAAATCAGCCAGCCATGCATTCTTTACTGTCCCGAGGCAACTCGGTGCTGGCGTATACGCTGAGCGTACTCGTCACTCTCACGTTCGCGTGTTTCCTTTCCACCATATTGGTTGACTATCGAACCGGTACCGAGATGCAGACGCTAAAAATCGAAGTGTAAGTATATTGATGAGTGACCGACCTAGTGTCTGGCTACTGCTGTATACTTTTGTACGATAGTGGTGTTAACCGATGGATTTGTTTTCAGGAAAAACTTACCAGAGTATGGTGTATCCAAAAAGATCAACGACTTGGGTCACATAACATTCAATCTTGATGCAGATATCCTTTTTTTAAATGTATATAATATTAACATATTGATTAAATCATGTTTTCCAGATTTATTATATAACGCTTAATTCTCTTTAAAATGTGTAGTAGGTACACAGTTTTTATTCAACATTTTCTCTCTCTAAACTGCATAGTATAGAAATGTTTTGATATCCGATAAACCGATCATATTGTTTTGAAATCAACATAATGAATATATTCCACCATAAATGTATACATTGCTTACATTTATCAATGAATTTAATCTTTAAAGAATGTAGTATCAATTTATCCATTTTGCATTCAATATGGACTACAAACTCTACTATTTTGTATTTTCTGGTTTATTTAATTAATTTTTTTTCGTCTTATTAATAAATATCTTGAATCCCTAAAACTAAGTACAGAGGTGTTGATTTTTTTTAATAATTGAAAGTTATTAATTACATAATAACATATATAATAACTATAATTATTATTTCAATGTTTTACTATTACAAATATTGTAAGTTACTTAACCATATTTGTGCACATCTCACTAGCCTATTCAATTGGAATGTCAAGCAATTGTTTGTGTACATGACTGCAGAATATGAGACACCTACAAACGCCTTAAATCAAGTAAACCATTTATGTTCATAACTATGTAGTTATATTATTTATTAAATTACTTACATATTTTGATTCATGTTCTAATATTTTATTTAGGTAGTTTTGTGGGACAAGATTATTTTGAGAGGTGAGAATTCCAACTTGCGCCTTAAAAATATGCGAACAAAATATTACTTTTGGGATGATGGTAATGGTTTAAGGTAATTGAATAATATTATAATAATTTATTACAAAATAATACATATATATATATATATATATATTTATAATGGTTTTTAACATAAAATACTTAGATCTAATTTAACTCTAACAAACAGATAACATATACATTGTTAAGTATAATCATATTAATATATAATGTAATATGCATTAATCAAAATATAATTTTAATTTTAAATTATGAATTGGATAATACAGAATGGTTTAAAATACTTAATTTTTAGTGGATACAAGTTAATATCATGGAACAGTATGCTATTGTATAAATAAAACTAAAATAAATACATTATAATAGCATACATTACTGACAATAAATACAATTCTTCCTACTTCTTACACATATATTATGAAAGTCATTTCTTAAATTTAATTCATCATTTTTATTATTGTTAATTTATTTTGTTATTATTATTTCTACTAGAAAATGTTCATTTAGATTTGTTCTCTTTATTAATATTACACAAGAAAAAAAAATAAAATTATGATAAAAATAGATAATTCAGTTATTTTAATGTTTTACAGAGGGAATAAAAACGTGACTCTTACCCTGTCCTACAACATCATACCAAATGTGGGTCGATTGCCAAATGTAGGTGCCATTGGATCTCATACATTTAGTTTTCCTCCACACTATACACGATGATGACACAACATTGTTCCTGATTTGAATATATGAATATAATATTATGTTATATGTTAATGTATGTTTTTTTTCTTCAAAATTATTTTATGATTATCTTAATTTAAGTCCAAATGATTGTGTTCATTATTTGTTTGTATTTTCTTAATTATTATAATGACACAATTATTAATGGCATTTGAATTTAATATTTCGGGAGTATTTTGATATAGCAATGGTAATGTATTAAGTTTACGTAGATGCCAACATCTTGTCTGGTCCTTTTTCTACAGATAGATCAGTGGATATTTTCAATAGTTTTCTAAGTGTCTGTAAAAAAAATATATATACATATAATATAATATATATTATCCAACAATCAAACAAAAATAATATTTAATTTGTATAAGATTGTATTAAATCTAAATTCCCTTTATCATTTCTCGTGATTAATGTTACAACAAAAACAATATACACATTTTTAAGTATTTAATTGTATGATATATACACCTTATTTATTTTAATTAATTGAATTATAAATATCATTAAATAAAAAATATTTATCATTTCATTAATAACTGACTATTAGAACTATAAAATAACCTATTATTTTTATATTTTCATAAAACAAACTATAATACTGATATTACAAGTTGAAAAATTATGTTTGTTTATGTACAAAATTAATAAACATGCTCCATGATATAGTATATATATTTGGGATTATTTTATTTTCTTCAATATTAAAAATTAAAAGAGTGAGTACATGTTTAATTTTTCATTCAATTTTCTTAAGTTTTGACTTAACCTGTCAGTAGTTACAATATAAGTGTTCATATTTAACAATGTGTAAGCACCACTGGTTTTTTATCATGTATATTTTATCAGAAACTGTAAATACAACCTACTGAAATATTTACTATAATAAATTAAATTAGATAATACAAGTTTTTGTTATTTAGTCACGAAAAACTTGTTAAATTATTTTATTATGTCATAATTGTGTTATTATTGTTTCAAGCAAATGAATAACAAAAATATAAAAAATATTGTATGGATAAAGAATCAAAAATTAGATTCTTTTCACGAAACAAATGATTCAGGTGGTCCTGATTTTATATTTAAAAATTGAATATAAATAGTATAATAATAATACTATGAAGAAAATATATTTATTATTTTCTTTAATGTTATCAATTTTTATATTCTAAAAATTAAGATTTCCAATTTATTTTAACAAAAAACATTTGAGATATTTTCAAAAACAACTAGTGAGTATAATGCTTACATAATTTGATGTTATTAAAAGCATTGCAGAAGAGTTGAAAGCCTTAAAGGTGTAAATTTTCATAACTATGATTACATATTTATAATAATTATCACTGTGAATTTATTTTTATTAAGCTTAGTACTTAAAAAAAATATCAGAAATAGTTTTGAAATTTAAAACACTATAAAGTTACCAAACTTTTAATCAAAACTGGTTTAGTGTTATGCAAAGCAGTTGAAAAATATAAATAAACATACATTTAAATATTTCTATTTTACATTTGATATTCATATTGTACTCATATATATTGTATTCATATTGTTAATTTAGTCTATGAAAATAATACAACAGAATGATGTATTAAGATAATGAGTACACATTAGTACATAACAATTAATAATACAATGTGCAGATAAAAATGTATAATAGGTAAAAAGTAAAGTTTTGAAGTGAATCGTGACACAAAAAGAACCATTTGGATGTTAGGAATATGTAATATTTAAAGTGAAGTATTTTATATATTGTGTAAAATAATGTACTCATAACTATTTTCAAACTACACTAATAAATTGTAAGTGAAAATTTATATTTACTAACTATTTTTACCTGAAAAAAAACAATTCAAAAGTAAAAAAAAAATAAAAAATTGAGTTAAGTCAAGCATGTTAATAAAAAATGTGTACAAAAATAGTTAAATGAAAAAGTATAAGACTAGTTATAATAGTTGTGGCAATAATTTAAAAATAGAAAAAACAGTTGTAAGATATTGCTAGCATATCTCTATTACATATGATAATTAAAGCTTGAATAAAGCTTTATTAACAAAGTAGATTTAGACAAAAAAAAAAAAAATAAGTATCACATACTTGGTTTTCAATTTGTAACCTGCCAATAGTTTCTTCCTTTTTACTTGCTTCTTCAGCTTCTAAACGAGAGGCGAGACTCATGACAGCCATCATTTCTTTGATACGTTCTTCCTGTTGAATGATCAAAGCATTTTTCTCTTCTATTGTCTGAAAGACAAGAGAAATTCATTTAGTGAACCTATTGCTTGAATGTAAAGTAATTTTACCTTAGCTGTGATATTATTAACAAGCTGGTCGGCGCTGCTTTGAGCTACAAGATGTGAAACCTGGGACCGATATTTGCTCATGATCATTTCTAGCGCAGTCTGGTGCTCAGCAACCATTGCTCTTAATATGCGGTTTTCGCGTACAATCTCTTGAAGCTGCCGACTTTCAGTCCGAATAGAGTTGACCAGTTCTTCATGTGGGAGACCTCCTTCTTCCATGTCGTTGAGTTCTGACAAATCATCCGTATACTAAAAATAGCAACAGTGAAAACATTATAATTATTACTAGACTTGGACACAAAACAACGATTGGTACTCATAGGTGGACTTATTGATATTTAGAATCTCTACAATGTCTAAACAGTATAATAGCTTTAGTGTGGGCTTATTCTAAATCTATTAAAATAATATTAACTTATGAGTTATGAATTTGAATTTTGTACTCTCAGTAGGTAACTCTAAGATTATGGGGGAGAGGAAGTCTAAAGCTCCCTTACCAACCCTAAGTCCATATTGGTATGCCGGAACCGATTAAACAATCTTTACCAAACGGTAACTATAAAATAATAATATTGTTATTATATATTACTTGTTTCATGGCGTCGATCTTCTTGTAGACGAACTGGGCTTGGGACAACAACGCATCGGCCGCTGTGTCGTGCTCTTTGAGTTTGGACGCCAATCGCTTGGCGTCGGACAATATCTGCTGTACGGTGACGGACATTGCACAGAAGCACGGTAGACGACAATACGAAAATAACGACAATATCGTATTGATATTATGGTCTCGGCGATTGTCGATGGATGTCTACTACGAGACGACGACCAGACGTGCGTACGACAGCTTCTCGAAATGCCATTGACGACGATGTGCGCACTCCACGAAATACACGACTGCGAAACAACGATTATGAGTTATGGCCGCGGGGACGTCTGAAACGGATTAGGCGATCGAACGTAGGCAGATCAGGTGGGTCGTGGGTGCAGACCCTTAAGGTCTATATAGACCGGAGTGGGAAGGCGATCGGCGGTACCGAAATTTCCAGTCTTGACATAATATTGTTTTTTAATGTTCGTGTGCGAACGGACAAACGGACGTCGACACGAGAATTAATAACAAAATATTACTTGCACACCGAATACTGACGTCCGTACTATATACGTCAATACTACTCAGTATACTCAGTATAGTCTGTACTCGGCAAAGTGCAAATCTGTTACTCTGTTATCTCGACGTTGTTTTTTTTTCAATATTATTATTACAATTTGCGCACTGCCATTGATAATACAATAACACATACATCAGTAGTTGCAGCTGCTGTAAAGTATATAGATAATAAATATATATAAATAGGTCTTACAGATGGGTAGCTGTTATCTGTCTTTTATTATCTATATAATATCCACCAATATATATACATGAGGACAATCGAATACTCCATACGGGTTAATGTACATACTATGGTCATATCTCATATATATTATAGGGCTGGGATTTTAATGCCTTAAAAAATCTAAAAAATGCAAATATGACTCGAAAAATATATTATAAAAATGACTAAATTTATTTATTCTGGTCTGTTGTGATTATACATATAGAACATATTAATAATGATAAGGGAACGGATTTAAATGCTCTAAAAAAACAAGAAAAATGCCTTAAAAAAATACGATTTAATGCACTCATAACAGCAATTTTTTTTAAAAATGCACTAAAAAAATTCTCTTAAAATTATTTTTAACATTGAAAAAATTTGTTTAATTATATAAATTTATATTTTTAGGTATTAATTATTCGTATAATTTCATCATCTTCTTTTTACTCTGAAAATTATTTCCAAAAAATGAATACATAACATATATAGATATATTCGTTATACTTTTATCTTGTTCTTGTATATCATAAATATTCATAATAGCACTGTATAATCTGGTGCTGCTTAATTTTTTATCGAATTTTATCAATTCCTATATAAAAATGCACATAAATTACATTTTTTAATTCCTTGATGTATGAAATGAACTCTGTGCATGGAAAGCAATATTTTCGGACATTCAGAAAACAATGCTTGAAAAAAAAATTACTTATGCCCTTTAATTAGTATATTTGTGAATAAGATACAAAAATACAAAATTGTAGGTATATAACTACTAATTAACTAGGCTATACATTCGGAGGGCTTAGATCCCAAATCCCTCTCCTAGCTTCGCCTATGATAATGTGTTTGGTTTATCTAATGAAATATTTTATTTATCTGACATAAGCTATTAAATATTTAATATTCACTTTTTAAGGGATTTAATATAGGCAAATTTAAAGACACGTTGAGAAAAATTTATAATCTTGAAGTAGGTAAGTTACTAGTTTTCCCGTGTTACTGTGTTAGTACAACTGTGATTTGTTGTGCAATCTATTACATTTAGCTTTGTTAAAAAAAAACACTGTTGTTAATCAATTATGTTTTTAAGCATTACAATAAACAGATAATTGTAAACTTGTAAATAATTATAAATTATAATCATTTAATTAAGTAAATGTGACTACCTTGATTATATTATAGCTTGATCGTTTATAATATATGGCATATATTGGAAAATATTTTTTGCTTAACTAGCAATACTATAATTAAAATAATGATGTAAAATCATATAAAGGTATACAGTAAGTACACCTATTTGATGTTTGGACTAGGTATGTGACCTATATTATACAAGTATACTTAAAAAAAATAAATATATACCAAGGTACTTTTATTATTATATTATGCTTTTTATTATTTGGTTTATTATACTGATTATAATAAAAAGATGTTGATTATTTTTCTGCTAACATATTAGTTGTGTTGATGTAACTATATATATTTTATAAGATGCACAATATGTAATATATATTTTAACAAAGTTGTTGGCACTATATTATAATACTGTGATTACGATAAAATTTGGCAGCGGAGTTGGTTAATCACTTTTTTAATTTACAGAGGCATTGCATTTATATTAAAGTAAAGCTATTAAATGCCTATCATTTAATATTTATGGACACAGCTTGAGCCTATATTATAACATTCCCTTGTCCTATATTGGAATGTTAAAATTGAGTGTTATAAAGTAATGAAATTGTTTTCGGAATGCAACAAAATATTCATTTGATGAGTGAACTTTTTGCTTTTGTGTACTGTTCGAATCTCATTTCTGCATATCTGAAAATAAAAAAAAAAATATTAAAATGATGTTTTATTGTAATAATGATGTTAAGTATTGTTATATAAAATAAAGATCGTAATTTTTGTTAAAATATATGATTTTATAAAATTTTGAACTTTAAATGTCTATTTCTTATCAATAATTCTGTAACCATGTTATTACTTTAAATAATCGAAATCGATAACCGATATTTCGGTTTGTACGAGTGACCAGAATATCCACAATAAATGCGACGCAATTACAAACATGTCCACTTGATGCTTAAGCACAGCAATCCTTTGATCATTTTGGTCTAAAGATTCCCCGGTATATTCTTCTAAGTACGACTTCAGCCAGTCCATTTGCAAATCGACATTTGGATACAATGAGAAGTCCGGTTCTTGTACACCTGCGTAACAAAAATGTTAACGTAAATCGACGATAAGAAAAAAAAAATCCTATGTGTAAAATAATAAAATTCCCCGGACGTTAGTAATAATATTCATTATTAAATAATAATACTAAAATATTGGCAGACATAATATATCATGTGTTGGATATGTGTAGGCTAGGTTAGGAAATTAACATCTTCAATATTTATACGTATTTTTGTATTGTGATTTTATACTTTATAGTTTATGGTATTATATAAGTTTATAATACAAAAATTGTTATGTAAGTATATATAATATTCAATGATGTGTACCTAAATATTTTCAGCTTGAAAAAAAATTGAAGAGCTATAGTTAAGACTGTTAAGAGTTTCAATAAGGCAGAAGAGGTTATTGACTGTATTGTCTGTATTAACCGATTTGTCAATATTTTGTATAATGCAAAATTCAATCAACAAGTTGTTAATATTTTAAACAACAAAATAAGAATCATTAAAATACTAAAGTAGTTCATGGGTAGTTAAATCTTATTTTAAATTTTGAGCGAAATGATAAATATATTTGCTTTACAATTTAGTCTGTCATCAAAATACAATATCAAATTCGAATATACGATAATAGGAAAATCGACTTAGTAGAAAACATCGCTTTATAGGTACAGTATTATTCATTCTTGTTCTATATTTTTGTAATTATTATTAATTATTATCATAAGGTCTGCTTTTTAAATTTAAACTTCCTAAAGTATACCTATACCACATATAGATCCAATGATATAATTTGGTATCTGCTTAAAATTAATCTCAAAATTGAAGATTGAAACATTTTCTCTTCTAACACTCAAAAATAAACAAGTATTACTGTAAAATCATTAACCAATACTACATTAATCCCATCACTCAGAATCAAAAAAACTTAAGGCAATTGCCTCCCCCCCCTCATGCCTCAAGTTGAATTCTATTTCTTTATACCAGACATGTAAGTTTTACATTAAAATCGAAATATTAAATAAGATTTAAGAACATGAAGTCTAAAAATAGTTTCGTGAGACACTATAGATAATAGTCAGTTATTATAATATAAATAAATACTTAAAAAAAAAATCGAATTTGCCCTCTCAACCCCCCCCCCCCCCCGATTGGAATTCTAGCTACGCCCGTGAAATTCCATGTACTTATTCTACACAAATGACTACCAAATCTAAACTTTATTAATAATGTTTTTTAAATACCAGCAAATTCAATAAAGTGATTAGCTATGTCGAACGCCTGATTGTTGAACATGGCGTACTCATAATCGATAAATGCTACGCTGACGGGACGACGACCACTCACTGTGTCATCACTCTGCAAAAGTATGTTGCCCAACAGCAAGTCGTTGTGACAGAATACAACTGGACTTTCGATATTTTCCAACAATGCTTTCAGTGGTTCAATATCAGCTCGTAGGTTCTCGATGCCTTGGGTGAATATCTTTCGGAATCTATGTATATGAATATCATGCATTATAAATGGAATCAGATGCAGATGGTTTTAAATATAATATATTTTATATTATAAATAATATTATAGTCACGCGTAAAGAACATGCGTCTATGTGAAAAATAAAACTATAGCTAAATATTCAGCTATACCTACACAGTATAAAATTAAAAATAATGGTTTACGTTTAAAAAATATTTTATTTCTTAATGTTATATTATAGTGTAGTAAATGTAGAAAATAAATATTCCCAAATCTTTCTCTCGAAAATATAACTACTAAATTAGAGTTTTACGTTAAAATAATCAAATTATAATGTGTAGTATTAGATCGAATATAATAATTAATAAATAATAATTATTAATTAATATTATATTATGAACTGCTGAATGAACTAACCGAAGGTCATTGGACGGAGAGCTAAAACGTTTTGGGATGAGATTGGCGAACTGTTCCATTTTATTCCAAAGTTCGGATTTGATCGTTCCATCTCTTGCACTTATGCCATTTGTACCTAACCGGTGAAATCTCGCCATTGTTGTGGCCACTAGCCTGTAAATGCTTGGTTCCCGTACTGTAGAAGTGTTCAGCGTTTCTCCTTTAATGTATTTGTACACCATGCCGTTATCGAACGTTGCGTACAAGTCAGGTGCAAGTCCAGCATGGTACAAAAACTGGAAAAACGTATATGATATTGTTGAAATGCTTATGAAATTAAAAATATAACTATATGCTCATCAATTAATTTATAAACATTTGATTATTTCATTTCATCAAATAAATAATGAGACACTTTAATCATATATTTTTCTTATGTTAGGAGAGATTGTAGCTATAGATACTAATTTTATCTTGACGATTATGATTAGGTAGGACGCCACGTGTGTCGTGTGTGATGCTAAAATTCCTAGGTCGCCCATCCGGGAACTAGCAACGGAAATCGAATCATATTAATAATACTTACAATAAAATATAAATTAATGTTCTTAAAATGTGTATAGTAATCAATTTTATATGGTATGAGTATAATGATGCAATACAGTATATAAGTATACTAAAATTAGTAAAACAATTTTTCGTCTATCCAAAACAATAAATTATATTGAAATAGATAATAATAATAATAAAAAAAAATACATACAATATTGTACTTAATTAAATTTAAATATTTATATTTTTAAAATTATATTCATATATTATATATATTTTCACATTTATATAAATCTATAACATATTAAAAAAAATTGCAGAATATGAATTTCAAGTTTCTGAGATTATTAAAAAGTTGTTTAATACCTATTAATGACAATAATAGGTATACATATACAATAATGTATACCTAATACACAAACATTTTTTCCGATCATACAGTTTTCTGCATGCTAGAAGCTACTATAATAATATTATGATAAAAATTCTTATTTTTTATTGAAAAAGCATTTAAAAATTTCTTTTCATATTAATGATGATTTGATTTTTTAAATAAATAAACAATCAGTAACTGAATACATTTTTAATGCATTTGTTGTGTTATATTTCAAAATTTAAAAAAAAGTATACTTATAATAAATACTGAAGAATTAAAACCATGTGAAAAAGATTGAAATTTACTAAGATAATAAAAGTTACAGTGTTTACTGTTAAAAAAATTAATAATCATTTAACAGTACTTAACTACAAACTATTATTAATATAGGTTATAATATAAATGGTATACCACGTATACGTGCAATTAGTCTTGATAAAAGTTATACGACTAATGGCAATACAAATTACAGTAATATAAGTTTGCTATTAGATATGTAATTACCACAACACTACACCAATAATAATTATTTTATAACTACCAATAATTTTCTACAATATAATGTAGTGTAAATTAATGTAAAATTGTGTATGTATATATTAGACAGGGTGTAGTACAAATAGCCGACACCCAATAAGCTGAAATATAAAAGGTATGTTTAACAAATTCAAAGGCCGACATAAAAAAGTTAATTTAATATAGAGATAGATAATAAGTATGCGTAATCCTATAAACTACATTTAATATAATATGTGTTGGAAATTTGAAAATAATAGTGAATTATGTTATTTATGTTAATAAAAAATTAATGTAGCATATTATAGTGAGACATTATAGCTCAACGAGTTTATAGTGCCTGTTTGATATTTTTAGATAATATAAATGTGCCTAGTAAATTTAACAAACAAAAGAAAATAATACTTTTATTATTATTTTTGTTAACGTATAACTTCTATTAGCTCATAATTATTGGATATTGAACTTATAAAAAAATAATTTGCTGATAACTCGCATCGCACTGACAACAATACAAATCCACATAATACAACGGTAAACAATATTCTATACACAAAAGTAGGTATGACTTAAAAATATATATTCAAATTGTTAATTTCATAGTTTTTTTTTTTAAATTTTTAACGCATCTAAATCGAAATAAATTCATCATTAAAAGAAAATATTGATGTTAAGGTTAGGTTAACCTAGTGACCCAGTATACTATGGGAACAACGAACCTTAAAGTTTTCGAATTCTGCTTTTCTGTCAATGATTTGTTCCGTATTTTTGCCGTAGACACGTACCAGCACGCCATCATCTTCTGGACGCGAATCGTCAAATAAACCAACCAATTTATTAGTAATACCATCTGTGAACAACTAATGTTTTATGCACAATTTCGATGATTAGTTTGATTCAGGATTTTTTGTAAACCACTAAGATAAATATAGCTTAGAATCTTATGACGAGTTTAAATATTTTTTGTGTTATACATGCGATCTATACAAGCGTTATACAACAATATATGTATGTAAATAAATATGTTTATAACTTTCATTGGTTTTTTCTAACCTTGTATCGGATTTTATCCAAATTCCAGTTTGGTCTTATCAGTTTCAATATGATTCGAGATCCGTGTTCGATACCGTCGTCTTCAAGAAAAATGGGCAAGTGAGGAATAGTAGACATTTTAGGCGATCGAGAAGCAATTATAATGTTATAAAATTATTTGCATGCTGTCTATCAATAATTATCGACACAAAACGCACGATGTAAAAGGCGGGACACATGTGATTCCGTGATTCCAATCATAAACAAGGAATAAATTGGCTTTTGATTTTGCCGACTACTTTTTCCCCTCTTTCAAATCAATATAAGTAGTATTATTTGAGTATTATATATTGTTTATTGGCCCAGAGATAAGATAAAGTTACAAATTGTTTTGTAGTCATGTAATTTAATCTGTAAAATAAATAAAATTAACGTTATCAAATATAATTGATTACTTTAAAATTAATTATATTTATAATCAATGGCAGGATTTAGGATTTAGTAGAGCTAGTAGATATATTTAATAATACTTATAAATATATTATAACATGCTTTATTTAAAAACAAATGCAGTTAAACACAATATTTTGTATTCTGTGATTACTATTTACTACGAGTTGTGACATGACAATATATAATACCTACCTAATATAATCGAGTTTGTCTAAAAAGGCGAAATATGTGCTATACCGTAAAGTTGCCGAAGGTTGTTTACTAATAGCTACATCATAATGTTTATACCTTTATAGAATCTAAGAGACCATCATTTCTGGGAAACTTTGGAATACTTCTATGGAATTTGTATACAAATTCTAAATACATTCCATTAACACAAGAATATACCACGCTGTTTGTAATACATAAAACATTATGTACCTAACTCTTAGCAAGTTTATATTACCTGAATAGTTTTTTTGTGCACATTACTCGAGTTGAATAAATTTATTCATAAATTTATGTATTAATATA
This sequence comes from Rhopalosiphum padi, assembly GCF_020882245.1. Taxonomy (NCBI): domain Eukaryota; kingdom Metazoa; phylum Arthropoda; class Insecta; order Hemiptera; family Aphididae; genus Rhopalosiphum; species Rhopalosiphum padi. The sequence goes on from NC_083597.1 coordinate 67,047,514, forward strand.
CTATAAATGTGTTCAAATAACACTTATTTTAGTATTGTTTATAAATTATTATGAATATTATGATATTATTCATATAATATATAAATATTAAATACGTTATTGAGCGTCCAAGCACTTAACGTATTTATGCGAAATTATAACATCAAATTTTACATATATTATTATATAATTAATCTACAGTTAATATATTTGAAAATACAATATTTAATACACAATTATATTATAATTATATTGGCAATGTGTACAATGTATATAAAAATTTGTATATTATCTATAATCGAATCAACAATATTCAAGAGTATACGCAGAATAGGTATGTATTGCAGGTTTTAAAATAAGTTATAGTAATTACAATAACACTGTTCTACGGCAAGTTAGTTACTTATAAAGTTAAAACTTTATACTTTAACAATAATAAATGATATAAATAAAAAAATCTTATTTTTAATCTTTTTTTGACTAAAATTAATTCAACCTAGTAATTAATAGAAAAATAAATTGGAAAGTCAAAAGTTTTTAATGGTATGTTCAATGTTAGTAATACGTTTTTAAATAAAAAAATTTCATCACGATACTCTATATTAAAATAATCTATATAATAGTACGACTAAACCTAATATATTATATAGAAATTATATGTAGATGATACTATGATAGCTTATTATACGACTTCAGTACTCAGTAGTTAGCAATTGTAATACAATTTTATAGATATAACTATATATGGCAGTTCAATTTATGTCATTGCTCTAGTTTAGCTCAATTATTAAAACTGAAAAATTGAAAACATATTGTTTAACATTATTTAGTAATTTAAGGTTTATGATTTGAGTTCCACACAATTTTAAATAAACATATTTTTTATTTTACTAGTTAATTAATAATAATCAATGCTAATAAGTAACATCGTACGAGCCGTCTTTCAATCGAAACATAAGTTTTGATTTATAAATTGATATAAAAAATTTTACAGTAAAAATATGTATATATAATTGTCCATTAACTATAAATACAATTTGTTTAATAATAATCGAATTGTATTATTAATTCGAAATAATAAGTCATCTCTTATACTAAATGATTCTCTTAATATTTAACACTCGTATTATGTCCAATTAATGTAAAAAGATATTTTTTAAATGACTATGGGATATGGGAATTTTAGTTTTATATACGAAAATAAAATTTTGAAAAAGTGGTTAAATAATAAATAGTTATATTAACTTAAGTACTGAAGTATTGATGCGCTGAGTTGTAGCAAAACATTATGTGAAATACCCTTGCAGTACCATTTATAAACTATGCAGATCTTAAATTCTTAACTTTAAATACTTAAAAGCAAAAAGTATTTAAAGATAGATCTTAACTATATAACTAATCATTCAAAACTCAAAAAAATATTTTGATTAGGTATATGCAATTTAAAATATATGTTATTATTTAAAAATTAAAAAACCTTAAATTGCGACAAGGAGACAAATATAATTAACTAATATTAGTAATATTTGAGGTTATAAGTAGGTATAGTTACTATACCTGCTATAGTTAGTAAATTTGTTTTGTCAAACGTTTATGAGTAATTAATTCAGGTTTAATAAAAATTAATACTAACACATATAGGTAGGTACATATTATTACCCATACATATATAATAATGAAATAAGTTTAATAAAATTGTTAAAAGTAAAGTTATAGTTAACTCTTAAGAATAAGAATCAAATTTATAATTTGTTGGTTAAAACTATGTATATATATTTTTGTTATTTGGTTTTATCTACAGACACAATTTTATTACGTTGATTAGTTTTCTTCTTCAATGATTGTGTATTTTTAGTTGAAGTAATTTTTATTTTTTTTACAACATCTTGTTTAACATTCAAAGACTTTTTAGCATTTTTATTAATTTCTCGGGAGTTTATTTGATTAGTTTTCTCAATATTTGACGGTTTATTGAATTTTTGAATATTTGCGTTATCATTTCTAACAGATTTTATATCGTTTTCTGTCGACTTGTTATTCTGATTTTCAGTTGATGTTATACCTGCATTGATTAATTAACGTAAAATACTAATAATAAGTTTATTTATTGTAACTTATGATAAAACTTTCCACTCTGTGTACTTACTATTAACGTTATTTTCTTTATCTAAAATCGAGGCTAAAATGGAAAACGAGTCCTTATTAATAACATTTTTGTATACTTCATGCAAAGGTGCATTATTCATAGGTCGCCTTAAAGGGGAGAGGTTTTTTTTTTAATTTATCATTCACATCCACCCTTGATCTTACGATTTCTAATTTTTTCTTCAGTATTCCTAACTTTTCATTTGAGTATAGTAACTCTTCATTGTAATAATCATCAGAAAATATTGTATATTGTAGAATTGGTGTTTGATTTTTTAATTTATCTTCTGGAGTGTTTGATTCAGCCATTGTGTTAAAATTTGTAATTATTATTAATACTGTTTGTGTTTAACATATTGTATAAATCAACAAATCAACGTTGCCATGCCCATAAATTCTAATTAAATTAAGAAGTTATTAGAACATATACATGTAATTTAAATATATTTGTTAGAAATTAGGGGAAAACATATAATTACTCTTCAATATATATGTTATATGTCTAGGTGTCTATAAGTTATGATAGAAGATATTAAGATATTGTATAATATTATATTAAAATATTAATATATCTATCAAGTAATTCAAATAGATACAAAAAAAACATCTTTTCATGTAGTAAATATATACTTTTTAATAATTAACATAATTTAGATACTATCATTAAATAATAATAAAGAATAATCAAATAAATAATGTACAAAGTATATAAAGATATTTGGTTTATCAATACTTACATATAATTAATCGCGACAATGAATTTAATAAGTAAACTTATTAAAATGAATTGGTTACTAACATAATTATATTATTATCTCTTTTTTGGGCTCTAAAACAAAAAATTAAGAGATTCGTCCTAATGTTTAGTAGTTGTAAAATATACTTCGTATAATTTAACTATAATGGATGACATTATGTCATTAACTTCAACTGTATTTTCAAGAGGGTTTTATCCCGTTTATTTATATATATATATATATAAATAAATAAATATATTAAATTATTTAAATTTGAATTCAATAATTAATCGTACCATATGAAAAACGATTCTGAATGTAGAGGGCTTAGTCAATGTATTTCTAAAATTATATTTTATTATTATGTATTTTTAAATTTGTTATTGCTATTGCCTATCATTAATAGTAAGGTAGGTCGAATGCTAGGTATTATTATACAATATAAAATAATTGCTAATATTATATTATTTCATATAATATTACAATTTGTTATTAATTTATATAAATCAATACCGACGTACTGTTGAAATGTCGAACGTTGAAGATTGAAGTGTGTAAATAATAGGTTCATGGTTTGAATAATTTAAAATTTTAAAATTAATCAAAACATATTGAAAATGTAAGCAAATATAATAATAATATATTTATTTTCTATTAGAGCCAAAAAGTTTCAAGTTCGTACGAATAATTTTTATTTAAATTACAATAAAAAAACTATAATATAATCATATTGTTTTTCGTTAAATTATCGAATTTTATAAACGTATGAACTTAAAACTCCTAAAAAAATATATTGTGTTATAATATAAGACAACATTTCAATCTGTGTTTACTATGGAAAATCGATTTTTATTTTAAAAAATCAACTGAAAAAAAAATACATATAATAATACTATACTCAAGTATCAGAATAAAGCCTTATTAGGTCTAGAACGTATTGTCAAATACGGAGTGGTACCTATTAAATCAAGGGAACTTGTAAAGCTGTAAAGTAGCTGGTAAAAACTGAAGGAAAATAAAAACACCTCATTCTGTTAACATAGATATAGATGGGAGCGGCAAGGAAGCCTTCTAGTGTGTTATAATGATGTTTAAACATTATAAACAGTTGACGTCCTAGAGGCCATGATGTGCAAACCTATATGTGGCGGAAAATAAATGCTCACTGCTCAGTACTATAATATTGTGTTTTAAATTATGTTGATGAGGTTTAAGAATTGTTGTTTTCTTTTCTCTAATTAATGATTCAATAAATTCAATTTTTAAAAAGTTGATAATTTATACAGTTCTATAACATAAAAAAATTGATGAATTCGCTATGTTGTAGAAGATGATGTCAAGTGTACCTCGTCAATACTTATACACTGAAGTTACTGTAATAAATGTCATTAACTTAAATTTAAATATAAATCATTGTATAAGAAACACAATTCGGTGAAAATGTGCCTAAAGTGTGGCTATTTTTGAGTTTTTGTATTAGTATTACATAATATACTTAAGTATAGTTATTATGTATATATTGTATATACCTACATAATACGATAGGTTAAATTACATTTGCCAAAAATGTTTTTAAATTTTAATTAATAAATATTATACAACAATTTTGTTATATAACATAATTTCATTTAATATTACATTAAAAAATAATTACATAATTAAAAGAACCAACATACTTAACGTAAAATGGTGTAATAGATTCGTAGTATCATTGATTATAAATAGTACTATTTATAACAATGGTAGTATTTATAGTTTGAAATTAACCTAAATATTTTGAAAATGTAATTGCATATATATGTATAGTAAATATAAGTTTCTAAGAACAATATTTTTTGAATTACAACAAAATAATTAAAATTGTTATTCTTTGTTTAAATTTCTAATTTTGTAAATATTTAAATTTGGAGAAATATTTGTAATGACATTTTTGTACGTATTTTGGAGATTAAATTGATTTTTATATTGTTAATTAAAATATTAATAATTCCTAATAATCGCGATGTTTTTTAAATTTTTTTTAATACAAATGAAAACAGGAACTTGTACCTATACACATACAGAATATAAAATAATATTTTATTTTTATTTTTATTTAATTTAAGCCGTTTTAGTAAAATGAAATTTAAAAGATAATTAAAAATGAATAATTAATACTTGTCTTATAAGCATAGAAAATAAATATTATATATTGTGTGACTACAGAACCCTACTTATTTAATACTAATAAGAATAATTGAAATTTAAAATGTTAATATTAATATTTGTATTAGAAAAAGTTTATAAATTTCAAAAATGCAAATAATACATATACCTTTGTATCCCGTTATGATACATCCACCTTTGCATCAGTCACGCTACAAATACAATCTTTATTCCGAAAATTCAAATGTTTATTAAAACATGTATTAATATTTTAGTATATATTATCGGTTATCGCGACACCTACTTTCTTTACGCGGCGTAATTTAAAGAAATGAATTTAAAGTTATTAAAAGTTAAAACTATTATAAAAACTATGAATAAAAATTATTAAAGTACCAATATTTTTAAATAGTGTACTTATTGTAAAATTGTTAAAATGACAATACCTATATTTCATAGAGATAGAGCGCAATCGTTATAATTGTGTTTGCGTATTTTTCATGTAAAACGTTAGAATGGGCGGATTCGTGCTACATCGATCTTGTCATCTCGATAGTAACATATTATAATTTATAATAATTTTATATCGATATTTTGATAACAATCAAATTTATTAATTCTAGTACGCTTATTGGTAGAATAAATAACGTTGTTGACACGAAAATACATCCCGTATGCTAAAATCCAATTTTACAGCACATAAAAAAAGTTAAAGAAAACATATTGTCAGTGATCTAAATGATCTGTAAGACTGTAAAGAATTAAATTTTAAGATTTTAAAGCTTTATCAAATTTTATTTTGAAAAAAAAAATTTAAATTAAAATTCAATAATTGGCATTCAATAATTAAGAGGTTTGTATCAACTACGTAACACAGGTACGGAAAAGGGGAAGGGAGGCACGTGCAGTCAAAGTAGTTGTAGGCAAATGACACAAACGTAAATCGTAATAATATTTATTATAATGAGAGGACGCCACACCCACATGTGTTTTCTCTGTCGTAAAAAACCGTTAAAATACCACTTGAGAAAGCACAGATAATGCCCTTACCTTTAGGCTTTAAGTTTGATAATAGTTCAATATTATTATTAACTTATATTTACAGCACAAAGTTGGAACCGCTGAGTACAAATTTGCTACGTATTGTAACTTGTCTTAATGTTAAAATAACCGCGATAATAATTAATAATTTCTCAAATTCATGGTACGTTTTACACATGAATTTAACCCCGACGTTGATGTCAATTCAACTACAAGACAGCCTTAACTAAAAAATGACGTTCAAATGTGTATAACATTGACAATCGTTGTAGTTAAATCAACTCCAAATTTCTATGCGTGATAGGTAGTATATAGGTACGTTAGCATGACAAAGACAACATATTATACGGGTATACTAGTGGCGTAGCCAGGGGGAGGGATGAGGGGGCTGCACTCCCCCCCTCCCCCCGAAATATCAAGAAAATTTAAAAATTATTTTAATTTTTAATGGTCTATCTATGTCTCTATGAAAATCGCTACAAAAATCTTAAATTGTACTTTACAAAAATTGATAAACCCTCCCCGAAAAAAATCCTGGCTACGCCACTGGGGGTGACCGCCTCATAAGTTATAATATAAAATTTATTAGGAAGATATTTAATATTTATGTAATTAAATTATCATATATCGTAATATAATAGCTATAGGTAAAGATAACGTGCTTACGTGTCGGGTGATCCGTTTCACGGCGGTTCTACATGGGTCTAATCGGTTTATTCGACCGGCTGCTCAAGCAGAGGTCGCATCCAAACCGTCCAATCGTGTTTACCTCGGTCGTCCTGGAGCGCAAAAAATTTAAATGTTTATAAATTTATAGTGAAAAACGGAACACGTAATCACGTCTCAACGGTTACTGACGTACTGACCAATGACCATTACTATATTGACCTAAACTAAATAACTCGATGGTAATGACTAAAGAATGATGTGTGTTAACAAATACGTCATATTATCATAGATTAAATAATAAATATACTTTAATTAAGTCGAATGTTGTATAACAATATTATTGTATGAAACGTTCAATAATTTACTATCATCAATAGACAATTAATAATCAACAATTTCAACATATTTTATCTTCGCGGCATGTTTATAAATAATGTTATCAATTTATCATTATCATAAACACGAAGGGAACTGATAAGAAGATCAACTTCGTCCAAACACCAGGAGCTTAATTAAAAAACAAAAAACGGACCGAGAAAAACCACATGCCACATGCGGCACGCGGCTTAGGTCGTGTGCGTGGTTCTAGGTCACTTTGTGCAATCGACCATTAAAACGCGTCGAAACGTAGATATTTTGTACGACCGGGTAAAAATTAAGATGGCAAAACGCGGATACTTAGTACGGTCAGGTAAAATTTTACATTGCAAAACGTGGACACTTTTATAAAGTAAACTATAAAAAACTTATACATAAACATTATAAAAATAAAAACAAGTTGTTTTAGCATCTGTTCGAAACGAAACTCCCCTTAAGAACGAAAATCCAAAGTTGATGACAATAATAAACTATTAAATATATGTAAAAAAGGAAATAACTCAAATAACAAAATTTCGAATTTTTAAATTTTTAAATTCCCTATATTGGCTATATAATATTATTATAAATGACATGTAGTTTTTAAAGATTCTTTTCAATATTATTATTTATTTATATGATTGTACACATTTTTAATTTGCTTTAATATAACTTGATAATTTGATAAAAAAGTTGTAATAAATTAAAAAACTGATTATTTTGAGTTTTTTGACACTATACTACATTTATTAACGTTTATAATATTGACTTTTTATTTAATTTTTATATTTTAATAATTGACATTATATATACTTACTACTTAGGTATATAACTTTAATTTACAATATATGCTTGATGTATATAATAGATAGACAATAGTACAAAGTGTCCGCGTTAAGCAGTTTAAGCAACAATATACAGTACAAAGTGACCGTTTTCCCATATGCAAAGAAACACTAAAGTGACCAAATATTTTTGTTGTAAAAATGGGACAAAAAAATTATGATAAACAAAATTACATATTATTATAATATTTTTTTTTTATTTTAAATTTAAAAGAAAATTACATACATACTTACATTATCTTGTTTATACTAATATTTATTGTTGGAAAAAATTAATTTTAATAAATCAGACAGTGACTTCAGGAACGAGTAAAATTCTAGGCAAACCTTAGGTATAAGATATAATAAAAACAATAACCGGTCCACAAAAATTAAATTTTGTTAAATTTACCTTAGTTATACTAGCAACTAGCAAGTAAACCGCACACACTGCAAATATGCATAAAAGCATTATATATTATATTATATGACACAGGAGTTAATTATACAGTGAGTTCCGCTTAATGTAATCACATTGGTTCAGATCATTTTGATTCTATTAACCGGTTGATTCCATAAACATTTTTTTATTTATACATATTATGTTTAAAATTAAATTAAAATAAAGCAAAGAAACTATCTACTTTTGATTGTACTTGAGAATTTACTAATTTCATTTTCATATTAGCCTGAAATTAAAATCCACATTCAATTAATATATACACATAATTTTTATTTATTTAAAATTAAATAAATAATAATGTATGTAAATTGTACTTATAACCATTGATTATAAATACTAGTATTTATAATCAATGCTATAACTTTGGAAAAACTGAAAGGAATAGTTTTCGTTATATGTTTGAATAGCTCCTTTTAACAATTCTTATTTATTTTTAGTTTTTAGTGAAACTTTGAAATACCATTAAAATTATAAGAATGTTTTTAAAAATGATTCAATTATCCGGTACTTGACGATTCTAAAAAAAGTTTAATTTAACATTAATAACAAAAGATTTGGTTTGAGATTTTCAATTTTGATTCCAATAAATAGTTGATTCTATAAACCAGTGATTACAGGAATTCACTGTTTATGTTATTTCTATTAATGAAATTAATCTAAAATATTTTTGATCAAGAATATTCAAGACCCATTGCACATTTGTTGAGCGGTAAAATATCAAATGTATAAATTTTGCGTATGTGTATCAATGTATCTTATGTACCTATCATTATTATACAAATTATGTCGTATAATTAAGAAACTGCATTTGTGTCATGATATGCTATTGAATTTATTTGTTACAATTTCTTCCTGTATATCTCGGATACTACTGTTATAAATTGAATAATTTATGTTAAATTGTTAATCATTATCTAGGAATTAGATCTGTTCTGAACTCAATATTTATTGATTTATTGAAGTCTCACTGAAATTTAGTCATTTAAGTAGATATTATTTGTAGACATCTTTGGGAATACTTTTTTGTATGAGATTACAAAAAAATATATAATTATATGGGATTTTTTTTATTATAAAAATGTAAATACATTTTAAAGTATAAATGTACTGCAGTGTGTTTTTATTTTATTTAGCAATCATCAGTAATAAATAATAATGAATGTATATGGAAAATAAATTGGTGATAGCTTATCAAAAATTGGATCTAAATTATTTTTTGAAGCTCTATTTGAATAGGTAATTACATAATATAATTATTAAAATGTAAACAGTTGGTTTAAAAATTGCTATACCATATATATATATATATATATTTATGAAAGAAAACTTCTGTCTATATAACTTATATTAATACATTTAAATTATTTGAGTAAAGATTTATTTTTAAGTAGATATCTATAAAACTACTGAATCGTATATTTATTTTATACTACCCTCGTATTACCATTACTATATTAATCAAATATTTATTTTGAAGTAGTTAAGAACTCCTTAAATGAAGTATACATTTATAAATTGACTGAAAAAGTGGAAAGTGTAAGAGTAGAGTTGATATACAATAAACTAAATACAGTTGAACACAGGAAAAAAATAAATTATAGCATAGTCATTTAAAAATGTATTATCCAACACTTTATTTTGTTTTAGTGGAACTCTTAATGATTAAAACTTACACATAAAAACAATATATATAATATATAAAATTATATTGGTATAATTTAGTGACATTTTAAATATAAGTAATTTTTGTTGCTTTTACGTATATTATATAAAAACGCTTTACAAATTTGAAAAAAAAAGAAAAAACAAAAAAAAAATATATATAAAAACATAAAACGCACCATTTTTTTTACAAAAAAAAAAAAAAAAACAGTAACCAGTATACTTTGATGATACATAAATAAATATATAAGATTATTTACATTAATAACAGTTGTTTTTGCTTAAATTAAAATAATATAAAATTTAAATGCTCGGTATATTATCCGTGTACTAAAATTAAAATAAATAATAATGTGATAGTTACTGTGAAAATTAATTTTTAAAGAATAATTACTGAACTAAAAATTCATTAAATATAATATTTATATTGTATATGTATGTCAGTGGTAATGTGACAAAATAATAATAAAAAAAGTGAAAAAAAAATTAAATATAATAGTACTTTTTTTACAATACTTCTACCTCAACGTAGTCACAATTTTATTGCACCGTTTTTATTTCATCAAAACAATATTGTCAAGAAATTTTAAATAAATATTTAATACTTAAAAAAATTATACTTTTATTATCAAGATTATAAAACAATGTTGATATTCAAAAACATACCAAACTTTTAAAGCATAATAGGGTAATTGACAACCTAGAAATGATAGGGATGAGCACAAGTTTTGAATGATGAAAACATGGGGGGGGGGTATATGAGCACATTTAAGCGATAGGACAAATGAGATCAAAACAATTTTTAAAGAAAATACATTTACTGTCAAACGTGTGATTCAAGAGGTACATTCAACAGTTTAGACACAAAGTTTGGGTCGGCCATGCTCCTAGGTCTAATACCTCTTTCTTTTATACCATCCACAACACGAGCCCAACTCAAGTCTGGTGAACTGGTTCTTCTATCTTTGCAGCTCTTCTCTAATTCTTCTCTTTCCTTATTGTCCAACCACGTGATTTTATCAAAGTCCTTTGTACCACCCACTGTATGCCGCCTCTTGATGCTGCGATCAGTTGTAACACCGTTTTTACGTTTTTGGCGCGCTTCCTTATCGCGCAATGAACTACAGCGTCTAGACAATCCTTGTTTTCGCTTGTTCATGTTGCACTCGGTCTTCTCCATCTTGGTGAGGGAGTCAGATCGCCGGTGTTTGGAAGCGTCACCGTTTTTTGTCAGCATCATTGCCTCAAACTTAGTGTATTTAGAAATATATCTTTCATGTTTATTCAGTGACTCACAGCGGCGTAGTTTTACATGATTCCCATAATCTGGACGGTTTTCTTTTTGTTTTAATGATTCAGAACGACGCAGACGCACATTTGGGTTGGTGTTAATGTCTTGAAGACACTCAAAATTATCAGTTTTTGAAGAATCTTTTATCGATTCACTGGTTGAATCTTTCATGGTTTCAATTTCCTGTAATTAATAATGATAACAATTATAATTAGGTTATTACAATAATCTTTAACATCAACATACATGTTTTTCAGTTATATGCTGGCTGCGTCTTTCCAAAGATCTATGTAAACTTGGGTCCCTGTAAGTTTGCACATCTATATGATCATCATTTGATTTAGCCACTGGCTGAGTTTCTTCAACATCCACAGAGTCACTGGGTATTGAAAGAGATTTAAGTTTTTTGTCAAAGGCGGAAGTCAGGCTCACCAATAAATCCCCTCCTGGAAAATCAAACACAAAACTTTTGTCATGTAACACAAGAATAATGCTCAATACATATCATGTTCAACAAACCACTCAATTAGAATGTTAGATATTCTACAACATTTTGGTAACACACAATTAAAATAATTATACATAACACTGAAAAAGCCATTGGTCAGCTATTATTATAGTTAATATCAAACCCATTAGCTATTAAATAGTTAACAATTTTTTATTTTTGATATACTCAAATGTTAGAAAATAAACTAAATTTAAAATTAATCTTGAAAATAGTTTTAGTTAATTTGTAAATGTGTAAAAATAGAAATCAAACCAAAATTTTTTTTATACAGTCAACATAGTATGTATTATTACGTATAATTACAATTTATAATAACCACTTGGTACTATAATAGAAACCATTTGATTGGGAAGAAAAAATTGAGTAAATATAAATTATAAATTAAGTCATGAATGCAGTTCAAACACAATACGTACTAATACTCAAAACTGGACATTAACAAGTTAAAAAATAATAGTTTAGTAATTTTATTTATTTTTTTAAAATAACTTCTAACTTAATTTTTTTTTTTTTTTATGATAAGTAGTTAGCTAACTAAATACTTAATAATTAATTAATTTTAAAGACGTGTTACGCTAATTTTTTTTTTGTTATAAGTCCTAAAAATTATTAATATAATATTTTGATTATACAATAATTATTTGATTACATTTATTATTTATAAATTTTGATAAGGATCAAAATAAAGTTTATATATATTTTTTAACAGCGAAAATAATAATTAGGCACTATTTTTATTATTAATAAATGTAGGGAATGCTACTAAGATTTATAAAAATTTGATTATTGCCCGAGCATTATGATCTTTATCAGATGTTCTTTAGACAATGTGATAATAATAGGACAATTTTTAATACAAATTTCATTACAATTAAATTAATTATCATTCAAATTTATTTCCATATGGTAAACTTAACTATGGCTTTAAATACTTTATTACCTTTATGTAAATCATGTTAATTAATAGTCTTACTATTAATTTTACAGTTTATATTCTTTAAATTCTTATGGTCTAATGACACTATCTAAACCCACTGAATCACAAAAAGTTAATTAATTTGGCATAAAAATAATTTTGATCTCTTCTATATATACGGAACATGAATGTTGTTAAGATAATAATATTGAACATTGGTCTTATTTAAAAATATCTCAGAAAAATAATAATACTAGATAAAACTTTTTCAAGTTTAAAAAACTATTGGTGGCTGGTGTTGTGATCTCTTAAAAAATCAATTAACTAAAAATTAACCTAAATAATTTATAACTTATGGTAATAGAGTTCTATTATTGGGGATAGATACTTCCATTTATGTAAATTTTGTTTAATCAATTACTCTAATACTATTATGTATACATTTTAACATATATTTTTATCTTAAATGTTTAATGTTTATTGTGATTTGATATAGATTGTAAATTTGGTTATTATAAGTAAAAAAAAAATGTAAAAGAGAATAAAAAGAAAAAGAATGAGAAGTGAATTTAATAAAATTAGTTAACTTTCTTAGCTATTGATGTAATGTATAAATCTAAATGTTTTTCTATGTAAATTAATAAATTATATTAGCCCTAATTTTTAAAATTATAAAAATGCGAAGGCCTATTTAAAAGTATTAATAATTGGTAAATTGGTAAATAATAGCAAAATCAAGTGATTTTTGAAATACAGCAAGTAAATAGAAGCAGAAAATTAGTAGGAAAAAAGCAAAACCATGTTAATTGATCAAAAGTCATTTGAGCTAAATGTATAAGAACCTTTCAGGTTGGTAGTAGTAGTAATGCGGATACTGGTTAAGGGACGTGCCAAAAACCCATCCTTGTCGTTTGTTACTTAAGTGCTGGTCTATGTTACCATTTGCTGTAAATTTTGCTAATGAATCTCAAACAAAAATGATTGAGCCGGACGTGCAATGCACGCGATCGGTAAATTAATTTAAGATTACGCAATAGTAAACCTATTACAGTGTATACAAAGCACAACACTTTTTTTACATAATTTTATTAACTATAATTATTCCCATTTTACTTTTATTAACATATTTTAGTAATAGAATAAAATTTTAAAATACATATTATATGCAATATGAAAACTACTAATCTTAAACATCTATTTTATAATTATAATTACTATTGCGAACTCTTTAATACTTATCTAATAAAAATGTATTTTTACCTTCGTCTGATGCATGACTTATAGGACGTTCATTGGATATTCTTAAGCCATCACTAATTGAATCTACTGACCATTCATCAGCACTCTCAATACTTGTTTTTAATCGTTTTTGATTATTTTTTAAGTCTGAGTCATTTGATTGTTCAGTAGTCCCATTAGTTGTTCCTTTGGATACTTTGACCATGACTTATGGTAAAAAAATTATAAAGTCAACAAAATAATAATCAAATATTACTAAAAGACATTTACCTGGAGAATAATCTTTAGCTAGCATTAATGCTTCACTTGATTGAGTTACAGGCTCGTCAAGTCCAAAATACTCTCTTCTTCTTTGACCTCTATTAATTTCTCTTTGAAGCATTGCTTTTGTTTCCTGTTCAAAACGTCGTATTCTTTCTTGAGTAGTTTCAGCTAAATTGACATAAGTCTTAATTGGGGGAGCACCATCGGTATTTTGTGAGGTTGAATCTAAACTTTGATCATTATTTGTTAAATGTTCAAGACTGTCTTCAGATTCATTAAGACTAGTACTTGAAACAGTCTCTGAACTGGCTTTTGAACTGTTCAATTTATCTTTGTTAGACACATCCTACCATGGAAAAATTACATATTATTAAAAATTTTATAAAATTTATTATTTAATTGCCATACATGTTTAATATCAGTTGCACTTGGTAGTATACTAATATTAGGAACTATATTATTGGTTACGTTGGTACGAGACTTTCGTGATATATTTGAATTTTTGCCAGTAGCTCGATGCATTTTACGATTAGCTGCAGCAACAATATTGGTCACAAGATCTTTGGCCATAAATGGTGTGTACTGATTGCCAGAAACTTTGTTAATGTTATCCAAAAGATTTTGATTAGGAGCAGATTGTTCAATTTCTGGAACTTGTCCACAATTTTCAGGTATGGATGCCGTAAGATCTACCACATCACCGTTTCCAAAACACCAATCAGCCTGTTGTATGAAAAAAAATTATAATAATAAATTAATAACAATAGGAAATAATAATTCATATTATATATTACTTGTAATATTAGCGATTCCACAATGCGGCACTGATGACTCATATCTGTGACCATAGTTACCATGTTATCATCAGCAGAATGAACTAGGGTAGGGCCAAACACAATAGCCAAGTTACGTGCTTCCATTTTGTTGACCCCACTATGTTGCACAATTTTTTTTAAGTGCATTAGCAAATATCTTAAAGTCTCAAAATGGTGGTCTGGCAGCTTATGAACCTAGAGAAAAAATAAAAATGACTAAATTTTGTTGTAAAATGAAAACACCCTTTTTTACGTACTAGTTCTCGTAGTTTCACCATTCGCTGAACAGGATCTTCAATTTTATCAGCCTCAATGAAATGTGGATACATTTCAGTTGTTAGTAGTGCATCAGGAAGTCGCCTAAAGAACGATTTTAATAGGCTAGAGATTACATTCACATCTGTCCACCGGGGATCTCGTTGTAGAAGTTTAATGGCCATATCTGGGGTTTCCATACCACCAGTGTTGACCGCTTCAGTTAATGAAGTAATAGCAGCTGTATTACCAGGTACTCTAGAAGTTAAGACATAATAAAATATTAATAAATGTGCATTCAAATTTTTTGAGAAAAAACAATTTCATACCTGTAAATGCCAATGATATCCAACCCTTTGTCTTCAACTATTGATGTACATACTTCTACTATTAAAGGCACATACTCAGATTGCGTTGACTGCAGAAAAAACAATTATTAGAAATGTATAATAACATTTTTAAGAGCATAAAATTACTAGTGCATCTTACCGGTGGGCAAAGTTCCAAAGGTATGCCGATTGCAGTACCTGGCGGTGGCGGTAGTGTGGGCAT
Organism: Rhopalosiphum padi; assembly: GCF_020882245.1. Classification (NCBI taxonomy): domain Eukaryota; kingdom Metazoa; phylum Arthropoda; class Insecta; order Hemiptera; family Aphididae; genus Rhopalosiphum; species Rhopalosiphum padi. The sequence goes on from NC_083597.1 coordinate 67,063,379, forward strand.
AATTGGCGATACCGGCGACCCCGATCCTTGTTGTATTTTTTTTAATTGTTTTGCCATTCGATTTTTCCAAGTGTTAGTAGATTTGGGAGATTGCGGCTGTGATCCTTGGCACGGGCTGCGGTCTGGTTTTCGTGTTTTTGTGATTGGAGAATCACCAGTGGGTGAGCGGTTTCTGAACGCAGCTAACTTGCGCATGCCCTTAGTATTGCCAGGTGATATGCTCAAACACTGAAAACAAAACCAATTGGATAAATTTTAGTATATTTGGAAGTCACTAGTATTTTAAATATTAAATTGGTATTTAGTAAATACTATTAAATACTGTTAAATATACTATTTACTGATAGTATAAGTATTAGCATAGTGATGACAAAAGTTGACATTGGAGACTACGCTCGTAACGTATTTATCGATATAAGTAAAATTTAAACACTGCCAATTTCAATAATAATATACAATAAAAAAATTAATCATTTTTTTTAAACTATTTAACAACCAGCAAGACTGGCGTGGGCGACACTGCACTGCAAGTTTCGAAATCGACTTACTTCTTCTGCGGATAGAGGGGCTTGAGCCTCGAGTGCTTGTTCCTGTAATGCTTTCAACCAACGCACCATGGACGAAGTGTCGTCGGCTTGGAGCAGTAGTTCAGTGCACCCCATGTCGGCGACACTGGAGCAAAGTCGCATCACGTGCTTCCTCTTGGTGTAGTCGTGAGCCACATCCGTAGTGGACGTTCTTAGGTTGATACGATCACAGGACATGTTCACATCATCCGACTTTTCTAGCGTTGCGGGTGTCTAAAAAAAAAAAAAAAAAAAAAAAATAAAGAAATTGAAAAAAAATCAAATGTACCTTATTTATAGAAAACATTTTTTTTATTCATATACAGTAGTAGAACGTAATGAAATTCAATGAGAATTATAAGTTCTCATAAATATATATAAGCTCATAGGTATAAAACGTATGGACATACCCAAGAACCGGTAGACGACCATCGTTTTAATCGAGGATGTTTTGACGCCCGAAACCACATGGGCATACAAGAATACCTAAGACGCCGGTCTGGAGAACAGAACCGATTCATTTTTAGAAAAAGCGCAGTATAAGATAATAATTATGTCATGCGCTATATGAAGTACTGTAAGCCACGATGCAACTGTTCAACGTTTGGACGTATAATGTTACCGGTCGGCGGTCAGATCGCGGATGTGGAGGTACTATGGCACGCGCGTGCCCCTATTGTCATGGGTAGTTGGATACATAATAATGTAATATATTATTCGTGACGACGCGTGTGCACGAACCGCAAAAAACCGAAAATGCGATGACTGTATCTCTGCTGTTTGACGTTATGAAAGCTCTCACTTAAACAATAACATTCGAAATTTTTGAGAAAGCTTAAGACAAAAATCAAAAGATAAGATCGCGTTATACGTAAATTTTTATGTTATATAACACATAATACATCATATGAAGCTGAGAGACGTAGACGTCGAGTTTTCTTCGATTGAGTAAAAATTCGTAACAATGAGTTCCGCAATAAAAAGTCAAGGTTTTTATGTATACTTACATCGACCGAAATGTTAGGAATTGACTCTCGTTTTTCTTTGTACAGACACAACGTCTGTCCGCGTACAACGGCCCACACCGGTTTCCACGATCGATCGCATGCTTTCTATAAACAGTATAAACACAATATAATATAATATGTGACATTATATACACTATAGCTGTATAATATTATACACATCCTGAATGAACAAAAAAGTGTTTTTATATTTTATTTATCGTCTCATCGCTTGTGGTATATTTAAAAAATACGTAGACACTTTAGTTATAATAATATTTTACAAGACAATATTACCTTGCCGTCGATCTGAATCACTTTGCAAAGCAGCGATCCTTCTTTAACTATGCGGCTGTTGCCAAAATCCTGAAACGGTGGACCATTTTTCTTCGTTCCCAGTATGCTGCTGCTGTTAAACAAACAACGTTTAGTAAATAAATTAGTAAATATAATATACGGTTTATGTTATAGTTAAATAATATAATACATATGCTTCGTATACGGTCAAAAAACATTCATAAAAGTAAAAGCAATTAAAATTGTTTTATACAATAACTGCACATACTATATTATTATGTCTAGTAATTAACACAAATACACGATTATTGTTATACAATATTATATTACATATTAATATTAAATAATACACACATACTAGTTGATGAACATCATGGTATAATGCAGAAGTATATCGATGTATTATATAATATATATATATTATGTGCATAAATGCACATCTGTTAATTCTTTACTTTTATAGATTCTGTGCGTAATATATATTATATTTTTAATATTTTCATCACATATTTATAAAAGATAGTATACTATTATAAATAATAAATTTCATTTTCTAAACATAAAATATATTTTTATTATAATTTATATAGTTTTGAACTATTTTATAAAAATTTGAAATTGTTCACTTTTTTTAGATTTATGTTGATAACATTTTTTATTAGTTAAAAAGCTGGCAAATTTAATATAAAGTTGTTCTTGTATAGCAACTAAAAAATATCGAAAGTACATACATACATAATAAGCATAATTTTTTTTATAGACATTATTTAAGTTCAATTTTAGACGAAATCCTATGTTTATAAACAAAAAAAGAAAATTAACCGTAGGGTCTTGAAACTTTTTGCTATTACCTACGGAAGTATATCATTATTTTTTCTATAGGTATTTAATTTAATTTTCAAAATATTAGATTTATTTTAAGCCAAGAATTTATTCACACTTTTATCTATTGTATACACGCCGGTATTAGTTTTATCAAGTTAATAACAAATATGTATATGATATAATATAATGTACGTCTTATTGTTTAAAACAAAAAATAGTGCAATACAGTACTATTACTAATTGATAGAATAAATTCCTAATAGTAAAATAAATATATATATTAAGGCATCCTTAGAAATAGTGGCTGACATGCAATGTCTTCGTTCAGAAATGTTTTTCGTATGTAATGATTTATAAATGAATTAAATTTTATCCCATCTATTATAGTCACCTACTCAATGATGGAGATACACTTGAAACATACTGTAAGTGCCGAAGAGTTCTCCGTTTCTTTTTTTTAAGTTTACCGTATATACATAATATTATGATACCAAAGGTTAGACACGTTATTAAATATTAATATTCGTTATTAAAACAGCAGTTTTGGTGCGGGGTATTTGTTTTTATTGAAAAACATTATAGTTGATATAGTGCAAATATCGCGCTGTCGAGTGTACACGTTTTATATTGCACGTCGTTGTTTACATGTATTAAAAAAAAAAACATGCATGTCGGATGGAAAACAACAAATTGAAAAAATACGTTATTATTCATGAACCAAGTAACAGATGCATAAATAATGATGAAAGTAGTAATACATAATTCATGTAAAATAAATACGGGCTTCTGAACACTACTACCCAATGATAGTCGGTCGCGTGCCCGACATAGGTCATAAGCATAACTATTAATCTAAACATCAATTAAAAATTGGGGGTGGGGCATACATTTGCGCGTCAACAGTTTTTAACGCGTTCTGCGGGTACGTACAGGTACGTACATGCATCTATAATGGCATATTCAGTTTTTAGTTGCTTAATTTTAACCGTGCATTAAGATTATTTTTAATTAGGTATATTTTATATATTATTTTTATATGGACTTGAATAAAATATTTCAAATTTCCATGGTATATATTTATTGAGAAATACTGCTCTATTGATTAGTTTATTAGTATTTGTGTTTCAATTTCGTTTTTCAATAAAAATACTGCATACAACTTTCCTAATAACATTTTTTTGGCAATGCGTACCAAAAAAAAATAATAAAAGTGATTCAGAAGCGAGTAAATTCAGTAGTAGTTTGTAAAAATTGGATTCGGAGTAAGAAAAAATTATTGGCAATGAGTCGGTGACAAACAACTTGTATACATTTTAAACACACAGCACAAGAACATAAAGAAAGAACATTACCAGAGATAATAGCCCATAATGGTTAATACATTATAATAGCGTATACCTAATATATTATTTATTTTTGTTTTTTTTCAACTATCACAGAAGAGTTGAAATAATAATAATAATGTATTGAATTACACCAATAAGAGCAGAGCTCCTAAGATACTAAAAAAAAATATTTAAAAAATAATAGCTACATGACAAGTCGGTCAAATTCAAAAGGTTTTGAAATACCATGACTACATGTCTCATACATCGCGTGTTAATAAGAAACAAAAATAAAATGTTTATCGATAGAATTGTCTAAATTACATAGGTATAATCTATTATTTATATTTTAGGACTTTAAGTTAAGGTTAGGGTAAGAATTTAATAATATATACGCAAAGAATATTTATGTATCGTACTTATGTTATATGGATCGACAAATTTTATAACGACGAAATAATTCATAACAGCTACGAGCAAAGGATAAAACTATAGGATATAATATTTTTAACAAACTTGAAGAAGTCTCTTCACTTTAGAAGGTTGCAACTTCCAAGTGTACCTACTTCTTAGTTTGTCATTGTAAGGAATGTGTTGAATTCGAATTCAACGCTAAACTTTTTTTTTATTGGTGTAAAAAAATTAAGACATCGATTATTAAAAAACTTAATTAATAAATTTAAGTCGAAAAGTAATGCTTATAAATAATACAAAAAGAGCAAAATTGTTTTAAAAATGTCAAGTATATATATAGAAATTTATTTTATTTTAGTCTATTTCGATTATTTTGAAAAATGTTGGGAATTTTTTACTAAAAAGTTCAAAACTACATTAAATTTGCAACCAGAAACCATCTTCAACATTGAAAATTGAAGCATTTTTTCTGCAGCTATAAAAATTGTCTTCAAAATTTAGGTTCAGTCACACAAACAAAACTATATAATTGCATGTTTTATAACCAATAAATTTATTGATTTACTCAAAGTTCAAAATGTAAATAATACTAAATAAAATTATAGTTTAGCCAGTTTAGGAAAATATCTGAAATAATGTAGTATTATGTAAATTCCGTTACATAAACTAGATTTGTCGACTTGAAAACATACAAAATCGATCATGCGTTTTTTTGTCAAGGGGGCCCAACAACAAATATGGGATTTATCGTATAATAATATATACACCAAAACTAATAGAACCCAAGGACTAGCGAGTATTAATTACTGTAGTCCTTGACGATGCGTGATTTAAAAAAAACTAGGACACTATTATGGTTTTTATTCTATTTATATAAATTTATATATCAACGTCGACTTACGAAAAATCGAAATATACAATATCCTTGGTTAATGCGCACTGATAGCGATACGAGTCGTCTTTACGATAAAAAAATGTTAAAAAACACATTTTGGCCAGATTTTATAACAATGACTCGATATTTTGATTCTTCTAGAAATATATTTGATGTCTTGTGTAAATAGGATTTCTTTAAAGGCGGTAGTAGTGTCTGATGTTGTGTGTTCATGGCAAACGACGAGAATGAAACGTAATAGTTTTGGAAAACTGCAGCTATGACGAATTTAATAGTGGTCGATGAAGACTCGAGGGTACCAAAACTAACAAAATGGATCGTGTTTCAACAAGCCGGTTTTTGTTACTTATAAAAAAAAATTGTTTACCAAAAAATTAATTTTTTAACGAAACACAAACGACGATCTATTTTTTATCGTAATTTAATTAGAATCTTTTGTCGAGACAAATATACAAAACTATATAAATATATAAAATATGTTTATATAAGAGTGTAATAATAATAGATGTTTTAATTAAGAAATTCAGAATTATATTAAGGAGAAAATAATTGGGGTGGTAATTGGACCACATTTTATCTATTTGCTTCACATAAAATATTTGTGGTGAAACTCAAAAGCGCTAAAATATTTGCTTACCTTTAACTACTCAGAGATTGGGCCATATATGTATAACACAAAAACATACAAGTATGTAACGTTTATTAACTAATTATTTTTTTAAATAATATGATACAGATTTTACAAAATCAAATCTATCTTTTTTTCCCTTCTTCGTATTTTTTAATTTCGTTAAGAATATAATTTTTGTAAATTAAAGTTTATTTCCTGGCTTTTAATGTTCCTACGAGCTATGCTTCTTATTTTATTATAAACTGATTGAGCTTACAATAAAACGTATATTAAATATTATTTTATAAAAATTTAATGGTGAATCCGGTAGATACAATAATAAAAGTCGTTGAAAATAGTGGCCCAATTACCTATACCTTTTTGAAAAAGGTTAATTGTGGCCCAATTCCTGGGCGTCCAAAAATTGTTTTACATAAATCGGCGGGTTATCCAATTCTCTAAAAAGATAGCCCTAAACACATTTCAACAATAATTAAACGTGTACGTACACGATGGTTGATGATAATAAACTGTTGTAATCATGCAGGGATTTGAAAATATGATAAACATAATGTAACATACATAATAATATAATATAATACATTCGAGTACCAGCTATACTATATGAATAAGTTTCGTTATTCTGAATACCGCCATCCCAATTAATTGATTTATGATTTCATGCACGAGTACATAAAACCATGCATTTTATATACATCATTTTTTTTTGTACAAACAGAAAACAAATAATTTTTTTCTGAAAGTAGTCTTATTATGTGGGAAATACTTAAACAATTAAAAAAAAAATAATTCAATAGGAAGTAAAAAAAAAAATTAAACGTCAAAACCACTGTTATGTCTGAGTACTTGTACAATTCTAGAAGCAAATATTTTTAATAGATACCTATCAATAATAAACGATAAATCGTATATAGGAATATTCAACACAGGTTAGGTTTAACAATAAATTAATTAAATATCTACTAAATTAAATATTCCCAAAGTATATAGGTAATTCACTAGGAATTATCACCACCATATTTTCAAATGATGAATTATTTCAAACTTTAATTTTTGGAATTTTTAATTATACCTACTTAAAGATCATTTTTTTAAATACTTAAATTTTTATTTTATTTAAGAAGCGTTCTGTAGGGGTAGTTTTTATTTTAAAAATGTATGTATATAAATTAGAGTTTAAAAGAGTAATGTTTAAATTATTAAACTATAACTTGTATTATGATTTTATAATTGGTTTAACTAAGAATAAGAAGCACTATACTAAATATTAGTACATACAATTTAATAACTATGAAATTAATCGACCAGTTAGATTTAAATGCAACATTATTTTCAAAAATTTTATTTGTTTTACAATTTATGTTAAATGGTATAAAAATCCAAGTATCTGAAATTATGATCTTTAATTATACTAAAAAATGGTAAAAATTAGAATTTAATCTAATACTAAAGTATAAAAGGCGAGCGAGCAATATACATGGTTGATGAATTATCTTATATATAATATTATTAGAAGTTTTGTAAAAATTACGCTATTAAAATAATAATATTATTACAAGCGCACACAAAACACGTTCTAATATATTACAATACAATAATATTATAAATAATAACAACAATTATTGTTATAAAAATGACATATGGTCAGGTCAGACGACACTGATACCGAAATACTATCTATATACAGGGAAATCTATATAATATGTGCAATCCAATAAAATAATTAAAAAAACAGTAGGTAATTTAATTATCAATGAAGAGTCTACTGGTAGATATATGAATATATGACAAAATATATGCACATGTATAGATATTAGATAGATAGACTGCAAATAGTCCAGGAGAAACGTATTTTCGGCAAAAACAGAGTTATTATAACAGTGGTCACACAGAAACAAAAATATAATGATTAAGTCACAATATAATAGACGAACCCGCGGTCACAACTTGCGGCGGCATCTTCGAAAAGTCGCCGTAACCTTTGTATGTCACCAGGAAATAACGGCGCGCGCCATTTTTTTTGCACTCTGCACAGTACATTGTTACGTATTACACACCATTAAAATATAATATGTATTTCGACTTAGTGTTTTGTAAGCAACAACAATATAAAAAAAAATGTAATACATTTCAAGAACATCAATTTAATCACCTATAGGTATTATACAATATACATATTATTATGTTCTAATATATATAAAACTGTAAAACCTGTAGTATATAATATTGTATATTGGGGTGTATCGAACTCGTTATGCTGCTTTTGTGTGAAATTATTGAAAATACATTATGTACCTAAATTACATATTATCTGATATTGACACTTGTATAATTATTGGTCTAACTCACTTCTGCTGGGCGACGATAATAGAGGTGGGCTCGGATTCGGATTCGGTGGTAGTGAGGTCGTCGACGCTCATACGATCGCCCCAGGCCGTCGCTTTCAGATACGATATCCGCCTGGTGGTCCTTTCTTCTTCTATACATAAGAAAGGTATATAACTATTAAATATTATACTGGTTATAATATGTATTTCATGTGTAAGGTTAAGTCAGGTGATTCGGGTACCGAACAGAGATTTGTAAATCAAAAACCTATTTTGTGATTTTTCAACTCGATTTCAACATCCCATTATATTTACAATTTGTATCATAAATTTGATTTCAACACAATATTTATATTTCTGAAATGTCCCACGCTAAATTTACATAAACGATTTTAGAGAAAACCCAATGCAAACGCTTTTTGAGATCGAATTTAGAAAAACCACAAAATATAGATTTTATTTGGTCAGTTGATCTAAATTCTTGACCTTAAAACCTTAAAGCAAAGTATCATGCCATGAAACTCAAAAGAGTGAATTTCAAAAGGATAGTGGTAAAATGTAGAGTTCCCCTCACCATTATCAAGACTTGAGTTAGTCGGTCTCAACGTAATCATTTCACACGGTTTTTGAAGCTCGGCGGCTCCGGCCACAGTTTCCGTATCGTCTGAAGACACTGCGGTAACAAAAAAAATTCGTCCGCGTTAGCATTCAACTTGGAAACAGAGTATTGTATATTATTATAGGTACATATATCTTCGACGTATGATATATATATTATATAGTACTCTGAACCAAAAAGCAGTGTTATTGCGAATTTGCAGTGTTATTAATATTAAAATGGCGTAAAACATATATACGTATACATAGTATGTGTACATTGTCAAGTGTAAAATAAATCTCGGAAAACACTACATAACTGCAGCAGTAGTGTGCATGCAAAATAGAATAACATACATATTATATAATGTGTATTACACGTTAAAGCAGTAGCAATAAGCTTAATATTGTGTGCATTACGTTTTTTTAATAATATATTATAGGTATTGTAAGCGCGGGCGCACCGATTTATCAGTGTAGCTGCAGTTTAACATATGGTTATTTTTTTATATAGCGTAATTTATATACGCGACAACCAGTTGACAGTGAGTATAAATACATATTATGATATTTTAAATACAAATGACGTATAGGGATCGATCATTGCTGGTGGGCCAAAGGTGTTAATAATATTATAAATACTAATATTTTTTTTTCATTTTTTAAACGATTCAATATTAACATGATCGTGTACAACGATACGGATGGGAGAATACATATTTATGTAATGATAATTCATAAACACTAAATAAAGTTTTTGTTTATATAGATACAGATGCTTTCTAATCGAGGTGTACATTGACATTTGAGAGATTTTAGACACTGTATAAAAACTGATTACTATAATAAATCTTGTATAGGTGGGCAAAAAAGAGTAAAAGAAAATTTGAATTGTTCAATAAAGACATCCAGCACTCAATTCATATTACTGCAAGGACTATACATAAATCACTAAATATTATAATGGTTGAAAATGCCTATGATTATGATGTAGGTATATTATGAAATGTTATTATTTATTAATGAATGCCGTTGAGAAGTCAACAGTTCAGCGATAAATCTTCCGTGCATTTTGTTAATTTGGTGAAATTTTAATAATTTTTATCGTTATATAAATTTCATTATATTATAGCTTTCCCATCGCAATAGTATAATAGGTATATGTCGTATATTACACTATACATAATACAGTGGTTAGTATATTTTAGTATATTATCTTATAATAATGGTGTATTATACGTGGTACGTGCTGTGTGAATATCAGCGGATCTAATCGATTACTGTTATATGCGTTTCCATGTTGTTTAAATCGATTGTAAATTAATTAAAAGTGTTAAGGCCTCTCTAGTCTCAAGTAGAAAGAAGAAGAAAACAAGGAGCATTTTCGTTTTATTATTATTATTATTATTATTGATGTCATATCTTTTCTCTCTATCTCACTCTCTCTCTCTATTTTTTTCAATCATCACTCTCCATTTCTGTGTAATACACAACAGGCTAACCTTGGCTGGAGCCAGTGGACTGCGCGGCAAAATCGACAGGCCTATCCTTGGGCAGCTCGAGGCGCGTCGGTCGCGCGTTCCGCCGACGGGTTTTTGACTTTTCCGCTCCGTTTTCCATCGGCTTCTGGTTTCGTCGCTCTTCACACAATTATTTTCGTATTATTTACAAATATATTATTATATTATAATAACAATATCACATAAATAAAATCATCATATTTTGGTTGACCAAGTCGTTATGAAATTGGCACAATAAAATGTATAGGTATATATATTATATAAGTACATACATGAACCCTGTACCGTGAACAGGACATAACCTAAATCGAATTTTAATTATTATTATTATGACTCACATAACTGTATGAGTATATATTTAAACTACGCAAATGTCTTTTACCAACATAGGTACACAGTACACCCGAAAACATAATACGTCTGGACCTAAATATATACGTACATATAACTGGGATTAGGATTTTGTGACAACTTTCTCTTTACCAAACACAAGAAATATAAAGGCAAAAAAAACAACCGATGTACAAAAACGATTTACGGCCGATTTTCAGATGACGTGTGCATAATGTCTTTAGTATTTTTTTCTCGAAAAAAAAAACAAATTCAATGCAAATATATTATGTACTGTATACTGGCGTAACGTTGGAAAGCAGGTCGAACCAAAAATGATTTTCAAACGTTTTTATTTAGACAATTTCGTTCACAATTGTTTTGTCTAAAACAAAATAGGTACTATCGTTCACAATACAGTATACGAAATATAGTTATACCATATATGTATAAAATATATACAATATACATACTCATACGTATTATACAAGTCTTGGATTGGATAGCAAAAAAAGAATAATAAAATGTATGTATATTATACTATAATAGGAAATATGTGAAATTTAAAGTGACCTATAATCAAATACCCATAGTTGATATATAACAACATAAATTATTAAAACGGGATTTGTGGTTATTATTATTAGAAATAATCAATTAGGAAAAACGTATTATTATTAAACGACATGAACAAGATTATTTTCCGGCAGATGACGGAAAGTATGAAAATATTTTAATGACAAAAAATTATATTAATTTTGTAATACCATAAGATTTAATTTTGCTTTTTGAAACACGCGGCTATGTACGTATGTTCCAAGGGAGAATATAGAAAATCGATTTATTTACGAGCACCCGGCCACAGAGTTATTTTTATCCTTGACGTAGGTGTTGAAAAGTTTAAGAGAATAATAATAATCTTATGTTATCGCAACTGACTTAGAAGTTTGAATTTGAGGGGCAACTCTATAACGAATATAACGCAATGACATCGTTATCTAAAAATCAAAAATGATTTTTTTTTTATGAAAACAAAATAGTTATTAACTATCATAAATAATTAATAAATAATTCAGTTTTATAGTTTACAAGTTCTATTTTGACGAGGAAACTTATATTTACAATTATTATTTGTCCCCGGACACAAACAGTAGGTACAAGAGTTCTCGCTTTTAAAATGCCAATAAAGTCCTATAAATTTGGGTTTGTACGAAAAATATATCAATGCTATTCAATACAAGTTGAATAGACAAATTGAAAAAGAAATATATATTTGATACACCTGTAGGAGTTTTAATACAAATCGATCAATCTATAGAAATTATAAAAGTTGTGTACAGTGTAAGTATGAATGAATTTATTTATTAAGTAAACAACAATATTCAAAATTAAGTCTGTAAATATTTCATCAAAAACTAAAGTTAATTTTCTTTTTCTTATTGGATAATACGTTTAAAATTGAATTTTCAAGGATGATCAACTTATAGATGGTAAAGGCACTGTTGAGCGCTTTTACAGTTTCCTACACATAGAAATCATTATAATCTATAACAATTTTGTTATCACGAGCATAATATTACCTATACCTTCACATAATATATTATACACAATACATATAGAAACCGCTTATTGATGGTGGACGAAAGAATAACAACAAAATAAAAGCAACAACAGAAGCATCTTGCATACTCGTATTTTTACGTTCATTGGGAAAAGCAACAAATAATAATATAGATTATATTATAATTAACAATTAATAACAATTAATAATGATATTATTATCGTTTTGTCATATGCAAAATAAAATAATAAAAATAATAATTATATTTTAATGTAATACATTTTGAAATCATATTTGCAGAACGCAAAATCTTTTAGCAACAGTGTAATAATAATTTTATAATAATAAAATAATATGACGATAGAAACTATGTCGGTGCTATTTTTATTTTGTACATTTCGGCTAGTGGTTCGTTTCTCATCTACCTACCTGAACAGTGCGTGTAATGTGCCGTACGGAAAGAGCTATTTTAAAATTCTTAAGAAACGCATAAGCAAGCCTTATACCAGTTACCCGGTTTAAAACAGAATTTCATTAATTATTATTATCTTTATTATCAACATCAATTCATCAAAAATCATCGTGTTCGCAACTATGAAATTTTCTCTCACTGATTCATCTAACTACAGACATACTGCGACGTCGTAACAGCACTCTAAACTAATACCAAGGCCGTAATTTATCTACTGTAAACGTTACTGAAACGGAACGAAAACCATACAATTTGACAATGGTATTTTAATAACAAAGCCTATATTCAAAAACAGTAATTACACTCCGCATTCTACTATAAATAAATATAGAACTATTTAAGTATTAAAAAAAACTAATCTACAACACAAAATATTATATATACTACTAAATCGATTGTGTAAAACCATTCTGCTACTGGATAATCAACTATAATAATATTTTATAATATAAGATATACATATAGGTAATAATGCTTAAAAAATATAATATATATATAGTAAGTATAGTGTCAATGGAAAATCGAATCACCGGACGGCGGATAGTCGATGATCACGATAGAGAATAGTTTTGAAGAATGAATATAGATACATGAAAATGAAAATTAGATTGAAAACCGGAATGCGGTTTATAGGATTAAGATAAGTGCCTTAAATAAAAATAAAAACTCAGCACTTGGTGCAAGGTACTTTGGTATATGATGTGTATGATATAATACAGCAGTCATATAATACATCAAATTAATCATGTAATATTATACACGATTGTATACTATAAGTCTATAATCTAACTGGAATAATATAGTTGTTACTAGCTCACCTATGATAGTGGGCTTTTTACATGCGGCCAGGTAGGAATCTTGACGCACCACCGGTTTGAAGCGATACGATTCATCTTTAGAAATAGACTCGTCTAAAAAAATTAACCCCTTTTTTGTCAAATACTCCAATTGTGGTTAGGTGTAAGTAAACACATAAATAATAATAAATATTGCATGACAGTACACCCATCTCATGCAAGTCTGAACTCGTATTGTTGTCCGTCCAGCACGATTTTAACCGACGCAGTACATGACAAAAGCTCAGAACCAGACAATTAAACACGTTTAATATAAAAATAGCTAAATATTTATAAATATCGTCTGTATGGCCTTACCTTTTTGTGGTTCATATTCTTTGGGAGGATCGCAGTGTATTTTGTTGCTACCAATCGGTACGATTAGATTTCCAGAATGATATCCCACGGAAGGACTGGTGAAAGAGATTGATTTATCAGAAGAACCTGCATGCAAGAAAAAAGTTAAAAACAAAAATATTTTTTAACGTTTAATATAGTAAATTTTTCTAAAATATCTGAATACGAAACTGTCTTAGTGTTTAACTTTACCGGACCGACTTTAATTCTACCTGAAGGGTATATGTAAATTCTTTTAAGACTCAGATTAACATCTTTTCTACACATATACCTAGTAACGTAAACTTATTAGTCTCAAAAAGGTACATTACATAGGGAATGATTCTTTTATAAAACACTCATAATTTTAAAATCAACTAACGATTTTTTAAATATTTTTTATCGTCAAGCTTTTTACGTTTTTGAATGATAATATACATTTTTAATTTCAAATTGTTTTTAGTAGAATATGTGATTAAAAACGTATGTTCTCATTCGAAAAAGCGAGGGATTTAAAAAATTATAATGATAAAAAATATTAAAAAATATATTTTTTAAATAAAGTGTTTTATTTCAACTAGAATTGTCTAAAAAAAATATTTTCAAAAACGTTAACAGATTTTGAATAATATGAGTGTTGTTTGATAAAATAATACTATACAACGATATTTATATAAAATTATATGAAAAATGAAAACATAAGGAAAAAGGAGTTGAATAATTGAATATATTAATTAAAAGAATTAATACATTGTTGTACTTATATTATGTTGTACACATATATTATATGATTAAAACAACCTACGTTGATAATGCTTATAATTATTTAATTGTTAAATAAATAACTTTTTTTCATTTAGTTAAAATATTTTTTGAAAATTGACATATATCCTTCAGGTAAAGCAAACCTCATGTTTTGCGCACGTTAGTTAGAAACATATAACTTATTATTATTTGTTGTCAAACTCACTACTGTAGCTAGTAATCGAATCGTCAGTAATCTCTTGTTGCTCTGTGGTGGAAGGATGTTTCTTATCGGTGTATAGTTTTTGTTCATATTCCATTTTCCTCACAGCCACATTAGGAACATTGTGTTTAGACGTTAGTCGGGCCAATTCACTCTTGTAAAAGTCTGTTTTGTCGTCGATTTTGCCGCTCTCGAACTGTTTGGCTCGCATGGAAACCACTTGTAGCATGCCTGTCTGTTTCGGGTGATGATGGTCCGAAGTCTCGGCGCCCGCCATCGGTGATTTAGTGACACCACTGTTGCCATCTTCGTGTATTTTTCCCAAAGTGTTAACAAACTGTTTGCCTTTTGGCTTGGATGTAATCGGTGGTGGTTGAGTGGGAGATGGCGTTTCCTGTACTGATGGAGAGCTACACTCCGCGAATTGCTTCGGTTGGTTAATTGACGACGACGACGAGAGTGAGGGCGGCCACATGGGCGGCAAAAGTTTTTGCGGCTTAGCATAGAACTCTTTGGTTGGTTGCTGTTGCTGCTGCTGTTGATGTTGAACTACGGGTCGGCGGAGAAACTCTTCCTTCTGTTCAAGACTTTTTTTTATCCGGGACATGATGACAGGGTCAACGGGCGGCGGTGGTTGCGATGCACCACTGTATTGCATTTGACGATGGAGCCGGTAATGCGTCGCCGAGTTGTCGGCCGCCACTTGCAACTGTAGTGCGTCACGACACGCCACCCCTATGTCCATACTGTGTCGGGCGTTAGGGTTGTTAGATTGCGTCGTCGCTGGCTTGTTTCGGTGGTGCGGGTAACCGCCGCCACTGCCGTTCGTATCAGCGACAGACGATCGCCGGACGCCGGACGTTCGGTGCGGCGATACGAATCTAGCCGCGGCTGACGATGGTTTTGCGCCACTGACACTAACACTGCCAATGCCACCGACGCTGCTGCGGTGTTGGGGGTGATCCCAGACGGTCTGATAGATGGGACTGGAATCGCGACCACGGTGATGATGGAAACGCAATTCGCTACCAGATGTCATAGCCGTTTTCAGGCGGCCGGGCCTTTGATTTGTTTCGGGATTGTGAGCCGTCTCGCTGAAATACTGCGACACACGTCAAATTCACGGTTAATATATTATAATACATAAATTAATAATCATATTATAATTAATTTACTAGGAGGCTCTACTCTATCACCAACTCAGTTATCCCACCATCTCTTTGGGTGAGTCAAAACACTCTGTTAACTCACACCAATCCTCCCTAGGGACTTTTCCCGCTTTTAATCTTGAAATTTAAAATATTTAAATAACAAAAAAAAATACGTATCAACGAAAATAAAATGTATACAACTTTTTTAAACGATGTATAAGACTTTTAACTTTAAAGTATTTAATTAATAATAATTATTATTAATTTATGATTATGTGACCATGGCAATTAAATTACGTGGAAGAAAAATTTACAAATCATTTTTATATAATAGACAGAGAGAAGATATAATATGTAAATATTATATTATAAGTTGTAGCACGCGACTAAAATTCTACAGTTATATGGATGAAAATCGACGATAGATCAAGCAAGGTCTAAAAAACGCAATAATAAATATAATATATATATATGTAGGTAGTTGGCTGCAGTATACACTACATGGTATTATTCACGCTATACGCTAAAGTAACTCGTATTTATTACGTATTACTCTTGCACCTTTTCTCGTACATACAATAATTAAATTAGAGAATCGTGCGTGCGTCATAATAATATAGGTTGGCAACAGTAGACAGACTTTATATTATATACTCACCAACTGTAGAATATCATTTTCCATGGGCACCACGAGCAAATAGAGATAGCATTGCGTTTGCTGGATGACCTGCACGACATGTGCGTACGACTTACCGGCCACCGTTTCACCGTTGACGCTGATTATGCGGTCGCCAGTACTGAGACCTGCTACACTAGCTGGACCGTGTTCCCTGACGTGTTTTACAAATATTGTGTCCATCGGTTCATCGGAAAAGGCGCCAGCACCCTGTCGCAAACCCAACCGTTCATCTCCGGCCAAAACCTGTAGATCGACATAACACATTATTGATGGCAAATAATCATCAGTCATCACTGTTAAGTTCTATAAAAGCAAACCGCAGAAGTGTATATGCAATGTGTGCCACAAGGAAAAATATAATATAATGTGTAGGTATTTATAATTGAGTATAGGTACATGTACAACAACTGTATTATTATCTATACCAAAAAAAAAACAAAATACTGAGAAATTGATTAGTATATCTATCTATATTTAGTATAAGTCACTGTAATAGACGTGTTACATTTTAATTCAATGATAAATCATTGTATACCTTAAAAAACGATTCTCTGCGGAGATAGTTTATAGTCAGCCTACATTTTTAAGGATATTTTTATACTAGTAATACCATAGGGCATAGATCAAACAAATTTTGACAAAAACAAATCTTTTATACTTTATAATAATTATCATATTATAGTAATATTACTATAGCTAATAAGTGTTATTAATTTAAAAGCCAATAATGACATAAGTACCACTACGTAGAACGGTGTGCTTATAAGTTCATAGAATAATAGATTGAAATTTATTTAAATACTTTTGAAAAATTAACTATGTACAGCAAATAACAATTCTGTTACCCACATTTCTATTATATTACAAAATATTATTAAAATTATCATTTTTCGTTAACATATGGAACATCGTCAAAATTTTAATTTGGAAATGTCTATAAAAAAAATATTATACACGTATTTTAGAAATATTTATTTAAAATTATTTTTTATAATAATACTATAATAATAAAAACATATAATTTCTAAATACCAACTACTTTAATGGAAATGTTAAGACTAAGGAGTTTAAAATAATTTATATCTAAATAAATATTATAAAATAGTAATTTGATTCATACACATTATATACACAATTATGTGAAATAAGAAAATAGTCAAAATCCATGAAAACTAAAAAGGGTATATTTTATGTATAAACGAAAAATACATTAATGATTTAAATAACTGACTAAAATAGTACATTCGAACTCTAGGATAATGAAACACTGTGGGGGATTTTAGTCGATGACAAAGATATATTTGTGTACACGCTTCAAAGTGTAATTATTCTAATAACAAATCGATGAATCCCATAAAGTAACTTATAAGCCACTTAGTAATATCCAATATACATGGATGTTAGTTTTATAATTATTGTATAACGCCGCTTCGTGTAAAACAATATAAGTCCACTACCTAGCTATTACGCATTCGATATAAATTTTTGTGATACTCATTTAAATTTAGTTTATAAAACACAGGTTCTAAATTCTCAAACAAAATAATTTAATCCAAACAAATATGATTGCGTTGAAACATAATACTATAAGTACTAACTACACTTTTAGAGCTGTTAATGATTTATTACGAAAAAAAGCTTTTAGTATTTTTTTAATGCACTTCCAAATAAAAATATACATATTGTAAATGGTTTAGATGAATTCATTTTTATTTAGTTTGACCTGGACGTATGCACTATGCGTTAATTTTTCAGCATTAACAACAGAGAAGCGTTCCAAAAAAAACAAACATTAATATATGCTATGTACCTATAAGCAGTAGGCGTATTTAGTTCTTACGTTTTATTTTGGCTACAGGTGGCGAGAGCTCATACATTCCGTAGAACACATACACACAAACACAAGGGAATAATAAGCAATTCTGACAAAGTCAAAAATACATTTTGTAACCAAAAATAATTGGCAACCAGGTGAAGTATCTCACAAGACATTACAGATAGATAAAATTATATGCAGTGAGATAATGTATAAAAACACGGCGGTGACAATAGATTAGTCAATAATAAAAGAAAAAAGATGCCTAGCGAAACTTAAAATATATAGCGTGAAATGTGTATATTCAGGCGCTCAAATTGAAGAACTGTGATTGTTATTTTTCTATAACCTAAAATACTGTGCATATATCATAATAGACAAAGTTTAAAAGTTTAAATAAAACGATGAATTTTTCTTATTAACTAATACTTGAATGTTTTTTTATTATATAAATTGTAATATTTATAACTTTATAGTCCATACAATTTTCATCTGAAAACTTGGCACAAAAGTTATATTATATATATAATGTTTATTAATATACAAACATACGTAGGTATATTATAATACACAATTTAAAAATTATTGAACGTTTCTTAAAAAAAAAAGGTTTGCACTAAAAAAATTTGTTCATCATATTGAAGATTATATGAAACATTAACGATCTATATTTTCACGGTAAAATATTTTTTGTAATGTTTATTAGAATGTATAAAATTGTACAACATGAAAATACATCAAACAATCTGATGCAAAAATATCAAAGAAAAACAGTTATTAATATAATATTATTATTATACATCGAGATTATAATATGGTTGTTACTAAAAAAGTACAAATCTTTATTGACTTACGATACTCGTATATAATTTGATTTTTCAATACTAAATAGGTACCTACATAAAGTAAGTCTTGTGATATATTGTCTATTTAAAGAAACAGCTATATCAATATAAATGACTAGAATTATTATATTTGATAAGCTCTCTTGTTGTGTATACATAGTTCAAATGTAACTCTTATCATACATGACACATAAATGTATTTTATAGAATGATATCCTTAGAATTTAAATGAATTTTTTTTTTTTAAAGACAAAGAAAAACTACTGACTTTATATACCAATATTACTGTTTATGTGTAAATATATTTTACACATATGTATACAATACCAAAATGTTCGAAGTTATCTAATACTGGAATTCAGTAATTAGTTAAAATTACTAAACTTAACGTATCCGATGAATCCAAAGACATTACATGTCATAATAATATAAACTAATGTTGCGTGGTTATATTTAATACATATACTATTAACCAACATAAACTTAAGGATACTGCGGAAGAAAAATAATTAGTTATACTATTTCTTGTATACACAGTAGTAAAAATATCAGTAGCTAATTTTTAACTGTACACTGAATTATCTTGTTTATGTTACTACTGGATGTGAGTATCTGATCTGGTCAAGGTTAAATGTGTAATTACTTAGAATTTATACTATAAAAAGGCCAACGAAGGCAATTTATAAAAAAAAAGAAAAATTATTTAAAAAAAAATCCAATGAGATTCATATTATATTGCTCACGGTAGATATGTTTTCTATATAAACGTTATAATATATCTATAGGACAAATTTAATAGAATTGGCGATTCTACTGATTATTTAGGTAAATATACACAACGCGCTTACCAGATATGATTCAGGTGGATAAACGATGAAATGGCGCAACGTGAAACCGAATCCATTTTCTGAACGGCGTATAAATAGTGACCTGGGACCACTAGCTCTAGGTTCTCCGCGGTTTTGGCTCTGTAAAATTTAAATTAAAACATTTCAAAATCTTAATCGATTCAACAGTACATACGAAATACTATCTATACAATATCTGTATTTTATAAATATTAGGTAAATACATTACTTATAAATATTATTAATAATAATATTAATTTAAAATGTTCATCTAAAAGACTACATAGCTTTTATTCAATATAAAAAATATTTTACGTGGGTCCTTGAAATGTCATAATGGCACAGTGTTCGGGTACAATATATAATACGTACATAGGAATAAAATATTAGCAATAATAAGTCGTAGTTGCTTTATCTTGGTGTCTGCGAGATGTATATATATGAACGGGGTCATTCGTGATCGTTTAACAAATAAATAATATTAATTCAAGTTAGATTAAAAAATACTAAATAGATATTCTAACTGTATTTAAAACTGTCGGGATGGATTTATTTATATTTATTTAGTAATATATTATAATATTATTATCATGGCATTTATAAAACTCTAAAGAGTATACATGGCAATTTCATTAGGTTTTTACAAAATTGCACGCTGCACATGCAATTATTTGTGCAACAGATACCATAATATAATATCTATAAATACTATATAGGTATACATTATACGTACATAGTTTATGTATTTTAAAACTAAATCTAATAAATTGTCTCATTGAACACAATGTTATACATAACAACTTATTGACAAAATAAAAAAAATTCAATAAACTTATTATTTTGTTCTTACGCATACGTTCAGACCACATATTTTATAAAATAACAAATTATTTTACATTTTAAATATGTCATTAACTAGCATTATATTGATCGATAGCGATCGATGTATAACAAATACAACATTTATTTTATTACAGTGAAGGTGTGCGATAGAATCCTATCCTTTTATGGACGAATATGAATATGAGTCGAGACCAGATTCTCGTACAAAATATAATACCTACCCAATCAAATGATACTGAAACAGTCAAACCACTATATAGATCTCATTATTCGCCATGTAAGGTACCATGTCTCAGCAGTGAACAACATTTGTATTTCAAACGCACTAATGCGAAGTGAACGTTGAAAATAATAAAAACAGAAGATTTTTTTGATTTTTTTTTTTAAATTAAATTAATAAAATATCAATATGCGATGTTAAATATTCAATGCGTGTCTGACAGAGAATAAAAAAACACCAGTAAACAAATAATAGTAAATGGATTTTTATGTCACCGCACTCATACTGAAAACCACTTTTGTGTCGGCGTTATTATGTTAAATATTTTATTTTTCGAAGATAGAAATGAATTTTTAGTTTCTTACCATAAATAAAAAGTAACCGTCGAGTTACAATATTTTTATTGACGTGTATAGTAAACATTATTTTTCTATTTTTCAAACGCTTATAATTATTATATGGTATATGCCGACATTTTTAATATCATGTGTTTGTTGTTATTTTTTAGGTCTAAACGAAACATTATTTTTAACGGATCTTTGTGACCGTAAGTTATGTACACGCATCAAATTAAAAAAATTTGGATTTATTTTAAATCTATAATATATGGTAATTTAATTAGATCACTTAAATTTAATATTTACTAACAATATATTTTTTATTAGAATTTATTTAGTTATTGTAGAATTTTAACCAAAAAACATCTAAATAATTCCTGGTACTACATAATTTACAAGCAAGGATATTATTAATAACCGTATGTTAAATTTACGACTTTCAACAGAGTTCATCCTTTTTAATGCCTCTAGGAACAGATTTATTTCCACGACGATAAGCACAGTGGCATCACATCGATTAATAACACTATGTCACTATGTCGACGATAGATCGAAAAATATTAATATTCAGTTGTAGGACCATCGACAATTTATGTTTTTCTTTTTCATCACATCATGGTCAATTGGTCTGCAAACAATACCGAACACCCGTATACGTGAATTTTAATTGCATCGTTCACGCGACTATATACGTTTATCCAAAGTTTGGTAAGTTTCACGCGGTATTGCATTACTCTATGAACTATACAAGTGTATAACATATAAATATATAATTCTATGATAGCATATATTATACAACATCATAAATGTATAACATAATCTCAACTAGGCAGGTTATATTGCCTAACTATATAACTAGGTAGTTATTATTTTATTGTTTTTTATAAATAAAACAATGTAACTTTTTTCAATAAATAATAGGCTGAAATTAATTATGAATTGGAATGACTGTGTGATGCAACACAAAAATAAACAAATTTTAACCACACCAACTATTTAAGTTATTAGTCCCGAGTCTGAATAATGAGGGTGGAGAATTTGTATTCGTGTATAAGAACTTAGGTAGGTACATATATATCCATACACATATATCCATCATTACAATACTACATAGATGATTTGTACCAACTATCTCGTGTAGGAATTTACATTGATATACTTTTTTTCCAAGTTACTCTCTGTAATCTATGTTTAGTCTATCGCTGTAAATCCTCTTTTTTTTCTATTGCAATAGTATGATAGTACGATGATCATTAGCAGTCTCTTCTACCTCACCAGGAAACAGGATATTCTATCCACTAGAAGATCTATATAATAGGATATACATAGTAATATATAGATATAGATCTATATAGAATAGTGTATAGTGAGGACGAAAACCTGAGAATACTCATAATTAGATAATAAAATAAAGAATATTATTACAACTATTTTATTGATCGTCTCTTCCTACTCTATACTCGTATCTTACCCTAGCTACAATAATAAAACTAAGGGACTATTTAGTTATTAGTATGAGTTATAAGCGCATGCGCACAAACGCATACCCTGACGTCTGAAACACGTAGGTATATTGTAGTAGTTGTCATAAATATAACTCTGGCAGTCTAGCTAAAGCAACTCGCGTGTCCTCGCACTCAGCCGACATCGTTCGATATATAACATAATACATACAGAGTGATTCACTAAAATGCTCCTCTTCGTTTTCCTTTAATAATGTATTTATTCAAATGCAATTAAAATTTTTTTAGTAAGTCTACTTAAAAACCATATTTCCTGATACTTAATATTTGTATACAATAAGAGGCTATACCAACATTTTTTCTTATGGGAATGACCTTTGTTCTCTAAAATTTAAATAATTTAAAAATAAAATAAAATTTTGGATTATCCAAATTAGAATTCAAACTATAGAAATGACTCGTTTACATAATCTCCTAAACAATTTACAGCAAAAGATTGATTCTCACTTGAAAAAAAGAAGTTTGTATCATCTCATCGAGACACTTATTATAATTAATGATATCAATAAATCGAAATAAGTACTTGAACATTTGAATCTCATGTAAGTATATTTAAATATTTCAAAAATCAGAATTTGAATACACATCTTATACACATCTATTTGTTATATTGGCGCATGCATATGTTGAAAATACATAATATTATGTTGTCACGCGGTTGTTTTCACAATTTTATAATTATCACATAGCAGCGACGGTGGAGGATACTTGATTTGCACACGTAGTTTATGCACTCAAACGTACGCGTGTATAATAATATTATATTATACGCAGCTTAATGCCGACTGGCACCACTGCGCCAGATACGCGTTACTTCCTAGTCTGATGACTAGCCAAATAATCACACGGGATTTCCATTATTATTTTCACTGTAATATAAAATTGAGAATTTCGTTTGTCAATTTTCGGCCAAATCACTCTCTCCAGTTTCCACCAGTTCACCGCCAATGACAATCGACAACATGTTCGCATCACGTTTACCCCAGTGGAAAAAATCATGTACAAATAATATTATACTACATGGTGATAATAAAATAATGATAATATACTGGTATATATACATTACATATTATAATTCATAATAATAATATAATTATGGTTTACGAAACCGCGACCACAACAGCCGACAGGTACACGTTATCATTATGTCTGGCTGTAGCAAAATATATTTTACAGCGTACACTACGATATAACCAAATTTGCTTGGATATTTTACTCAAAACATAAAATTACAGCCTATAAAAAATAATATACGTATTAAATTGTTTACCACAAGATTTTAATATTTTTTATGTGTACGTAGGTACCTATATAAGAAAAAATAGCAATACGATAGGCAATAATAATAAAATACCACCAATAACTGAAACACCAAACAACATATACTATCGAGTCGAACTTTATTTAAATAGGTACATATTATACGTAAAACGTATTACGCTACGCATCAATGATCGCCACAATGATGATGATATAGTAATATGAGGTAGGTTTAAGGTAAAAACAATAGACATGACACTTAAATCAAATTTTTGATTTTGGCTCTATTTTGGTAATTATATTGTGTCTTTTTATAATAAAAATAAATAAATACGAACATTTACAATCTAAAAAATTCAAAAAGATAATTTGGTGAAAAAAACTGTATACTTAACATGATGAAAGGTGACAAATTACCCCGAATTGTTAACTTTATATAAACATATATGATCCTTAATCCTTATAGGGACTAAATGGTTTGGAATGTATTTTGGTTTTGACGTCACGTATAGCCGGGGAGTGTAATACAATATCGTAACTATCCACAAAACAAGGAAGAAAAATAGTTGACGTCGATGCAATTAGATTAATTAATAGGACGTGGTACTTAACGCGTATATATATATGCAGTATATAAATCGGAACAGATCCTATAGGAGTGTCACTACGGAAGACAAATGAGTCAGATGAAAGTGAACAAAGATGATGTATTTAAATCGTGGTTACACACCCAGGCCCAAAGCAGTATCTGAATGAAAAGTATAATATATGTTTATAGACTGAGTACTACGAGAATCGACATGTATATATTGTAGTAAACTGCAGTAGTCTACAGTGAATAAATAAAAACAAACATTTAATTCATAATGAAAAAGAAGTACGGTTTTAGTTGGTTACATTCAATTTTGACATATATGAAATTTAACTGTGAAAATATTGTACATGAGACTTAAACAAGTATTATTTATTTACATTTTCAATCTGATTATATAATATTTACTATCCAACGAATATTTTACAAATCACATGGAATGATGCAAAGAAGTAAAACTAAGTTACTGTAGGTACACATAAATCACCAAAGAATAAATATTTTGTTAATAGTACTTATATCTAATTAAAACGACCTGTTTTTTTAATGATTCATAGAAATAATTAACATACAGAATATTAAATGTATATTAATGTACCTACACGTTTATGATCAATACAAATTTACGACTAGGTAAATATAATTGAAATAATTGTACGTTACATAATATATTAAAATAAATATTTATAACCATAAGCAATGTTCGCTAAATTTTAAATAATAATGTAAGACGCGTACATTTTACAAGAGACAATATCTTATCAATATATTTTCCTTTATGTATAAAAAGTATTAACATAAAACATATAGAATATGGATTACTAATTAAACATGATATACTTTAGTCTGTATAAGTATTGTAAGCAGTACGAACCTAACTTGAATACTCCTTAGTTTTAAATAAAAAATATAACACCAAAAATAAGCTGGCACACATCGTCATAATATAATATCTAAATGCGTAAAATAACAACTATATATATATATAATATTATTATTATTATATTATAATGAACACGATTTGCACGATTGCGGACGGTGCAAGGTGGTATGGTGACTTGAACGCGCGTTCTCCGGACATAATATTATTATATAGATACATAAGCGCGTGGCTATACACAATAATAATATTCAACTACACGCAGAATATCCCGAGGTGTGCGATTTAATCGTACAAAATAAAGGGACTTTTAAAATGTGACCTACTTAAAGAATATATTATGTACGTATATAAATATATTTTTTTAAATTACTTTCATTGAATAACCTCGCGAATTCCTGCACGTCAATTATTGTTTTACAAAACGTTAGAAAATTATATAATAATATAATAATAATTTTTAAAATGTTTTTGAAATTATTAGTTTTTATTTTATCACAATTAATATAAGAACTAATAATATAATATTATAATTTCGTAAAATGAATTTTTGAGGGGGGGGAGGCGGTGGTTATTATATAGCAAGTACGACACTTAGAAAACATTACTTATGATGTTTGCTACCGGGCTTTAAAGCGGATGGGTTTGACACACACACACCTACATAAATGTTTTTTTTTTTTTGGCAGCCATTTTACAGTTGTTCATAATAAATCGGCTACTGGCCAGGCGGTGGTTAAAGATGATTTCTGACATATGGAAAAAAATCAACGTTTAACCAGCTATAACTCGTCGATGGTGAACATTAGTAAATTTGGTCTTGTCGAGCAGCGTTACATATTATTACATTATTAAATGTATGTAAAAAAAAAAATAATAAATTATATATTTTTTTTATTTGGCATTTCGTCTTTGCAAACAACTACACAGCGGCAACAATATGCAGTTTGTTAGTCACAAAAAAAACACAAGCACAATAGAATATATATATAACGAATTTCTCTTTTCCCACCGATAGATAATACCCAATTATAACTATATATTTCTACATGTAAATAAATCCAGTGCCCATCTGCAGTGGTGTACCGTATATACAGTGTATCTTTGCAATTTATTATACCAGATCGCTATTCAAAACAAAAATATTATCCGTCGATACATGTTATATAATCATACCAGTGAAGTTTATCTTTAAATTAAATTTATTGCTTAAACGTATGTTATATTTTATTTATTTTTGATATGAAATAATTTATAATATACGGTTACAATATAATCTTTGTCAGATAACTATAAGAGTTTTTGAGCAGTGACGAACCGAATCTTTTTTAAACAGTTTAATTATACAATTATACTATTCAATCGTACTATAATATCTTACGAGTTATTTACCTGCTATAAACTTTATGCGTGAAGTATTTTAAACGATTGTTAACCAATATTTATAATAAATTAATCAATTGGACCTGATAAAAATTAAAATTAATTAATAATTAATATGAATGTGTATAATGTATTATGTTTATATATTTATATCGAATATACCTATAGGCCATAGGTCTCTATACTTTGATCGCTTGTGTATATTAAAAATAAACTAACTTTAGTAAAATTTAGGTTGTAATTTGGTGTTTCAGTATACTTTTAATAAGTTATATAATAAACAACACATATTCTATATCCTACAATATTTCAATCGTATATAATTTTAATACTACATTTGATATTATAGTATGTAAAAAAGTAAATACTAGGTACTCAAATAAAAAAGTGACTTTTACCACAAAAAACCATTGTGACTCAAAATAAACAACTTTTGAATCTCTACATCACTATATAGTATATAAGTACTGAAAGCACGACATTTAATAAAAATTAGTTTTCATAAAATTTTTGGAAGAAAAATTGTTATTTGTAAGTAAATTTCTTGTTTCGTGGTCATGAATGGGATACAAGCCTATACTCTCCTATATTAAAAACAAAACTGAGTCCTTTCTACTTATGATTATGTTTATACTTCGTTTGAGAAATAAAATATACAATGACCTACGTAACACGTAAACGTAACGGTGATATAATTAACGAAAAAAAAAATTAATTAATGAATTATATAGCCGACACATAAAATTATATATGATTACTATGCGATATATTATAAGATGTAGTTCGCGAAACTTGCATTTACATATACTTTAATATATTATATTGTTGTTACTCTATAGTCTACATAAAGATGATATATATGTACTATACTATATATTATATAGGTACGCTTAACGAATTCGTGATCAACTAAAAAAAAATTTACGTATTCGTTTATTTGTCTTGTACACACACACACACACAAAATAAAACCAGAATTGAATCAATACTATACACGCCACGATGATTGACAAGTATACGACTCGAAGGTCAGACACGACATTACCATATTATATTATTTTTGGGACAATGACGTGATGGTGGTGGCCACACGCGCACATTCGCTTGAATTACGATGCATTTGGACTAGATGTATTATACGCTCAATGTGTTCGAACGTAATAATTTGAGCGAGTTGTAATAACTGAAAGGAGGGCGCCAGGTGCAGGTAAAGTGATGGCTAAATTTGAATGATATTTTTTAGAGCCTGAGTGCATATACTGCAGGTATATAATTGACAAAATACGTTTTCTGGAGTATTTTTATAACGGTAGGTGACAGTCGACGGAAACTTTTTATATATAAAAAAAATAAAACAATTCCAGATCGAAAAGTAAGAAAGAGAGAAACGGTTACGGTTTTGTTTCAAGTTTTTTTTTCTGCTAGACAATTATGGGAGGTTTTGACAGATATTGCGAAAATGAGGACACAGATTTTCGACCTATAATCAAAGAGCGCGTATAACGGAAGACTACGAAATCATGTCAAATAATATCGTATGATAACTTATAATATTATACATATTTTGTTAAAATAGCGTATCTGACATATCATCCTTTCATCGCATGTGATATCGACGGAACGTATTAAAACAAAAACGGCATATAACTTATCAAAAATAACTAGTATAAATAACAAACATTCTACGCATATATATATATATATATATATAAATGTAACTTACAGTAGGTAATAAAAACGCAACCGATAAAAAAAAAATAATTAAGACTGGGGTAATACTTAATAGTTTAGCTATGCAAGAAAACTGTTATATCATTATGTTGTATAGATGCATGTGTATATAAATAATAATATCAACTGCAACAGCAGTATAGTCAGTACATACAAATCTGTGCAGGCGATGAAATCGCGACCCGTGTCACCGCAGTGATACGAACGGTACCGCGTGGGGCGTATTAAAATAATAGACTTCCGCTGTGAATAAAATTGCTATGTTCCGGCACCATCGTTTCTGCGCTCCGATTGATTTTCGCGCGAAAATGAGCGAACTACGTTGTTTCGCGCTTGTTAATTATTTCTGATTAACACAAATACGCAGTACAGGCGCACGCATACACACAAATTTTATGGTAATGTATTTGTGTTTTTAACGAGAAAACTCTGCTGTTACGGTGCTGTGGCTTGGCGGTAGCGCATCGCCTACAAAAGTCGCGGTCGTATCGAAACTGTGTCAAGATGAAAATAACGGCAGGAAGCTTTATTTTTTAAATATTTTATATATTATAGGTATAGTACGCACGAATGGTTTTCGTTCGGTTTTCACGCACGCACGCACGTATGCATGTATATACATCAAGGTGAATCCTAACTGTGGCGCACACACTCTAACATCCGGCCGCCCTCCACACGGTTTTATCCAATACATGGTATTGTACATAGGTAGGCACTCAGCTGAATATACACATCATTTTATTTAGACGCTATTGTCGGAATATTATATGAATTAAGAAAAAAATGTCTGTCTGCTATTTTGATAATTATATTTAAAAACGAGATTTGAGAATTTCTGAATTATAACATTTTACATATAGGTACTCACTACTCATATACAATTATATATATATATATAAATACATAAACCTATAAAACGTTTGATGTTTATTGATAATGTTCCCCCTCCCCTTCAACTATTTATTAAATTAACTAAAAAGTTAATAAAAATTATGTAAAAATAAGTTAATTCTATATAGTTAGGTTATAGTTAATCATTATTATAATTTTTTGTTACTGTTACTGTGATCTATAATTGTAGATTATTGGGCTTAGCCTGTTTAATATTAATAAATAAATAACTTGCATAAAAATTGAAATATCATAAAGAGTTTAACATACAAACACAGATTATGTTCTCAACTTTAACTTTAATAATATGTCGATTCATTATAATATAATACTGGATACTATAATAACATATTATAAATAAGTGAAAAACCTGACAAGTCGCTGTATAAAAGATGTCGATGTATTTTTGATCATTGAGTAGGTAAGTATATATAGACGCTTTAAATTTGAATTCAGTAATAAATCATTGTATACAAGAAACTATTACGAGGAGAGACGGCCTGTCAACCTATATATATTTCTAATGATATTTTTATAATTTATTAATTAATTTATATTACTATTAGTAGTAATATAATACTGTATACTATATTGTATACTGTAGGTTGAAATAAACAAAAATATCGCATAATATATTATTTAATATTAACTATAATAATTCATTCATTCATCACTTCACAATTAAAATATAAAAATATTTAACTTACTAACCTAAACTTTTATAGAGAGTAATAATCAATTATTAACACAATAATAAATATTTTTTCATTAATGAACGTACCTGAGTAAAATTTAAATTAATATTGTATCTTATTTATTTAACTTGCATATTTGTATTTATTATGTTTTTACTAAAACGTGTTTAAATAAATATTAAATATTTTAATAAAATTCACATTAAAAGAGAAGAATTTCAAGTAAAAATATATTCAATATTATTTTTTAACGATTGTAGGTAGTATGTGATTATCACGTACATCAATTTATCTTTTCCAAAAATGATAGCTCAAAATATTTTCAATGTTGACTATACAAATAACGTTAACGTGAGAAAAAATCTTTTAAAACCGTTTGGACTGCGCTAGTATACATTTATAAAAAAATAGTTGTAAAAATGTAAAATAATGACATTGTACATAGGCCTCAGTCAGTCCGATGACAATATCATTAGAGAAGATCAATTATTTTCGAATTTGTTATATTTGCGCTTTTCTTCAACACTAACTTTACCACTACCACTACCGACTCTTGTTTAATACCTCGTTTAGTAGTGTCCGAAAACAGTCACCGTGGTTTGTAATGTTTATGTGATATATGCGCTAAACTCTGACTACACGTTTAGTCGTTTAAAATAACACATCGTCCGTGTTAAATGTGCTTAATGATGACACGTACAAGTCGTGGGATGATAACATTATACCATCAAATAATATAATATTATTGTGCGAGCTTTAATAATTCTACAGTAAACATGCAATATAATCATGGTATATATTATGCATATATTGTGGATATTTTTCGAACGAAATTTTCTTAATCGGCCTACGCGACCAGATATTCCGTCGTCGACAGTTTTTTTTAATATATATATATCATTTTTCTAAACTATTCAGAGATAGTAATAATAAAGTATATTATTTTTATAAAAACTAGGTATATAATAATATCCTATTACAACACTATAATACTATATTATAATACCGGGAATATAGGAAGTTAAAAATACGCGAGAGATGCTAGAATTGTAGAATATATAGTTGGCCTTAAAACGATAACTTTATTAACGCTAAACTGAGATGAATAAAAAATAAAAAAACAGCAATGAGCACAAAATTTTTTAAGTTACAAAAATGCTGAATAGAAATGGAAAAATATTAATAACCCTGCAAGGAGATCTGAAATCTATATTGTATAATGTCAGGATAAAATAAAAATGTCCCAAAAAAATAAAGAATACCTAAGGCTTTTCGGTTGTTCATAATATGTAAAAAGTACCTATATAATATAAAGCAGAACTGCAGAACATGTTTACGTTATACTCAAAATAGTTATCCGTATTTATGGCTTAGCTCTGAGGACTATATTATTATGGTGAATATAGGTTAAGTACTACTGGAACTTTATATATATTAACAAATTTGAAGAGGAGGATATTTTTGAAATAATGACAACTAATTTTAATGAAATATTATATAACCAAGGGGTAAGAAGTTACCACATTTTAAGTTTTCTTAACATACTATAGGTTCCTATTTATTATATCTATTAAATTCCGTACAATATAATTTTACAAAAACGTGAAATATTATTTAAAAATACTTTATTCTTAAAATTGTTTAATGACCTTAAAAGCTCTCGTATTAATCTAGACTGTATTAGTCCCACGATTTAACTTCGTGAAATTTTTTTATATGACCCACTGAATAAACGGATTTTCAATATAAAATATATTTATTTAATATTATGTACACTAACATAAGCCGTCAAACAAGTTACACGAAACGTCATTATAAGTAGTAAAGATGCATGAGAATTATTTTATTTTTAAAATTCATATTTTACATAAGCACACGTAAAAATTACTTCGATACAAATGTGCATGTATATAGTTTATGTATATTAAATTTAATGCACACTACGCCTTTTTATTACGAACGATTGTGAATGATAAAAATCGGTTTCAAACACTGCACACGAAAATATACATTCTAATCTATATAATTTTGGAGGTTTATAAAAATACTATCTGTAGTTATGACCAGAGACGTATGCAGAAAAAAGTTTTTGAAAATTAGGTATACTTATAAGTTTTTTTTAAATATAAACATTGATATAACAAAATTAATATTAAAATTGAATAAGTAAATAACCACACAAACCCCAAATATTTCCCGGGTGGGGGGGATGTTTGAGCACCCAAATCCCCCCCTGTGTACATGGCTAGTAATGACGTAAAAATAATGTTAATTATTTACGATTTCCTTTATGTTATATTCATGTTATAACTACACAAATTATACACATCATGTCTATATAAACATGACATACAATTCAAAACTAAATTAGATAGTTTACGAAAAATGCCAAAAAACAATTGTTCAAAGACTTAGCAAATATTATAAATAAAATAATTGTGATTTAAAAAAGAAAAATTATTATTATTATTGTCAATAGTAAAATATTCTCTTAACAGAAAACGAATAATTAATAACTAATTTCACACTACTACGTTAAATGCCAAAATAATTTTCTTGAATTCAATGGAACAAAACGTACGTTTTTTTATGTATATACGTGATCCAAATCCATACTACCTAATTTTGTTAAAAAGTTATTTTATGCATAATATTCTTAGTTCATAGAATCTTATATTATTTACTACTATACGCAGTCAACACATTTTCATCACGATGATACATACTTTTTCATAAAAAAATTTAAATCAGTCAATAATATCGTTTAAATTCTACACATGTATTCAGAAAATTTACACAGGAAAAAATTCACGCGTCTTTAGCAAACTACTAAAACTAACCAAGCCGGATTTAGCCCGCGGACCGTGTCACCACTACTCTATATAACATATACACAAATCAGACAATATTTTCAGAAACGTAATAATTCTATCGAATTTAATTAGGGTTAGGAAAATACCCAATGATATATCAGATGATTAATGTTTATAAGAATTGTATCTACAATGCAATTCTTCAATATGTATATTATTTTATGAAATACATAAAAACTACATTTTATGATAATAAATTACATTTTTAATCAAAGAGTATTTATTAAGTTTAGTTTTTTACATATAGTATGTATATTTATTGAAATTCAAATTTGATAATTTTTAATTATAACTAACCTTCTACCAAACAAAGGCATTAAGCAAACTGCACCTACTTTAAAAACTATATCTTATAAAAAGATGCAAATATTATTGTACCCATTTTAATATATTTCACGAAAACACCATAAACCTTTGTTTCATAGATTAAGTGCATTCAGAATTCGGACCAATTTCATAAACTAATTATAATATAGACAACTGAAAAGGAATTGACGCAAGGGCCAAACTCACGAAAGACTCCGTGAAAATTGACTCAATCTAAGATGCCATTTGTATGACATGCATTCTCTGTAATAATATTTTATAAATATTATTTATTAAATTTAATATTATGGTATAAGAATCCTAAATAGTATCTATATTATACCAAAAATAGTCTTTTGTACAAAAAAAAAATGTAGTATAATTTATTGTAAAATTGTCGTCATGTTAGACGACTTATAATATGTCTCACGTATATGATCTTACGTATATACCAATCTATTAAGCAATCGATATTTTTGGATGCCAATATTATAACATAGATCAGGTTTCAACATGTATCTAATTACTGATAGCTTGAATTCTTCTTCTATGGGTTGATGACCATGAACTTGTATTTTTATTCACTCTAATATAGGGTAAAACTATAAAAACAATCACTATAGCTTTAAAATGAAATCTAATTATTAATTATTTTTTGTAAAAATAATTCACACACAATTATATTTGTAAGTAAGAAAGCCTTGTAATTTATTTAAATATAATAATAATAAAATGAATTATTTTCCTGGTTTATCACTATCGTTACGATATTTAAAAGATAATTATACTATTATGCAATACAAAATATAATGTACAATATAACGGTAATTATCAAGAACGTTATACAAAAACATGTGGATTGTATTTATAAAATATAGCCAAACTTTACTTTAAAAACATAAGCACTCAAACGTTATGTTTAATAGACACTTCTACGTAATTTCCTGTATTTTTATATTAGAAATAAATAATAACACCTTTATCAAATTAAGTGACATACATATTAAAGAATACGATAATAAACATTAATATTCAAGTCAAGTTTAATTAATCAACATTTTATTTTTAGAAGTGAAATTCAAACATTTAATTAATATTCTGTAATGGTGCATTTACAATCATTATGTTCATCACGACATTGGCGTATAAACACTCAACAACTCATTTCAAATTTGAAATAATAAAGTTTGTTTTCGCTTAACTTTTAAGTGAAAATAGAATCTTAGGCTTATTGATCAGTTGGTACATTTGTAATTAATAAAGCATAACATATATTACATGGATAGATACTATATCTGCAACGTCAGATACCTTTTTAAAAAAAATAAAAAAAATAGGAAAACAATTGGAATAAAAGTGACTGGCATAATATTTTAAATTATGTAGGTTACAAAATACTTTCTAGATTAAAAAAAAATTTTGACAATACTTGTTCAATCAATATTAACTATACAAGTGTATGTTTATGTTAGCTAAAAAGAAATTTGGCTTTACTTTACATTTATATTTTCGATAATATCAGATACAGAGACAAACGGCATGTTTAAACATACATAATAAAAATATAAAAAAAAAACCTGTCCAATATAATATATTATACCTATTTTATTGCAGTCGTGTGCTGCACCACTTTCTATATATAAGATTTTCAAATTGGATTTTAACATTTTATGATTCAACATCAATTGCCCCTTGACCGTCCGACAACGTGTAATAATTCTTATATGTAAATAAAAATAATAAACATTATATGTTGCGTATGTATGTATGTATGTATGTATGTATGTATGTATCTATATCCGGATCAGGTGTCTAAGAAACTATAGCTACCGAATCACATTCAGCATGTGTATATATAACATATTAAACGCAGTATACACATCAAACTCGTAAATAAAAATTAATTTCACAAATATAATTTAGTACCCAACGGCTAGCGGTTTAATGAAATAAGATCCGATATAAATTAATCGGGTTAATATATTATAACACGTATGTAATCATTGTGTGCTTAGTTAAATAAAAAAATTTACAACGTATTTCTCTGTATTATCCAACTTCGTTACTCGTAAACAAACTCAATTTAAAAGGAAGCTCTAAAACATAGTTATAATTTAACTGTCTTATCCAAGTAATATAT
Source organism: Rhopalosiphum padi (assembly GCF_020882245.1). Taxonomy (NCBI): domain Eukaryota; kingdom Metazoa; phylum Arthropoda; class Insecta; order Hemiptera; family Aphididae; genus Rhopalosiphum; species Rhopalosiphum padi. The sequence goes on from NC_083597.1 coordinate 67,099,296, forward strand.
AGGATATATTATATATAATATATAATCCTAAAATTCAAAATATATCTTGCATAAAAAGCAGAAGTGCTGTAAATACTGTAATTATTTTATTTATCGATAATATATGAAAAAATAAAAACGATTTTGCACAATCAAATTATATACTATATATTTGTGGCAAAAATTTGGTTTCTTATAATCTTATCTATAATCTATAATTACTGAAACCTTAATTCTCGGTTTTTCTGTGTTAAACCGTTTTTATATATAATTTTCTTATTACGCAACAACGAACAATATGGTAGGTACAATGGGACGAATATTTAAGTTACATTGAAATAGCATTAAAAAATTTTTAAGGTTTTCTTAAATTTTTTTTTATAAACCTAATAAAACTAGGAGTGTAGAATTCCCTTCAATGTAAGACGTATCTTATGTTATGACATTCCGAGACAACAGCGGCGTCTACTATCAGTTTATTTATCTATCTTGGGGTACAACACAGTATTTGTATATATTCAGAGAGTATCGGTCTTATGAAACAGAAAACCACGCATTTAAAAAGATGTGTAAAATCGCCAAATACAAAAACGATAACGACTTTAACGAGCATAATAAACAATGTTTAAGCTACAAGCAAAATGCATTAGAAGGTTATTTATACCTTCTATATACACTATACAAGATGATTCACCAAGTAGATATGCTTAACCTCTTTTTTCTTTAATAATGCAGTTTTTCAAAATATGATTTTTTGAATATTTAAATAATATATACTTAAAAACCATATTTTCAAATTGTATTATTAGTACTACTTAAGAAGCATCTAGTGGATATACAAGCTTCAATTTTTCAAATAAGAACTCCCCTTTTACAATAAATTATTTACAAAATCAAATTTTGAATGAGTTTTTATGTTATTTAATTATGAGCATTAAAGATAATAACTCATAATATAGCTATAAATCCTAGAATTGATATTAATCTAATATCACATGTATTATTATTATTTTTTTAAGACTAGTATCCTCAGTATAAAAATTTTGATTGATAAAAAATTGCTTGTTTGAATTTTGAATTAAGTAGGTATCTGAACATTTTCAAAAAATGATCCGTTAAATAAATTACGGTAAAAACGGAGGTTCTCGTGTGAAAATTAGAAGTTTGTATCGCCATAAGACTATTACAAGACTACTCCCAAAGAATTCGAAAATATGGTTTAAGTGAATTTAAAAATGCCAAAAACTGCAAGAATTTTAGTAAATTCTTTATTAAAGAAAAAATTGGGTTGAGTATGAATCATTCTGTATCTATACAATATAATACATTGTATATATGAACCTTATATATTATAGCTTCTAAGTTATACATTTATAATCAATACAAATCACATATAAAACACGTTTTACACAAAACTTAAATGTATAATAAATTATATAAGTATACATGCATAGAGTAAATTTTACCGACAAAATAAGTAGACTTCTTACATCATAATTCAATTGTTCAACAGATCTTTGGAAACTATACTATATATAACCGATGATATTATAATATAAAAGTTAAACTATATATGAATTTAATATTTTTCTAAATATTACCTACACTAAAACGATTGTATTTTTCTATACTATTTTATTACATTATTCATAATACTATATAGCATGCCAGGCGGCATACATTATAAACAATTTTTAAGAATAAACTATTGCATATACGCAAGGTGCAAGTAAAAATTTAAAAATAAATTCAAAATTTGTAAGTTTAGATAATGAAACTATAGAAAGATGTATAGTTTGAGTAAATTCCTAATTCTTTTTTTTCTAGTAAAAAACATGTTCATGAAAACACACGATGATGACTTTTTAATGTAATTTCAGAGTAAAAACACGTGTTATAATATTTTTGAGTAAACCTCTAACGCGTTTTAAATATTATTTATTAAAAAAAGATTTACAAGGTTTAAAAACAGCAAAATAAATTGCTTTATTGTATTTATCAAACAGAACTAAATTTGATTTTAGGAGCCAAATGTCTATACATTGGTACACGTAGCAACATTGTCGGTTTTTTTTTTAAATATATGAAATTACATACCTTAAAAAATGTAATGTGGTGATATTATTCACATAACGTATTATACACCACCATTATATTATACACTGTGGCCATTAACTGAAATATAAATAGCATAAATTGATGTCTTTGATTGGTTGAAAAGAAAAGGCGACAGAATAATACACTACCATACGAGAATAACAAGTGCGATCGAGATTAAATTCAAAAACAACAGGAGAACAACAGTTACATACGATACAATCAATAGCAAAATATCATCGAAATAATGTTCAGACTGCACGACAGAAAAGACGAGGTGCGATATTACTTATATTGTATCGCGACGACGACGCAACCGCGACGGGCGTTACGAGTATGACGATAGCTCGCTGACTGATGATGAGCTCCTCGACACACGCACACGGTTTCGCCTTTGCCTCCGCCGCCGTAAACCACTTCCACGAGCACACTCTATATATAATATAACATAATAATAATATACAGCCGCCTACACCGGCGCGACTCGGTGCACCGCCACCGCTGCTGATGACAACGACGACAGTGGTCATTAACGCTCAACAATTTATAATACATACATTTATATATGGGTCGGGAGTAGTCTGAAAAATGACGAGGTTCCGGGCCGAAAGATAGCGGCGTCAAATTCATTGCTAACATTCAATTTTCAAAAATTATATTATAACATTTTATTTTTGTTTGTAAGGATTTGACAATAATATTTTTTTAACTTATATCACGCCTTATAAGCCCGTAATCATTATAGTACAAATGGAGTCAGTGCTGCCTCCCGATAATGATAATCGTTATTATCACTATATCATATAAACATAAATCAAACATCAAGAGAAACATTTCTAAATTTTAAGTATAAATATTATAACAACTAACAGTCTTAATAACTTTGAAATGAAAAAAAAAATTATGTAGTTATATTCATTAATAATTACTTAATTGATATTACTCCGTAAGTCATCAAGTTTAAGGTGAATTTTATACTTAACAATTTAGATGGTTAGTTACTAATACTTATTAGTAAATTTCAAATTTTTAACTATATTTCGCTAAAATAAATGTATTTAGATATATGTAAATTCTACTAGGTTTTTTTAACAGTTGTATGCATATTTTTTAATGTCCTTTAATGTACGAACAATAACTATTTAAGTGTATTACCATATTATGGTATATTTAAATTTCTTGAAAAAATAATTTATATTATATATAATTGTGTAAGTATTAAATTGTAAAATGTTTTTCGGACATTTGCCAGCCACCGTTAAAATACATATTTGCAAAACCGGAATCGACCAATTAACACGTTGAAAAGGGCAGTTAGAAAAATGGGAAGGGGAAATAAAACAAATCTTTTATTCTGGGAATAGATTTTAGTGCAACCAAATAGACTGCAGAAAACGTTTGAGTGGTGACTATATTTTTCTGCAGACGTATATGGAGTTATAGAAACAAAATACACCAATCACGGTCGACAATTTATATTTTCCATCGATTCACATAACTGCTCTGTGAATCAGAGAAGCCATTCGATCATAAAATGTTATAACACTTATCAGTTATAACTATTGCAGACATATCATATTATAAATATTATAATAAATTGCTATATAAAAATTTAAAAAAATATCACTATTAAAGTAAGTACTTATTTATTAAAGGATAACAAAGATTATATTCTTAAACTAATATTTTAAGCATGTTTTATGACGATTCATTTATTCATGGTAATTTCCTAAAATTAAATAAATCATGTATAATTGCACACCAAGAATAAAAATATCGATTTATAAAAACATAGATACCTATATTTTTGAAAAATTCTCAAAAAAATGTGGATATTCTTCAATGTTAGTTTTATTATAAAATATGAAATGAAGATTTTTTTCTCATTTTAACATGTTTTTTTTTATTGCGCATTGCACATATTTACTAGTTTTCGTCCACATCCTTAACAATTTATAAAATGTTATATAATTAATAATTATATATAAATTCACATGAGACACATAATATGAGCATAGGATGTTCTAGATGTTTTGTAATATACATGTATACATATATATATTTGTTGTAGCTCTCCATGCTTTACTATCGTAACACAATTCTTTCAGTATATTTTTTTAATTTCTTACAATTTTAATATTTATTATATTAAAACAATTGGATCTATATTTCTTCACACTTAAGTGATACACTGATACATCATAATAATTTAGAAATATAAATTAGTTCATTTGTAATAATCTCAGGCGAAACCAAAAATAATTGTAGTTTATAATAAAAAAAAATACTAATTAAGGTTGGAAGGATAATATTTTATTTGTTATGTTTAGATAAACGAAATATTTTTAATGATAATAAAATGTATATGAAATACAAATACATATTAAAAATATAATAAGACATAATATATTATATTATAATGTTAATAACTCATGAGTACATACCTAACATATTAGATTAATTTATTCGATAAAAAAACAATTTACAGCAACACATAATATTTTAAAATTTGCTAAATATGCTAATAGAAAATGTGTACTTAATTATTAGAACAATTTTTCTTTTATCATAATTGATAAGTATAAATATACCTTTGTATTACAAAATTAGGTTAATTGATATGATAAAAAATACAGTAATAATAGATTATCTACTTATATTTTACCAGGTTTTTTCATGCGATCTTGAAACTATGTTTAAAAATTAATAATCAATAAATGTTTCATGTTACTTAATTCAAATACAATTATTGATATCATGATATTCATCATGTTTTCAATCATTCATAGTCTGCCAAAATAACAATAAAATTATACTACATACAACCCAAATCATGATAACTATCCAATTATTATTATTTAATTATTAAGAGGACATCGCACCCGAATGTGTTGTCTCCATCTTACACACGGACGACATAGACAAAACGCATTTACACAGTCTGTGTAGAACTCACTCAATTTTGGTTCTAGGACAAATAATAGATATACATATTATAAATTAAAAGATGGCAATATTTTAGAGGGCAAGACGATGAGTTTTTTTTAAAAAAATTAAAAATTTGAAAAGTTAAAGGTTATTTAAAAAAGTTGAAATTTTCGCTATTTCTAAACCATATAATGGGAATAATAAAAAAAACTCAGCGTCTTGCCCACCAAAATATTGTCATATTTTAATTTTATAATACTATAAGTTTATTTACACTAGAACTAAAATTGAGCGAGCTGCTACTCAGACTGCGTAAATGCGTTTTCGTATGTGTGTAAGACACATGCGGGCGCGACGTTCTCTTAAACGCTGATAATACCATAATGATCTACAGATGTAATAAAAAGGTTTGAACATATTATTGAATATTGTGTAAATAAATTGTATAATTTTGTTACGCATAATGTAGAATTTAATTTCTTATAAAAACAACAATACCACTACCATTACTTGCACTTTAAGTAAAAATAAAATTATTAATTCATAAAATATTATAAAAAGACCAATATATATATATTTTGATTACCTATACTTATTTTTGCTAGTGCTAAATATAAACACAAAATAATGTTTTAAAATGCAATACACGAAAAATTACCACAAACGGATCTATTAACCATTGCGGTTAACTAAGGAAATACTTTGGTTTGTGAAAAATTCGATCAAGTGCTCGTAGAGTTGAGTGTCTATTGAAGTTACAAGTAATTAATACAATCTATACACTACAGTTCTACACCGACTACATCATCAATTTAAACAATAAATCTTAAAAGGTTTCAATGTCAGCTAAATTGTAGTATTACATATATTATACGTTTGATGAAAATATGAAATAAAATATAATTGAAGAGAAGAGAGAGGCGTTTTTAGCATTTAAAATTGAATTGCCTAACCTCCTAAACGCCACCCAAGGCTCCAAGAGACTATACCGACGTGGCGATGAAACGGACAAAAAACAACGCGTACACTGCAGTACGCTGTGTCAAAGTACAATAATCGCATTGATCATTGGGCATTAGGCATTGACATTGGAATATTGAAGATCCTTCCCCTCCCCACAAGGCATACACCAAAACATGCTATTCACGGGTCGGTCCACGGGTGTGGTCAATTACAGTTAATCAAAGGGAATAATAATAACCCATTCGCGGAGAAGGCACGTGACCCGGTGGAATTGTTACTAATTGATGACTGAGTATAGTGGATATTTTATTTAGTATTATAAACTATAATAGTAGTTTAATAAAATACAATAAGGTATTATAATATAGTAGTCTGTGTGTGATGTACCTACTGTAAATCATGTATATTATGTTTCCGTAATGTTATGTTACGTATAATATAGTGACACAGAGGCACGAATATTTTATATTCTTTTCACCATCATCTAGTCACAATTATCACGACCATGTGTCTGAATATCCTGCAACGGCTAAATTAAACAGCAACATAACTTATATAAACAAAAGTGGTTTTTAAAAAAAGCAACGGTCATTGCTATATTATAATCTAATATACGTGATTTAAGAAACCAAAACACTTGATACTCACTTCGATTGCAAGACCCATGAACAAAAAATATACAGGTGACGTGAGACTTAAATTAAAAAAAAAAAAATTATCACATACAAAGTAGTTGAGAGCACGATGCCGTCTCAGCAAAGACTAATTCAACCGCGCGACTGGGTGACTACTACGATGGTTTCAACTCGGGGAAAGGAGGATTAAAGAGAAAGAGAGAAAGATACAGTCAAAATAAAGGGGTCTTAAGAAAACACCAAGCAACTAGTTCATGCTGATTTAGAAAATGTATAACGCCCTGTAAAAAATATTTATTTTGAAATATTGAGGTGAATACGTTTAATCAAACATAATATTGATGAATACGTTTTATCGCACATTAATTGAAATATTTTCATTTTATTTAATTTACTAGTATAAGTTACTTTATATAAGTACTTTTAATCAAATTTAAAAATGATCAATCATTCATAATAGGTAAGTACTATAATAGAGTATATAACTCGCTAAAAAAATATTATTATATTTTGTTTTTAATCTCCAAGTTTATAGGAAAAATAGACATTTACAATGTAATAATAAACAAAAACCATGCCTAACGACAATTTAAAAAATAAATGCGAATTTTATAGCTTAAAATAGGTTATCCTATTAAGTTAACCAAGCTCAATTTAGTTAGAGCGGATTTTAAAAATTTGCCAAATATTCTGTACGTAGTATCTCAAGGTATTTCGTTATTTTGGGAATTGAGTATATTATGACTTATGACCATAAATATTTTTAGATTTGTTGCAAAATACATTTTTATTTTTGTGTATTTAATTAAAAATAGTTATAAAAATAATGTAGGTAAATAGATGTATTTTTTGATTTTTAAATAAAACGTATAACAAAAAATAGAAAACCATATAAATGCCTGACTAAATTTATATTTATACATAAGAACTATATAGGTGGTACAAAAAAAAAAAAAATTCAAACAAACCCTATCTTTTACAAATAATAACATAATTAGTTTCCATGATTTAAAAAAGTGCTTAAATGATAACTAATTGATAAAAATAATTAGACTGATTAGAGACTACTAATATAACTTAAACAGGTCAAAGGAATAAATAATAATTCTTAAAAATTAATAAACAAAAAAAATAATTTATTGAAGATGTTAATTGGAGTCAATTAAATTAACATAAACACAACACGCTAGAATAAACAATATAATAATTATTATATTTACAGTACTTATTAACTATTCAGCGATTAATCTGTTTGGATGAGAAAATAAAATATTACACAAAAATAGAATCAGAAAAATAGTGTACGAATATATGTAAATTTCTGTATATACTTATATAATTCCCAAATCGGATTATTATCCTAATGCAGCGAATACGCATAATATTCCTCAAAAAACGATAAATTGATGCTCGAAACTCTATTACCACATTGTAATATATATTGTGATGATCTAAAAACGAGTAAAAATATAAACCATTTTTAAGCATGTATTATACGGTACATAGAATCATATAATAAAAATATATAGTTGGTAGGTATATAATAAAATATAATTTATTCGAAACTTAGTTTGTGTATGTATAGGCAGGTTGAACTTGATTGAAGGAGGTTAGATTAACTACCTAACAGCTTTAAAGAGTACTACTATAGTCCAGCCTAGAGTAAAAATATATGTTATACATATACCGTTTACTTTTGTCTAAAAAAAAAATGGAACCCGCTAGAGGTCCAGCGACGCCTATAGTGCTAATGTAATTTTTTTCTCGCAAATATATCGTTATTCTATTATACAGGAATAATGATCTTGTTTTTTAGAATCAAACAATTATCTTTTTAATGAATAGAGAAAAACATTCTTCAGTCTACATTTAACTTCGTTTTTTAATATTTTAATCTAAAACTTTATAACATATGCCTTTAAAAAGAAAATTTTAAGCTTTTTAAAAAATATATTTTTTATCATTATAATAAATAAAATAAAAATTAGTTGAATGCGAGTTGTAGTCTTTTTTATTTTAGGTATAAAAACAGTCATGAAAATCTCACAATTCTACTAGAACTATACCAAAGCGTTTTTTCTATGAAGTCATTTTTGTTAATATATATAGTGCACCGTACCAACTCTTCATAAATAGGCATAGTTTGGTGGTCAATTTATAGGTGGCAACTAAAATGTAAAGTTTAATTTTCAAATTTCATAGAACTGCGAAAAATCAACATAGGACTCCTTTAAAATGTGTTATTATAATATACACACTATAAGAACGATTTGTAACTATAAAGTATGGTGGTATACTAATAAGTAATAACTAATAGGTACAGTATAAAATATACATATTAGCTATATACCATGCATCCATGCAGATGGTATATTGCCGTCCGGTTAACCGCGGATAGGTCTTCTTCGACGTCTCTCGTCCAACACGACCACAACGACGATATATAGTGGCGAAAAGGGAAACCACACGACCAGCGAGTTTTTTGTATGGTCTATAATTATTGTACGTCGTTGGGCATCGATGGAATTACGTCACCGTCTACCTCACACCTGACAAGATATACACAAATACGCACGCACGTAAAACATAATATACTAAATAGTATATACTATATACACTTACTGTCTACTACTACTACTACTACTACTACTACTACTACTACATTATAATGTGATATATTGTATACAATACGCCGTATGGCTTCTTATTGCTATATGTATAATGCATAGCAGTAGCAATAATAAACGGCAACGTATGACACAAAACTACGTTTCAAAATTTCTCGGAAATTACACTCACATAACCATAATAAATAATAATATATTTTTATTATAATTATTATCGACGCGATCAACAGAATATGAATACGTACCTATAAAATATATATACTACCTTTATTCGTATTATTCACAATGTATACTTGGGCATTTAATGCAATAAAAAAAAAACCGTTCTTCAACATTTAAAAAGGAAGAAATAATAACGGGGTACAAAATAATAGGGTAAAAAATACGTTACAGTCGTTGGGGGGGAAGACTAGACTATAGTATACGCGACGAACATGAATACCTACACTATATATACACGCTACGGTTCGTTGACTCGGCGAAATACTCAACCAGCAGGGTTAAAGGAAAAGGGAGAAGGGATATATATTTTGTGCATAAACATAAATATAATATATTGGATACAAATATTAAAGATAAAGAATTAAGTTTTTTTATGCTGCCGGCATATTATTCTATTCAATATTTTTGGACTAGTTAAAAATTTGAGTTTGACATGCCTGGACTTTAAATCTGTAATAATTGTTTGTATTCTTATCAGATGTATTTGGTGTAGTGAAAACCACAATTCTGAAATCTGGACTAAAAGACGCGAGTATTAAGTAGATATAAAAAATTGTTTTATAAATTATGTTTTATTGCCTATTAAAGGTTCTAATTAGTAATATAGTTTGGCTATGTAGATAGATTTCGAGGGATTCGTAATTTCTTATTTTTATTTTATCACATCTTAAAAAACGCAATGAAAACGCGCTAGAGATATCATTCTTCCTTAAAACGAGTTTTTCTTTCATTTTCGCGAAAGAAAATTAACAAAAGGTATATTTTTAGATAAATAATTTGAACAATCTAAGTAAATTATGATAATATATGTTAAAGCATTCTTATGAATTGTGATAGGTACCTATTACTTATATATATATATTATATATATTAGCTCACCCTATTTAGATTTTATACAATATGTGATAAAAAAAACCTAAGTTCCACACAACACTACTAGTCTGCGCGCATAAATTGAAATAGTCGCGTATAATTAGACGGGTCTTGTGTAACTCGTACGTAGTACGTGTACATTGGTAGCCAGAAATAAAACCAACTGTCCCACTCCCCCCTCTAAATTGTACTGACCTTATAAATCATCCTGTTTCTCGGGAATTAAAGTCATATAAATATTATACATAATAACAAAAAAAAAGATTGGATCCAAATGAGCAAACGAGCCAGAATTGGTGAAGCGCACAGTGTACTAACTCGCACACACTAATACGCAATGTACCTAAAATAATAATATTCCACTTCAAAATAAGTTGAGGACACCAACCCGCATACTATGTCTTTATCTTATAAACGAACATCATAGAAAATTTACGGTTAAAACAACCAATTTTGTGTGAGACTATAATAAAATTGAAAGGAAATAATATTACCTTGGACATCTCAATGGTTTTATTTAATATATTAATTTTGAAGTGAGCCATAGACATTTTAAAATTGTAACATTTTACATTGTTATAAATCACTTTAAAATTAAACTATCAATAAAATCCAACGAGATGCTACCCTAGATAATATTTTTATACATTTAAATTTTATAGTACAAGTCAATTCACTCTAATATTATATCTAAACACATATGATTGTAACATATTGAACACAAATTTACCATGTTGAACATTGTTTTTAAAACAAAGACAACACAGCGGAGACGACTTTTTAAGAAATAACTGCAGTTTTATATAATGTTAAAACTTATAAAATAACTTAAATACTTATAAGTGAAATAAGTAGATTTTGTTTTAATTTTAAAATTCATAAAATTAAATTGTTTATTATTTATTAAAAAAAAAACCTGATTTAATTTATTTTTGTATCAATATTATATTATACAGTTTATACAGAGTGATTACTATTCAAGTGTCGTACATTGAATCAATAATCTCATATAAACATAAATTAAATTATAAAATTTTTAGTCGTTAATCGTTAACAATTATAAAATACAATACATAAATTATATGTTTCATATGAGTTCATGACATTGCACACCAACTCTTCTCTCGTTATCTATTTACACATTTTATTTGTTTTATAATTAATAATAAAATTTAAAACCTAATAATAACAATTAATCTAAAACAAATATAAATATAATATGTTATATGACTTATAGGTTATGAATATAAATGAACTTATAAACAATACAAATACCAGAAAAATCAACAACACATTATACACGTTTAAACTACAAATTAAAAATAAATAAAGATCAATGATAACTGAAATCTTTATAAATATTTTAAACTAGTGGGTGTTACCTAGTTATTAATGTACTCAGGTTGCGATTAAATTTTTTTCTTCTTTTTCTTCAATAGAAAAAAAATTCTAATTGCTCGTTTATTAAATTTCAAGAAAAATACTTAAATTGTTTTACTACCGTAGAAACTAGAAGTAAATTTAAACAGTCTAATTCAATATCAAAATTTTTAATAATAATAATGGTCTAGTCTAGTATTCTTTAATCATAAGCTTTGCTTTCTCGCATTTCAAAATGGATAGTATAAAATCCTTATTTGAATGAACTATATACACAAATACAACCACAAAAAAACTGTTTCCAACAGTAAAAACATAACCAATAGGCAATAATGAAAAAAATAAAAATCAGAGTAGTACTATTGAAATGCTACTTTAGAAAAAATTGTTTACATTAAACTCCCATTTGAACAAATAATTCTGTTTATAACAACCCTTAAAAGAAATGAAAAAATCCGAAGAGTTTTATCAGGACTCCTGGATTGTAGGACAATTTGTACGGTCACCCAGAAAAAATGAAAACCGCGGACAGTTTGTACTATTTCAGAAAGTAATAAAATTTACATGGCGGACAGTTTATACTATTTCAGAAAGTAATAAAATGTATATGGCGGACAGTTTGTACTATTTCAGGTAAAAAAAAATGTTGAAACATAGTTATTTGTTATTACAAAACACAGGTAGTTAACAATGTTAACATACATATATAATAATAATATTAATCAAGGCTAGGATTTGTATGCAATAAACAATTGTAAAATATGCATTTTTTTATTTTCATGTTTAGAACCTTTAGTAAGAAAATATGCATTTTATTTACCAAAATATGCAAAAATATAAATATCAAAATAAATAAATATCAAAAACATTGACGAGTTGGGTTGTTAAGTTAGGTTAAATCGATTGGTCGATCTTTCTAGGAATTATAGGTCGATCGTCGGGCATTTATACAAAAAAAAATGTGTGGGGGTTACAAAATTTAGCAATACAAATTGCGCCACAACATAATAAAACAATTTTTTCCTCGTTACTCAAAAATGTTTCAGAGGAGGGGGAACCTTGGGTTCAACCCCAAACCCCCCTGTATACGTGCCTGTAGATCGTTATAAAAATTAATTTTACCATTATCGGTCAATCGGAATTATGGAATATTCTCAAATAATAATTCTTTGAAGCTTAGACCTTTTTTTTTTTGCTCATCAAACAAATCTCACACTAAAGAGAGCTAAATTCTCCTGGATGTCGATTACCAGCTAGGGACTTGAAATTTCGAATGTAGCTCACTTATTTGAAAAGGTTGGCAACCCCTGGGTTAGAAAATAAATTAGGTACATTTTAGTATGGGCTGTTAATGCTTTAATATAAGTATATGATACCTATGATACCTATCATTAACCTATAGTTAAGTGAAATTTAAATTCATCATCAAATTCTAAACATTTAAAAATCATTAATTAACTATATTTAAACAAATAAACAATCATAATTGTTTATAATATTCAACTTTCGCTAGCGTACACTTTCTATAATTACACAACGCATGGCTTATGACGAAGACTTTTATTATAATATAAATAGTATTGTACATAAAACTTTTTTATTTTTTGTTCCAGAGTTTGTTTTATTTAATAAATGTTTAAAATAATTTTTATACTACGGTAGTTCTTCCTTATACAATATACATAATATAATATATTACCAACACAATTATAATGTTATATTAAGAGGAAAATTGTACCAACACCACATTTCTACAGTCGATTCGACATCATAATACACCGATGTTGTCGATTTATGATTGACGTATAATAGTCATTAATCATTTACGTACCGAGTAAAAGGTGCAAATTGTGTTCAGAGGAACTTGTGTATGCTCGACTGCTCGAGACAGAATGTTACATTGTATAATAGTCAAGACTCGCTAAATATAAATGTTTCTCTCTTCTACATTCTAATTTATTATTATACAGTATGATTGGAAATCGTCATAATTATAAAGTTTTCATTGTGAGGATGACTAAACTAAAAAGATAAAACTAACGTTTTTCAAAACCTCAAGTATTTTAATGTATACAATTCACTATAAAACATGCGTTGTATACATATAAGATTACAGAAAAGGCACATAACTACATACGTATAGTTCTATAGTCTATACTCTTTACATTATATTGTATTTTGTAATAATCACTTGATAAAGGGAAACTATATGTGTTCGTAAATATTTACAGTTAAAAAATATTAATTATTTCCTTCGACATTTTAAATTATATATACACATATTATTATAACAAAGGTATAAAGGTATTTATCTATACTATATAATTTACATCACATTTCATGTTTAATTATTATCAAAAGTGTAAGTTCAAGATTAATTTAAATTAATAAAATTAGAGGTAAAAACTCGTGGACATTTCAACTGTATAATATTATTTAATAAATTATTATACATATTTTTATTATTATTAATTGTTGATAGTTTAAAATAGGTATTTATAATTATTTATTCACGCAAAATTGATATTTCATTGTCTCATTAGTTGATAATTTTTTCAGCATGCAATTGTTATAATTTAAAATTTATAGTTAGATACGTATAATATGTTGATGGATGATGTTTATAAGTAATAATATATAAGCCAGGGACCAAGTACAAATAACAAATTAATTTAATTTAAATTATTCAAGTACAATTTAAAACAAGACACATGTTTAGATTATAATTTACAGCACTGCAAATTCTAATCACAAACACCATATACGTGTTATATTATAAAATGTCATACGTCATGAGCACATGGTTTCCAAAAGGCATAATATATCTATTATAAGCAAACATGTTGCATTATTTAAATCCAAGTATAGTTGCAGTTGGTCATGATAGATTAAGATAGAAAAATGATTTTTTACTTTTTTTATGCTAGTCTTATAAGTTGTTAGAAGCTGGTCACTTTCCTTCAACACTATTGGATGATGTAACCCATATGTGCGTACGGACGTATGTGATAAAACCAATGTCTGCAGGATTAAAGTATATGAACCCCCTTGTTTGAATTACATTGCTTTTTACACTACTTTGAATTGTATAAATGTATTTATTTATTGTATACGTGTAGTTCTTTCCCATACACAGTCTAAAAGCCACAGGTTCTCCCGTCATCACTGACGTTCCGCCCGAAACCCGTTCACCAGAACATAATTCGCGATTTATTTTTGTTCCTAACCACACTGCCGACAACGACAAACGTGGTGTTAAGATATTGTTCGATGAGATAAACTTATTGCCTGCTGTTTTTTTCTCGGTTTCATTGAATTTGTATTGAAAAAGCTAATATTTCTAATGTCAGATGTGTACAATTGAGTATATAATTTTAATATCTATCCAAAAGAATAATTATTTACATAAATGTACGTTTAAATTTGCAATTTAAACAATTTGATCTTTATTTCGATTTCGTGATTTTGGCACTACACGGCTTAATGTAGATACTAAAATAATGCATTATATAATATACTGATACCTACTTATTAAAACTAAAATTAACTTCTAAAACTTAACTGTTTTATACATATATATATTTAAAATTACAAATATTATTTTATCCACTTATAATAAAATATTTTAATTTCGGTTCAGGATTTTTTGTATTTATAATTTATATCTATAGTTGTGACTAAAATTTTATTTGTAAAATGGTTAACTTTAAAATGGTTCATAACAATATAGTAACTATTTCGATATTCAAAAAGTAACAAATTGTAGTTTATTACATAAGTCAAAACCTACTATATAAAAATACTTAATCTAATTATTTTATTAAATAAATTCGTATCTATAGATTTTACAGTCTATAAACAACAAAAGTTGATATTTTTATTAATTTAATTACTTTTATTTTTGTTGATACAATTTATTATAACAATATCATAATAAACAATAGATACACTATATAATTTTTATTAAAATTAAAACTATACTTGGCTAACTATTAACATTTGTTTAATAAAAACATCAAGTAAAAATATACCTAAATTATTATTTGGCAAAATGTATTAATAAGTGAATAAGTGTTATATACCCGAAATCCATTTACTTAAGACACTCAATATTTTCAAAAACGTTACTGCTTTTTGAAATAATTAGTATCTTAAGTTAAATTGATCACACCGTATATATAAAACTTATTGTAAAGTACGTGTTTTCGTATCAGAATACAAAATGATATAATAACTATGTCTCTACATAGAATAAAAAAAATATTGTTTATTTTTATCAAATTAATTCAATTTTGGTTATCATGACATACACTATTAATAATATTTTATTAATGTATTTTTTTTCTATTCAAACACGTTTTCAGACTAAAATTAAATGCGTGAGTCTTTAAACATTCATTTTAACTGACTACAGACATTGTTATTTAAAATCAATTGCATAGCATAGTTTTAGAGGTACTATAAACTATAACTTATAAAATGTAGGAAGTACGAACCACAACGTCATAAGTACAATTTATCCCACCATTGAAAATTTAAACTCCGGTATTGCAAACGTCCTCAAATTCATCAAAAATACAGATCTCCACTTAAAAATCTAGCAATATACTGATAATTTATAATGTATTAACATTAATTATATATATATATATATATATATATATATTTATTCATGTATGCATGTATTTATTTTATTTTGTGTACTTAAATTCTATTTTTTTCTCCCCCCCCCCAACCTAATGTAACAATACACCTCTTAACTTAAAAATAAATATAAATATACTGTAGCCAAAGGCCCTAGTTGCAGAAGCAGTTACTATAATGAAAAAAATAAAAATATATATAATAACTTAATATATATTATAGACTAAACGATTCATAATGTTTATCGGTAACTATTTATTTTCAAATATTAATTAATAATGTTAATGATATTATTTATCATATTATACATGATTATTAATACCTAACAAATGGAATTCACGTAATTAATACTTTTTAAGAATATAAAATATAATTACATTATCTTCAACAATTACTTCTAACATAATAATCTAATTATTAGCATTTTTTCACCATATTTATGTTTTCCGTAATAAGATATGCAAGATGATTCGTTTGTTTAGCATTTATCTTTATAAAATAAAATTGTCGATGCCATATTTCATATAATACACTGTTAAATAATAAAGCAATAACATTTGACGTCACTAATACTGCTGCAACCATCAACACTGATTTTACCAATCATTGGAATATTGAGCGCTTCGATTATTCTTGTTATATAAAAAATTGTGGTACATATCATCACAATTTTGAAAACATTTTCACATTTGACTAACAAAAATAACCCCAAATCGATCTAGTTTAAAACTGATTTTTGTGTAAAAATTCCAACTTTTCACAATTATTTTAAAAAGTACTTGATAATTTTTACTTTTGACTCCCAATATTAGTGTATCAAATCTAATTGTACTATAATAGTTATTTTTAAGTGAAAAAAATTAATTTACCTACCTATACATTTATAGCTCCGATATATCTCAAAATGAATAATTATAGTTTTTAAGTACCTAAGTTTTTAAATAGGTAGCGGTACTTATAAAATGAATACATTTATTATTAAAATAAAAAAATGTGGTAAGCATACATGATGAGTCGCCCAACAGTTCAAAATATTACTATAAAAAAGATACCATTAAAAATAATTTATATGTTAAATTATTGGTATCGTGATTATTATGTGGTCAATGTTGCTTGTGTATTATGAGAAAACGATGATACTTTTGGTTTGATTTTATGGCTAGGTACTAGGTAGTCTTTATATTTGTTGGTAGGCCTCAACTATAATAAATATATCGACAATTTACGTTAGACAATTCGTACTCTCAAGAAAAAAAAAGAAAGCCTGACAAATTATAGTAATATGAACGTGACTTCTAACTTATAATCTCTTATGTATTAGAAATATTATGATGTGGCGTGATGTCACTATTAGTGACAGTTAGAAAGAGAAAAAAATCTTTACACTTCGCTATTGTATAATATGAATGATAAATCGATTACAATCAATATTAATTCATTCTTCTTACAAGTATAGTTATATAAGTTATTTGCTATTTAATATATTATAATTATTATTTGCGCCTTAGATGCATTGTTGATAAAAGCAATAAAAACGGTATTTATAATAATCAGAATAAGTTACAGCTAACAACAGATTAATAACAGTTTGAATAAAACAAGAATAGCATATTTTAAGAGGACGTCGTACCTACATGACGTATTGTCTTTGTCTTAATACTTACATACCAAATTTTACATCTAAAAGAATACATTATACTCTGTTATTTTTTATATTAGAGTTAAATTAAATATATTATTCTGGGTCTCGCGTAGTATTTATTTAATTTTAAATTTTAAAACAATTTATCAGCATTTTAAAATCCTCGCGATTTAATTGGAAATAATTGATTTCTGAGCGTATAACTATTGAACCAAGGACTTATGGAATTTAAGAAATAACATATAGAAACTATAATGACGTTATGTTTGAAAGAAATATTATATACTCAATAATATTATCCCGAATATTATCTTCTTAAATTATATTATAAGACAGATATTTGTATATCTATAAATTATATATAATAATAGCCTAATGCTTGGAAATAACACTAAACTTAGATTATAATATTATATTGTTAAAATATAATTTAGACAAAGACAACTCTGGCAGCCTCTTAAAAATACAACCATAAATAATTTAATCCTAAGAATTTATAAATAAGTCTGACATAATATACATACTATGGACAGGAAATTATTGAATAGCTAAAAATGAAGGTTTCTATTAGGAGATTACTGAAATGATTAATATTTAGTAATTAGTATCTACAATTTATTTGTTTTTGTTCCATGTTTATATAATATAATATATTACTCTATAAAATGTACATATGTAATGTATACCTAAATATAAAAGGAATAATACTCAAATACTTTATAGGTATAATATATTACATGTCATATATTAATGATATATTAAAATTATAAAATCTATTGTGATATGAAATTGGTTTGATTATGACAAAATAATCATAGTTAACTTTATTATTATTTATTTATTTTTTTTGGCAGTTGACATAGCCTATAGTATGTCAATTGACAGGAAACATGCATTGTGACCACATAATATAACTTCTGATCTCGTTTGTTCAGCTATTATTATTTTAAGTGCGATATCCAGGAAGTGGCCACTGTGAGTGAGACTTTCTAAACCGATGCAATTATTTGTTACCTCTAACTCTATGTGTACAATTTTTATTATTATTATTATTTAAGATTATGACATTATAGATAAGCCATATTGTATTTAATCTAAAAAACTATGAATAATTATATAGCAGATAATTAAGTAGGTAGTACAATTTCCTTATAGTGGGTAAATGGGAAATTCTGTCAACAAAATCTGATGATCTGGTATATACAATTTAAGAAATCTATCTGCCAACTGGAGATTTATTTGATCAAAACCATCAAGGTCATCTGCTTGTCAATAGACGTTAATATAACCAAAGACATACTAGTTTTTTATACTTTGATTTCTCTAATGAATTCAAATACTTATACTTACACAGAATTTTTTTTATTTCTTTTCTAAAGGCAACTACTTCAATATACCTTTATAAGAAAATAAGTATAGATATATGTTATGATTCATTTCTCTACATACACATGTGCTCAAACTTATAAAACATTGTTATACTACCAAGTCTAGAATAAAAATACATTTTCAATCTTTTTTTATATACATAAATTTATTGCATCAGGTATTCAATTTTAATTCATATCAAAATTTTAGCATGATTTAAAATTATTGGATATGGCTAAACAGCATTAAATAAATAATAGTATAACATAAATAAATGGAAAAAAATATCTTAAACAAAGTAATTTTAGGATTAACTGGTAATATTATTAAGACAGTAGTTTATAGTATTCATAAATCTGGAACAATAAGTATTTTATTATATTCATTTTTTTTAAATAATAAGCAAAAGTAAATAACTTTTTAATGCAACATCATAACAAAAAATTACTACTATTTTTTTGATTAGTCACTTAACTAGATAATTGATAAAACAAAATTAAAATTTTAGGATTCAGCAATAAGTACACAGTATACAAAATTAATACTTCGGACTAATTTTTAGAAGCTAGTAACATTTTTACTCCACAAGAGATATTTAAAAGACACTGAGAAAATGTTCTGAAAACTGGTAGAGTCTCCAGAAAATTGGGATGAATAACAACCCTAAGTTTATATTACACATATTATGATAGTATTTATACTTTGATACATTGTATACTTAAATATACAGTCCACTCTAATGATTTCACTAAAAAGAGAAGTTCCCAGGGACAATAATACACAAATATTAATAATTGTTCATAATTTTAAAACTTTATCAAAGTTCTAATCAAAGATAATATAATGATAGATGATTTTCTTTAAGACCTAAATATAAAGTTTATAAAATACTAGATAATTTTTATAAAAATTATAATGAGTATTATCCACATTGCAATTCATTTGACTTTAAAATGTATCAATGTAATATTTCCATTTAAATAGGTAATCAAGAGTTAATAATATTATTTAGCTTATAATCTTGCTTATAATATAGGTGACTATTATAAAAATGAAATTTACACAAAATTTGACTTATACCTAACATGTATTTAATTGATGAAATAGTACAGACATCACTTCACTCAAGTCATATTTTATTTCAATCTTTTTTATTTTATACATTGCATGTGGTTTTAACTACCTATTTAAGCTGTACCTAAATGTTTCAAGAAATAAAGAATATAAAATGCATTACTTATCATGATCATACATCACTAAATGAGAATGTGTAACAATCATAGAATCATAATTTTCTGTCCAAGTAATTACAATTGTCTATTAAAATCATTCTTATACTTAGTTATACTTAGTGAAAATCTAAAATATACAATATATTTTAAAAACATTCTTTAGAATATAAACAATTTAAGTATCTACCTAGTGATTATTTTAAATTTAATTTCATTACAGAGAAATATTGGTCTTTAATAAGAAAAATTTGTTATCCTTTATTTTGTCCATATATTTGAGTATATTGTAAGAGACGCATGTGTTATAAACTAGCACTTGTACCTATACTAGAGGTACTATTTATTTGAAAAAATTAAACAAAATACCTAGTATTCAAAACCCAACTGAATTCAATTTGTGGCCAAAGCCAATATTGATACAAGTAGATAGATGGTGATTGTTTATTACATGAAACACACGACAACCTACATAATTTTGTAGATAAAATAAAAAATTAATGGAGATGCTATAATTATATTATCTTCAAGGATAAATTTCATCCCCACGGTAGGTGGCAGGTTGATACTTAGCACTTTAGCAGCACAGATTTAAAAAATGTATAATTTATTTGTTTTATAATTCTGTAATTAGCAGTGACATACCAGCTGGGAACTATGTATAACCGGGCTTAATATCTAACAAGGTATAACGAATAATTATATTTGACTTACCGATGTCGAAGGTGACCATTCTCTATTTTCCGAAACATCTTCAGCCATATTCACCCTGCAAGACACAGTACAACAAGGATGGTGATAGGTACGTTCGGTAGAGCTTGTCTGCTTGGTAGTGTTTACCTGTGATGTTATCGTCGTCGGACCATCTGTAGCCACGGATATTGTGTTAAGCACCACCACCGCCGGCAATGGTGTCGCGAAACTCCGTCCACTACAGCGGTCGCAACGACGGTCGCACGGTGACCTGCTGCATTTTATTCAACCGCACGATACGCGTCGTTGCGATGGTCGGACCATCGGAACGTTCACAACACGAAAATCGACACACCACGACCCCACGGAGAGAAAATATTTATTATGAAAACGCCAACAATTTCGCTCCGACAGTTGTAGTCCTACGGCTATACTCTCCTACGACGACGGCAACAAGAGTGTGTATCAACTATCAAATATCAACGACGAAGGAATCGGATTAAAAAAAAAGAAATGTGAATAAATATAATATGATAGGTAGAGTTGTAGATACTGGTGCGTTTTCCAATCAGTGGTACAGGAGTTGCAGTGCGGCCAAACACGAACGCACAAAATATCGTTATACTGCACGTGTACAGCCATTTTTATAGTATCTATTGAATACCGATAATGTTATAATACCCGTATTAAATTAAATATTTATTATAATTATATCAACTATTATGAATACTTTAATATTACAACTATGCTGTGTGTACATAATTTCTTTAAAGTTTAATCGTGGTCATAGAATAATTATTATTTGGAACCAGAACACGCATATTATCAAAACATCTTGATGGTTCAAGACTCGTTAGTTATTAGAATATAAGATTTTTTTTTTGTTACATATTTTGCTCTTTATTTTTCATATTTTCCGTATTAATGTGTGTAAAGTGTAAAAATCTATTTCTATTATTATATATCTCAATATCTGTAATCCTTTGCGTTCTAATAAAACTATTATTTTATTATTTATGTATTGTACACAGTACACACTACAAAAAACAGACGGCAATACAATGGGCAGCTAGATGGCACTATACGTTACATTATACGTTATATTATACAAAAATGTACTGTATTTAAATCCTGTCTCGTTGGTTTTAGGCCACTTAAATGTCTCGTATGGTCGAATCTCATATCCTTAGAAATACTGTATAAAAATAAAAAATAAATGTTATTTGCATTAATATTACGTATTGTCAGTGATACTAATATTTGAATAATTATAATTAATTTTAGATGCATTATTTAATTTTAAAAATCAATTCACAAGACACATAGGTACACGAATTAATTTAAAAAATATATAAAAAAAAATTCCGTAAATACCGTAAAATTAATAAAAACTGTTATTACTATTAAAAAAAATGCAAAAATAACCTAAAAACTCTAAAAAATGACCAAAAAATATACTTAGATAAGTGAAAAAAATATATTTTTAAAATATTAATTAATTATTATGGTTTATACTTAAAATATGAACGTAATATTTGTAATATTTCGTAAAAATGACCTTAAAAATGCAATTTAACACTGCAAAAAATGTAAAAAAATGCAAAAGTCACCAAAATCCTAGCTCTAGTAATTATTAATATTTGAGTATTTAAAATTAAACATAAATGAAGTTAGATTAACGGTTTTTTAGTTATTTTATTATACCTAATTCAAAAATACTATTCGTGGAGGCTTTTATTTCTACGTACCTATAGGTATACATATTGTATTATTATATTTTACGTATAATGACAATTTAAAAATATTTAGATCAATCAAGGCATTATTTATTTATATACCACCACGAACCAACGAACCTGTTCACATCGTTAGTCAGTATTGACTCAAACGAATGAAATTACATAAATACATAATATTAAATGATATAGATGTTATAATATATACTATTTATTATTGATTATTTTATATTAAAATGATTAATCCCTCCCACCCCCTGTATGCGTGTTTACGTACCTGTACTTAAATCGTAAATACTTTTTTTTTAATATTTAAAATCAAATAATTATACATATTATAAAGGTCAATAATGATAATTCTAAATTACATGTTTGGTGTATAAATTTTAGAATTTAAAAATCTTTGTTTTAAAATTTCGAAGAAGTAATAAAACTCAAATATAGGACACAATTGTGTTTTTATTGTCATTTTTTGGATTCCGAATGCAGCAATGAATATAATAATTTTCTAATGATATTTTTATTTTATTTTTGTATGTATATAGTAGAAAAAGCTTTGATTTTCAATTTTAAGGGTGGTTTCTGGTAGCAAAGAAAAATGAAAATTCTCAGTATTTTTTAAAATAACCGGGTAAATGGAAAAAAAAATAAGGAAATTCGGAAATTGTTACGCAAAACCAGCTTTTGACATAATAGGTTTTGTTTATTTTTTCGGTGGAACTGTACTAAAAACAATGGAATGTTTAGTTTATTTAGATTAATATTTGATTAATTTAAATGGGCTGAAATATCAGTTAAGTAAGTAAGATCCTACATTAATTATTCTTCGTTTTCAAATTCTTCTACTGATTTCTTTTTATTCTATCATAATACATATTTGAATTTCCCATAAAAGATCAAAAATCGTTTTAACACTTTTTCTCAACTTAACCATTGAATCTAGTTATGATACAATATAGTTTTATATATTCTGATTCAATTTTATTTAAAAATTCAATAAATTGTTTATGTTTTAATCCGTGAGATTTAATAAAGTTAAAAGTTTTTGTAACATGTAAATGTTTCAAATTCATAACTCTAATAAAGGTCAAAAATACTATACGTGAAGAAAGATAATATTATATTTACTTTATTTATCAAAATGAACGAAAAACTGTAAAGTTTATACGGCCCGCAGTATAAATATAAATTCTGAATGTAGCCCGCAAGTTGATAAGAGTTGATCACACTTGTCGGCTGCTGTAGATACTTCAGATGACAGATTTTCACAATATGTTTAAAAATTTTTACAATTGATTTAATTTTCATAATATTTTGACTATTTTGCCATAAACATTTTTTTCTACAAATATCAGTTATTTAAAAAAAAACCCATAGTTTTTAATTTTTAAGTTTTTAGTTACCAAGAAAATAAACATGTAGATGACAGTGACGTACCTTTAGTAGCCTATCTACGACGCATTTCAACTATCATTATTTGAATAAACTATATTGAAAAAAATAGGTATATATATAATTATTATGTTATTAGTTACAAGGGAAATGGGTAAACGACAGTAGTGTATTTTATTTGTAAGTAAGGTTCACCTGATCTTAGATACACCGGAAATTGTATGATATAAAATAATATTTAATAATTAAATAATATAATAATATATATATATAAAAGTACTCCAAACATAAAAATTAAACGATCTGTTAATCATATATTTCTTAGTGGAAAACATGTTACCACTAACCAACACAGTAGCATTACTACGTATTATATTATTCTCTTTTTAAAATAGTATATTATATATAAGAAATGTTTAAAATTTTAAAAGAAGTAAGTATAGGATTGCTGAACTGTGCACATATATGTGTTTGTGTTATCTCCGTCTTAAAAAAAGCAAATTTACATTAGGTAAAACTGATTTTGTGTTATTAACTCTAATTGAACGATTTAACCAATTATAAGACATAATATGTTAAGAACATCATCTATTATCTCTTGTAGACATTGTACCACTTCGGAGTCGATAACTTCATTGTATAAAAAACGGGACAATTTTCTAATGATATGTTTTTATCATCATTTGTAGTGTTAATAACTATAGTATAAGAACTAGTATTTGAGTTGGTCTCATATTCTTAATTTAAATTATATAGGTTTTATTACTTAAATTGTCTTCTTGAATTTCTTCAGAATATGTAGGTCTTGTTATTTGCACATCATATAGAGTTTTCACATTAAAAAATTCTTCACAAATAGCACTTTCAGAACATTTAATAATTAACTTAACTGTAAAAACAAATCGCACTAAAACAGCGACGAAATGTTCATACAGTTAGGTTAAATTATAGCCCTTTTTCTGTCACATTATGGAAAACATATTCTCTAATGGATCTTAAGTTATAATTTGTTTGTCATCAAAAAATATTCTTTATTTGGTATATGTTGATTCATTATTGTTTTTTCTGATTTTTAAAAACCAATAATAGCTGTTCATATATCCATTTAAGTCAAATAAAATAGTAAATACAGAGGTGTAGTTAATTTATTGTTTTTTAAATTTATTTTTATAGCTTTATTAAAAAGTGCACACATTTTTTTAAAAAATTTTAAGGACTTGAGGATTACGTTCGCTAAGAGGTCGTCTATTCAGATTAGTATTTATAATCAGTGTATTAACTTATGAAGAATCTTGTTTTAAATTTTCAAGCAGTTTCGATCCGACAGGTTTCTGGTTAAGGTGCAGGTACGCCAGATCGGCAGCTTCCGGATACTGACATCACCGATATGGGGCCATAATATTATTATATACCTAGCATCAGCCATCAGCGACGATCCGCTGACTATCACTTTTACACCTTGGAATCCGAGTCACGCCGTCGGTAGCCATCGATTCCCCAACACTTCACTATAGTGTAATCGTCATCGATACAATCATCATCGTGTATACAATATCGCGTGTTAATGTGTTATATCCGGTCGGAGGTAGCTAAGATTACAAATGTTATGCGCAGATTAAATGCACTTGCTAATTCTTTCACCACAATTCACAAATCACAAACGGTCAACGAGATTATAAATGGATATTATTATTTTATTTATTTATATAAGATAAAAAAAAATCACTAACTTACCAGAAAAACAAGTGCGATCGAGATGAAATTCAAAAACAACAGAAGAACAAAAGTTATGTACGATAAGATCAATAGCAAAATATTAACGAAATAGTGTTTAGATAACACCACAAAAAAGTCAAGGTGTGGTATTACTTAATACCCTATATTGTTTTGTGACGTTGCAACTGTGACAAACGTCATGAGTATGACGATAGCTTGCTGGACGGTGACTGTTGAGTGCTGATTGATGATGAGCTCCTCTGCTTTTCGACACATGTACACGCGCACACATGGTTTTGCTTTTGCCTCCGCCACCGTAAACCACTTCCACACTCTATATTATATAATATAACATAATAATAATATATCTACAGCTGCCTACAACGGCTTGACTCAGTACATCGTCAGTCGCCACTGATGCTGATTACAACTATGACAGTAGTAGTTAACGCTCAACAATTTATAATACATTATACATTTATACATGGGTCAAGAGTTGTAGTTGTCTAAAAAATTACTAAGTTCCGAACCAAATGATGACAGCATCAAATTGATTGTTAACATTTAATTTTCAAAAATTATATTATTTATTTCTATATCTATTTGATACATTTTTTAAACACCCCCCCCCCCCACCATTATAAAATAATTCACACAGATTTATAGCTATTAACCTTGATTATTGAATAGATTATTCTATAATCAATATTATAATATGATCAGAAATCAGAAGAAAAAGAAAAATTTCTAAATTTTAAGTAGGTAAGTATAAATAGTAACAATCAACAAACCTAATTATCTTAACATGTAAAATAAATTATTTAATCATAAATTACTTAATTGTTATCAATTTTGAGCTAGGTTTTATACTTAATTATTTTGATAGTTATAGTTACTAATTTATTAATAAATTTCAAATTTTTAACTACACTTCACTAGAATAACTGCTAAATGTATATAATATCTTTAGATTCTTCTAGGCTCTTTTAACAGTTGTATGGATATGTTTTATTTGTTCTTTTATGTATGAACCTTAAATATTTTAGTGTATTACTATAATATAGTATATTCAAGTATTCAAATATTAAAAAAAAAAATCTGTATTATAAATCACGTAAGTATTAAATTATAATTGTTTTTCCGACAATTTTCAGTTACCGTTAAATAGAGTAGTTAGAAAAATGTCGATAAAACTAATCTTTTACTCTCGAAATAGATTTTAGTACGGCCAAATAGATTGCAGAACGACGTCTGTGGTGACTATTTTTTATGCAGACGTACAGAGTTTGTAGAAACGAAACACACCGTTCAAGGTAGACAAATTCAATTTTTAACGGCATGCATAATTGTTCTGTAAATCCAAGATACCATCCAATCAAAAAGGAAAATATTCTACAGCCCACATTAAACTTCGATTTTCTATATCTTAATCTTAAACTTTATAATATGTCTTTAAAAAGACAATCTTTAGCTTTTTCTTAAAAAAATATTTTATACCACTATCAGAAATTTAATAAAAAGTTCAATGAGAGCTGAAGAAGGTCCTTTCTTATAGATAAATAAGATCATCAAAATCTGAAAAACAAGACCAAAAAGTTTTTTCTATAAAGTCATTTTTTAAAAATATGTAATACCACCAACCTTTTCTAAAGAGGCATATATTATAGCAGATGGTAAATTTATAGGTGGCACCTGGCACCTAAAGGTTAAAATATAAAATATAATTTTAAAATTGTATAGAATCGCGGAAAATCAGCACTGGACCTCTTTAAAGATTTGTTATTATAATAATATAAATTATATACACACTATAGGCACTATATTATTGGCATATTGCCGTCCGGTTTACCGCGGATAAGTTTTCTTCGACGATTCTTATCCACCGCTACCACAACGACGAAATCAGTGGCGAAAAGGAAAACCACACGACCGGCGAATTTTTTGTATGGTCTATAATTATTTCAGTACATCGTTGTCCGTTAGACATAATGTTGGACAGCGTCATAGTGATGGAATTACGTCACTGTCTACCTCACATCTGACAATATAATATACACTATCACGCAAGCATGTAAAAAATAATAATATATTAAATAGTATATTATACATTTACTGTCCACTGTCCACTACTACTACATTATAATATAATGTATTTACGCAAATCATCGTATGGCTTCTTATTGCTATATGTGCAATGCATAATAGTAATAGAAATAATAATAAACGGCTAAATATGACACTAAAATACTTTTAAAATTTTCTCAAAAATCGCAAATTCATGGTGACTATAATAATAAATTTTTAATATAATTATCGACGCGATCAACAGAAAATGGATATACCATACCATATACGTAGATATATATAAATAATAAATATACCTTTATTCGTAATATTTACAATATATATATATTATATGGAGAATCATTTAATGCAATGAAAAAAACCGTTCTGCAACATTTAAAAAGGAGGAAATAATAACGGGTATAAACTATAAAGTAATAGTGCGAAAAATACGTTACAGTCATCGGATGGAAGACAAACTAGGGTATATGCCGTAAACGCGATCTACGCACTATTGAATTCTGATTTGGACTAAAAGCCGCGAGTAATGACTAATGAGTATAAAAATTGAAAATTATAAATTATATTTTATTACCTATAAGTTAGGTTCTAATTATTAATGAATAGGTACTTTCAAATTTATGATATACATTTCAATTTATAAATAATTTTATAACTGTCTTATTATATCATTAAGGATTTCTAGGTTTAGCTACATAAATCGATTTGAACTATTTAAAGTGATTAGTGATTTCTTACTTTTTATTTTAGCACATCTTTGACAATGAAAACGCGCTATAAACATTTCAGATATTTCATTCTACCTTAAAACGAGTTTTATTTTTATTTTCGTAAAAGAAAATGATGAACAATGGGTATAATTTTAAATCAATACCTAATTTGAACAATCTCAGTAAATTATGATAATACATGTTAGAGCATTCTTGTAGTGGTAACTGTTACTTATAATATACTATATTAGCTCACCCTTTTTAGATTTTATACAATATGCAATAAAAAAAAATGTAAGTTCCACACAATACTATCAGTCCGTGCTCTTAAATTGAAATAGTCGCGTATCATTAAACGGGTCTTGTGTAACGCGTATACATAATATATAGTAAGTACACTATAGTAACCAGAAATAAAACTAACAGTACCCTCTCTCCTCTAAACTGTACTAACCTTATAAATCATTCTGTTTCTTGGGAATTAAAGATATATAAATATTATACATAATAACAAAAAGAGATTGGGTCCAAATGAGCATACGCAAATGAGCCAGAATTAGTGAAGTACTCAGTGTATATTCGCACACACTAAATATATTATTAATTACATCAGTTATTATGAGTAGTATAATGTTATACTCTACCGTGTATACGTGTATATTTTTAAACTTTAATAATCGTGGTCATAGAATGATAATTATTTGTTTGAACGCATATTAAAACATACTTCAACACTCGCTAGCTGTTAGAATACGAGACATTTTTCGTATTACCTACATATTTTGCTTTTTATTTTCCTCATAGTCCATAGATGTCTATTTAAATTATTCATTATATATATGATATCAAATATCAATATCTGTGACCTTTCGCATTCTAATAAAATTATTAGATAATAAATAATAATTATTAAATAATTTAAATTATTATTGTATTATTTATGTATTGTACACGCGAAAATAACGAATGACAATACAATTAACAGCTAGATGGCACTGTACGTTACATTTACGTTATAATATATCTACACAACAGCTCTTAGAACACTTAAATGTCTCGTATGGTCGTATCACTCGTATCCTTAGAAATGTTATACGAAAATAAATAATAAATGTTATTTGCATTGATATTACGTATTATTACTGTTATATAAATAGTTTTAATCAATTAAATACATTATTAAGTCTTAAAAATTAAGTCATAAGGCTGAAGAAAAATGAAATTTAACTCAATAATTTAATTTAGAGACAAATGTAAATAAAAATAGTATAATTACTGAAAATTTGTATTTAAACATTATATACAGTGTGAACAAGATTTAAGGTACCACTAAATATCTCAGTTGGATGACTTCGTATTGAAGTGAATATTTTGGAGAGCCTAGGGGTACTTAAATACAAATTTATTTATGATTTTCATATTTTTAACACTTTTAGTGAGCACATGCGCAATACAACTTACATTTTTTTTAAACGTTTTTTGTATAAAAAGTTTTTTCTATTTACAAAACTGACCAAGTTAAAGAAGTCAACATTTGAGTTAATGCATAATTCGTGTTTAACGAAATTTCCATTTATAACCACTGGAAATAATAAAATAAGTGCCAAATAAATGTTTTAATTTACCTTATCTGTTTACAAATAATAATTTAATAATATCGTGATTGGAGTTTTTGTTTATAGTTTTTTTTTTTTTATATAAATATCGAAAAAAAAATACTTCACTTGTCAAAAATTTGAAATCTAATTATTTATAATTATTTAAAAATATTAAACATACATAAACACGATTTTTTTTTTATAAGCATAATATATAATATATTTGTATAAGTTTCGAATAAATTTCTAATAAATTTCGACAAAATTAGTTAAAATCACAAAATAACATTTTTAAAACATTTAAATTGATTTTATGCTCTTGCCTATTTTTAGCGTACCTATCTCGTATTTTAATAGTAAAAATTACTATAATAA
The DNA here is from genome assembly GCF_020882245.1 of Rhopalosiphum padi. Lineage (NCBI taxonomy): Eukaryota > Metazoa > Arthropoda > Insecta > Hemiptera > Aphididae > Rhopalosiphum > Rhopalosiphum padi. The sequence continues at coordinate 67,130,188 of NC_083597.1, forward strand.
TTAATAGAAACATACTTATTATGCTAATTGCTAATAAGCTGACAAACAGCCCCCGAAATCGTTTATCGTGTGCAACCATTATTAATTTATCATTAAATTCAAACTTATAAATTATTTCATCATTATTTTATAAATCACTTACTAAGATTTTTATACCCCTCTAATATCTATATATTACACTTAATATACATTGATGATGTACCTACTATTATTTATATACAATATAGGTACATTAATTTGGTTGCAATTTATCATAGGGTAGTTTATCACCTATTGTATTTAAACAACTCATAAAAGTAAATATATTAATTAGAGATATAAATTCGAATTCTCAGCAAACGGATTATGTATATAACACAACAATAAAAATCCTTCGGGAGTTAGTTACCCTCAATTTTAATTACACTGTTTTCAAGCAATTATTTTATGTATTAGTATATATATATAAAATCGCTTACTCCAGTGAAATAGTAAACGTTAAGAGTAATTTAATCAATAACATGTAATTTATTTTTTTTAAATATACCTATGTATTTATATTTGATTTTCGATACTAAGCGGAAACATTAATGTATTATAGTTTTATAATTTATGTGTGCATACATATTTATGTATACGTTTTATAATAGAAAAATGCTTTTATCAACAATATTAATATAGGAAGGAATATCATCAAAAAGTTTAATTTATTATTTTTTAATTCAAACTTGATTCTAGATTATGGTACTTTCAAGTTTTCGCTTTTCTTATTTCTTAATATATTTTCTAAGTAGGAAAACAATATTCTATTTCAAATAAACTATAATATATATAATGTTTATGAAGAATTATTAACATCAAGCATGGTTTTTTGTAGGTATTGTATACTTTTTAATGAGATTATTTTATTTATTTATTATTTTTTTTTTTTATCAAAATATATAAAACAGCTTATACTATTCTACTCCGAGTTAATCAAAGTGAGTCGAGTATTGACTTGTGCATATTTGATACATCATATACGTATCATTGTGTGATCCAAAGGGACAAAAGGTTATACAATCATAATAATTCGTAACGGGTATGGACGAATTGCACTTGGTTTTAAAAAAGGTAATAGTCGAACTGCAATCGGGTAAAAAGCTGGTAGTGGTCGAACTGCACTTGTGCTCAAAAAAAGTATCTCAATAAAATGAGCATGCATCTGAAAGAGTAAATCATTTTCCGAAGTAAATGAAGTGGTTCGTTATGGTTATGTATTAACTCACACCAAAAAATAACTGTAGAACACTCACATCTAGATAAAGTTTTGAAAGACAACCACGATGGGTACAACGCCATTTAACACCATCATTTACGATTTACATGTTTTTCTTTGTAAAATGTATAACTTTGATACACTAATTATTAGTCACGGCCTCATTCACTTTTAATAACTTTTAAATTGTTCATATTTACACAGCGGCGTAGAAGAGTGTACTAATTGTAGTTTACATAGGTCTAAATAGTACACGGTATAAAATATAAGTATTAATCTTATATGTTTATTGTTTATTGATAAAATGATAACTATTTATTATCCAGTTAGGTTAGATTCTTTTGTCGATTTTTGGCGACAATAATTATCTGCGTGACTGGATCATCTAAATGGTATTAATGAACTAATAAATAATGCTCTTAAATAGGTAGCTAACGTAGCGTTTGTAAACATAAGATTCGTAATATTTTTAACGGGTTTTTACAATACACGTTCGACTTGTAACAAGTTTCCACGTTTTCTCCATTTTAACTCTTTTTTTGAACGAGTGCAGTTCGACCATTACTTTTTTCCAATCCAAGTGTAATGAGGCCATTTTTTTGCAGGTAATAAGTGCAATTTGACTATCCCGTTCGTAAAATGTATAATAAACAAATTGAAAAGCATTTGAGTGAATTCGGAAAATTAATTAAAGGCCAGGATTTAGTGATATTATAACTTATAACATTATAAGCAACTTTTGTACATATTATCTGACTTCTACATTCCATAATACTGTGTAAAATTATAAATAAATTATGACAGATTTTAAGCATAGGCGTTGAAAAAAAACTGTGTAAAATTCTACAGTAAATTACCACTGTTGATATAGACATAGACCACTATGATATCTTTTGTGAGGTAAAATAATGATCATAATTAATTTAAATATTATGACTCTCGAGCGTATATAAACTTAAATTACTATAGTCATTACTCATTAGGTTTATTATGACTTTTTTGAAAGTTTAAATTAAGGGTTCACGAGGTCTTTAAGAGCTGTAATACCTACTATATTATTAGTATTGAGGGTATTATACGATCAAAGGCATAATATGAAAAGTTAGGTTTTAATAGTGGCGTCATTTGAAGGGTGGGCAAAGCAAAGTGAGAATTTTCTGCTATCTAGTCTGATTTTAAAAACATGGGGTTTTTAGTGTAAGCGGAATGTGTGAATTTGTTGTGTAAAGAGACTTAACATTATACCTGCCCTTATTGTGTATTTTTAAATGTAAGCTATTACTGTTTATTCTTCTTCATCTTCTACTCTCGAACAGAAAATCACGGATATTATATAGTCGGGCATGGACCAATTGCGCCTAGAACAACATTTTTTTATAGGGTTAGTTACCAATAATTGTGTTCCTTATATTTTAGGGCCATTACACCAATTGCGCTTGTATAACACATGCTAAAATGTTTAAAATTAAAACTTATTTATTGATCAATTGATTAGGTACTGATTAAAGTGACTGGGTATAATATAATATTTGATAACAGTATCGGGAATTTTATGAAATGAATTATAATGTAATGTTACTGGTATTTAATTTTGAATAACTGACGATCAAAAAATAACTTGGAAAATGCGAAAAAAAAAATTTATTTATTTATGTTATATTATGAATTAATACTCACAAAAAATCGATTAGTATTTTCATTTATCATATAATAATTATAGCTAACTAATACATTTGCCTTAGGTTTAGGTATGGTAAATTGTCATATAAGAACACTTTTACAAAGACTTGTATGCGGGAAATGGGCATGTACAACAACTGCAATACCATTATAAATTTATAACCCAAAACAATTTAATTGCTAAAAAAAAATTTCACATTCTGAGTGATGCGATGAATGATTTGATTTTATAATGAAGAGTGGTTTAGTGGATTAAATGCTTTAATTTTCAACTTTGAAGATTGTTTTGAATAAAATATTGGATCTAGATTGTACTATTAAGTGGTCAACATTAAGAATGTAAAGTATTTTTTTTAATAATCGGGAAAAACGGGAATTTTTACATTAAAGTAGTTTTTGACTAAATTTATTTCTTCATTTTATTAATAAACGCAAACATTTTAAATTATTATGCATTTGAAGTTTAATTTTTAACAAAATTTCCCCCCCCCTCCAAAAAAATGTAGTTAAAAATTCATCTTTTTTTTAATATCAAGTTTTGAAAATGTAATTTAAGATTCATAATTTAAGTAGTACATATTGGAACTATAAAATCTAAAAAAAAGTATGTAGGTAAAGAAAATTATTTTTTATAAAAATTTTAAGTTCGAATTTGGATGAAATTACTTATTTAAATCATAGAAATCACGATGTTAATTATGTTTTGTTATAATTATCGGTTATATTAGTAACTTCCTTGACATCTAATATACAGCAGGACCTACTTGACTACCTTTTTTTAATCCAAATAATATTATATTATTTAATATACTGACTTAATAAAAATTCTAAAAAACAAAACAAGCACTCTTAAACGTATATTCTTGTTTTTAATAAACCTCTGATAGTATAATAATATTTATATTTTAGAAAATGAATTTATTTATTTTACAATAATATGTTTTTTATTTATATATATAATATATATATATATATATATATATATATACACATACTCGATAAGTAATTTAAAAAATGCTTTGATTTTCAACACTGAGAGTTGTTTCAGATAAAAAATTGAATCTAATTTGTACTTTTAAGTGATCATGATAAAAATTTTCAGTATTTTTCAAAATAATCGAGAAAAAAATTAAAGAAAAACGAGAATTTTTGACAAATTGGATTTTGTTTTTATTAGGTATATCTTGAAAACAATAAATAGTCTTAGATATACAAAATTTACACTTAATTTTCTATACATTATTATTTTTTTTTAATATTTAAACAAAGTATAATCTGCATTTTTATTTTTATTATTAATATAATTTGTAAGCTGTAAATTTGTTAGCTTAACTGAATAATAACAACTTCAAATAACGTGAGAAGGGAGGCCCACCAGTGTAGAAACCTTCGGTCTTGGGGGGGGGGAAGTTTCCTATACCATAATATAATTTCCCAAATGTTTTGATATATTTATAAATATTTGAAACATTTTATTATTTTTCTTTTATTTTTTATAAAATGTCAATAAATATTATTCATTGAGTAAAATTAATTGTCAATGAATATATTTACAAGGTTTGGTTCTACTTATATTTGTGAACAAACGTTTTCCCGCTTTAATTACGCAAATGTTTAGAAAAATCTCGTTTTACACTTAAATTTTGAACTATACATAACGATACTGTATTCATTATTTTTGTTATAATTCAAAAACATTATTCATGGCGACATATAATTTATTTTTACCTAACACTTTTTATACGTATAATGATATTTTCAAATATTTTACCAAATAGCAATATTAGAAACACAACATGAAATATACTTGATGATATAGACCGTCTTCGCTCAGAATACTTTTTCGTATAAAATGATAATCACTGAATTCTAATACAAAATATCCATTATTGTGACTTACTCGACACCTAATCGATACCTAACAGGAGAGCAATACCCACAAGCCAACCTTTTTACTATTTCATTACCATTTAATATTGCATGTAAATTAATTCCTTCAACCTCTCCTCTATATAAAATCTAAATTTACGCTACAGAAAGAGGTACTACGTATATTTATTTATCTCTCCTTACGTTTTAGAAATAAAATTAGGCTATTTTTGATTATGATAATATATTATATGCAATTATGTAAGATGGAAATTATTAATAAGGAAAAAAAGATTAAGTTGAAATTAGATAGCGAGTAAATCGAACGATTTTTTTTCAGTTATCTATATATGGACTGGTCAAACTTTTCTCCCCTCTGTTAAAAACTGAAATTACGCCACTGGATTTAAATAAATGATTGCACAATGTACAAAAAATACACCATCATATTATGTATAATAATTATCATATTATACGTTTTCATTGATCTATGCCCTCAAGAGTATTTTTTTTTTATTAAAGTACTTGACAATATTCTCTATTTCCCTCTCCCAAACAACCAAATAGATTAGATATTCACTATTTTTATATTATATTTTCAGCGGTTTTCTACGATTTATCAAGACAAGTATTTTAAATCATTAACTTAAATAAATGGCACATGAGCATACACACGCATCGCACACACTAACCACTAATGTTATTTAAGACAAAAATGGTTTTTATCGTCAGGTGTTCGTTGTGTTTTGTATTCATGTCATTAATTATTTAACAAGTAGATTCTTGAATAGACGTAAGATTTTCATCAGTTACTGTACCCTGTACATTTATTTATATGCTAACGAATCATGCCGTCAGAAACCTACACAGTGGATCAAGATGCCTTCAAAAGTAAATTTAACAACAATAAAATACATCAGGTATGATCAGAAGTAATCATTTTAAATAAATATTTATATATTAAATAATAAATAATTTGTTTTAATAGATTATAAAGGCTATAAGTTATGAATAAATTACCTTTCATTTAAATACCAAAAAATTTTTTCTAATTTTTTCTAATTCAAATTAACAATAAATAAAGTTTATGGCGGTTTTTTTAATTTAGTATTAAAGAAGATTAATTTTAAATAATGTTATCTAAAAGAATATTAAGAACTTTTAAAACGAAACCAATGATATACATTTTCACCATTATATAATTAAATTAATTATATATTTATTACTACTCAACGACAATTGATGTTTACACTATTAAATATTAATGCATAAAATACTTTTCAAACATTGGCACATGTGTTTCTCTCTAAAATATTTAAATGATATATAGTATTTTCTGCATTTTATTTGTTTTTAAGAGCAAATTTTTCTCAAGAAACAAAATAAGTATAGGTACTATGCAGTGATGCAGTCATATCCGGTTAAATAAAAGAATTTGTAGATTTAAAAACACTTCACTAGATAAACTAAAGCAACCGATCATACTTTGATTAAATAAAACTGAAAGAAATTAGTATAAATCAATACATTATGTTAAGTCAATGTTAAAATATATTATTTTTCCAATACGATTCTATGTTGACAGTTTGACACTTAGTCATATTTTAAGTATTTGTCAATATTACCTATTTATGTAATAAATAATAATACTTGATAAGACAATTAAATATAGTAAATTTAATTATCAATTAAAATGGTGTATTTACTTTCGCTAATCACTTATTACCAAGAGAATGATATAATACGTGATTGTATTAACAGTATTAATATTTTTTAATATAAAGTCTGGTAACAAATTGGATCTTGTCTATACTATGGTGAAGAAAGGAGGAGGGGTTAAAAGAACTTTTAAAAATATTCGGGAAAGCGGAAATATTTACACAAAAGTTTTTTTGACAAAATTGACTCGATTTTGTTTAATGTTGTAATTTTAAAACGAATAACTATAGAGACTTGAATTTTACTAATCTTTTTTTATTTTAAATATTTTCTACACAATGTACAATTTTCACAATATTTTAATCTTTTTTGCACTATTTATAGACGCATTTGAAATTGTCTACCTTTTAAAAACAAATTTCAGTTTATGTGTGATAAATACATAATATTTTTTTTTGTAAGTAAAAACTATTAAAAGTTCTTTTACAAGGTTCCTCATAAGTAGTTTTTACCACAATTAAAATCTATCAAAAGTACATAATCAAAACTTTTATTGTGAGCATTTAAACTTCAAGGTACTAAAATTATCATAACATTTTTAATTAAATCTCCAAAGTTTTGACGATTTAATCAATATTTCTTAAATCTTTTTTTTTTAATATATAAAATAGTTTATTATAAAGCCACATTAATGCTTTGAAAACAATCAACGTTTAAATATTAATAATATTGGATATTAAATGGTATAAAAACTATTTATCCAAGTATGCCCTTACAATCTTAAAAATATGCTCTTAAATTAAAAATTTCAAAATATGCAAATCATATATTAAGAATTCTGGTTATTTCATTGATAACATTGTAAGTCGTATTTTTTACTTATTTACCGTGTAATAAGATCACCTAGAAAAATATATGCAAATTCACGAATGTCTAGCGATCACTAATTGATTAATGTCGTATTCAGAAAACAACTTGAGCGTTCATAAATTAAATTATCGTTAGTATGAAAACTCAGATCGAGTTATTTAAAACACAATTTAATAATGGACATTAAACATATACATAAATTTGATTAGAAGCAAGTACTGTAGATTAAATTGAAGATTCGTGAATAGAAGAATAAATAAAGATCGATAATAAAAAGTAATAATTGCACTGCAATGCTATGTGTAGGACATTTATACAGGTATACCTTAAAAAACTGCAATTAAAAATCATTAAAATAAAAAAAAAAGTTATTATTTTCATTATATATATATCGAAGCAAGGTTATTATATGCATCAAAGAATTTGTAATAATTAACAATAATATAAGTATTACATTTTATTTTTAGTAGTTATATTATTTATAAAAAAATATTTTTTAGGTTATATTATACAATTTCATAAAATCACACCACCTTTTATTTGTATTTTTTGTCCGATTATATATTTGTAGTAGTTATTTGTGTATAAATATATATTAGGTAATATATCATATATATATATATTTTTTATAATTAAATTTTAAAAATAAATTCATTGAAATATATCATTTAATATTTTAATTTTCCACCTTTATATTCAAGAGGGCTACCTGATATCCGTGATAATAATTTATAATATTTCAATTTACAAATACAATGCAATATTTGTGTACACTATACACATACCTACTAATATACTAACAGTGTCCATCAGACGCCGCCGTCGTATTTGTTCCATTCAATACACCTAAATTTTAATACCTACATTTTTTTTAAATCTAAATAATTTAATTATTTTAATATTACCATTAATTTTGCCGCATTTCAAACAACAAGCCTATCGCCTATGTTTTTATATGAATAATACCGAGACAAACATACGGAGTATACCAGTATGGAGTAGATAGGAGCGGGTATTAGTAGTTATTTTTATCTAATCAGTAATCAGTATTCAGTAATCATTATTTGTGCTTATTATGATTTAACGTTTTAACAATTCACTTACTTTTATTTATATAAGTAATTACTTTAAAGTACTTAAAACATTGATAACAGCCACATTTGGGCACGCGAGTAATAATGATCAAAATATTCGGTATTTATAATAAATAACCTACTCGAAAAAAAAAATATTTTTAATTTTAAAATTAGTTACATATAATAACTGTTAACACTTATAGACATTTATATGAATAGGTATGTTATTTTTTTGCTATCCTGTGATAATTTAATCTTTACAAAAATGCGAAAAAGATGTTCTAAACATAAAATATGTGACTTAAAAACATTTTGACTAGGGTAAATAGGCTGTAAAAATGAAATAAAGTTAAGTGAAAAATTAACAAGGAATAGGTTCGACCATATTTTGTGCGGAGTGTATACACAATGTTCATAACAAACAAACGATCGATTATAAAATGTGAGTATATTAATGAAGTGTATATAATATGCTATGTGCGTGATATGTTACAGAAACACGAATTCAGTGAAGATATTGAGTTGCCATCAATCATAAGCGCATCGATCCACTCGGGATTATCAAACTCCACGCTAAATCTGAATAATAGGTAAGAGTACATTGTATTACAGAGAGTTAACCCGATAAATATTCTATACATCATATTGTTATATGTATTACTTCTGTTTAACCTATACATAACATTATTATTAATATTGTAATGTATTTTTTCAGATCCACCGTCAAACCAGAATGCAAATCCGTATCCGAAGTCAAGTTTGGCCTATTGCGCATTGTAAGTTTCAGATTGTCGACTTTTTATTATTTATACTTATAGTTATAAGTGTTACAATGTATATAGAGTTTGATATATAGATTATACTATTATACTCGTATTAAGTCGCATAGATTTACTTCGGGGAAGTAGCTAAATAAATATGCCCCTAAATTGGAAATTTAAATTTGGTACAAATACCAGTTCTAGATGATTGGAAAATGAATATTTTGTAATTGATCCTGGGAAATCTAATTGCAGCTACAGATATTTCTTTTTGAGTAAAAAGATTTAGTCCAAACCTTTAGTTTTCACAAATAATTTATTATATACTAAATTTTGATTAAAAATTTAAAAAATTTGAATTTAATATTAAGGTAATATTGTAATATCAAAGTGATATTCACATTTAATAATATAACACATGTTTTCCAATCCTTTTAACCATATCCAAATTATACTATATGATAAACTATTATAATGCGAATTTAATATAAAAGAGTTAAGATTTATTTATTTCAATTAACAGTACATAATTAATAAAATACAATACAATTCGATTTAAATGTTTATTGGATTATATCCAAAGTTTTATGTTATGCTGTAGTTAAGGGTTAAAATAATTATAGTAATTGTAAAAATGTATATTTAATATAGGAAAAGGATGAATAATATAATAGTGAGAAGTATTTTAAAGAGATAAAAAAATAAAAATAAAAATTATAGTTCATAAGTTAGTTATTTTAGTAAAGGTAAATTTTTGTTAACTTGTTAGATATAAATTAAATCGTCGGTATTTATTTTATGTTCAAACAAAAAATACAAAATTTAAGGATCAGATCGACTAAAACTAGTAATAATATCAATAATATGTTTACCATCAAATCTTGTATTATAAGTATTATAATATGAACTAATAAATTAATTGCATTTCTATGTTTAAATATAACAGTTAAACACGAATACACAATAATATGTTAGAAACTTATTATTTAAATATTATTTTCATTATTTCATCATACATTTATACAAAGAAGTTGTTGAATAAAGTCTTAAATTATTGAATACAAATTGTAAAAGAAAATAGATATATAGTACGAGTATTCAAATAAATAAATTTATTTGCTACATAAAACATATAATGTATAAATAATTCGTAACTCTACTAGAAAGATATCAAACTTACTATTATTTGTCATTGAAAAAAATGATTATATAATTATTGTATACTATTATACTAATTTATAAAGCTGAAGGATGTATTATCGAGTTAAAATGATATAGTTCAGTTAATTTTAATTAAGACACATAATGAATTACTATTTATTTAAGATTTAACGGATTACAGTTTATTCCATAGTTTACAATAACTTGTTAATTAATTTTATAGTCATGTTAAGTTCGTTTTTATATTTGTATATTATATTTTATACAAATTATTGTTATTATAAGAAAAAAAGAATAATTAAAGATTATTTTAAATATAGGATAGGATACATTCTACGTGGGTGTTTTGAATTGGGATATTTAAATCAAGGAATATTTTGAGCGTAGGATATATTGAATCCCAGCATGTTTTGGGAAATGTATTATATAAATTATAATACATATTATTTGGTTGTAGCTATGCCGTTATTGCCATTAATGTTAGAATGTGAATTTGGGTAAACGTACGAACTCGAATATTAACTTTAAAGTAAAAATACTAAGTAAAGTTTATAATATTGAGTAGGTATATATAACTGTATAAGTATCATTAAAGTCATGATGTTGAAGAGAGGGAAATGATAAAATGCTTTGATGCAGTCATGCAATAAGTGCCAATAACTCTATAATTATCTGCTGTGCTATTGTAGCTTATAATACCTAAAACCTATAACGCAGTCTTAACGAATTTAAAAATAACATTATGATTATGTTTTATGAAAATAAATCTATTTTATAACTTATAAGTAAATTAAGAACGTGATATATCAATAAATAAAGGTTATTATATCGTCTCAGACAATATAAGTACTTATGTCATACAGCAATTGAATATAATTTATTACATTTTCATATAATAAACTTGTAAATTAATACTAAGCTGCCAATACTTTTCCTTACTTTCCATGACATGCATCAATAACATATAAACTATGTACAATAAATCTCAATAAGTCGAACTTTAAGAGAAATTAAATTTTTTCATAGTTTTTAATTATTATAAAGTTAAATATAATTACAGTGTGTATTGTTATTGTTATTATTTTAAAATTATTACTAAAGAATTATTATAATACATTATACACAATTAAATAATTAATACATTTTACATTCGATAGCCGATAGCCGATACCACCGTACACATGTACTAATCGATCGCAACTGACAGTGCCGAATGTAGTGAAAATATACCGAATACCTAATACAATAATGAACATAATAAACACGATCAGGTTAAATTATAGGAACGCACAATCTGATTAGACAAATGATTATAAAAAATATCTGTCATTATCTGCTTATATTCGGGACTCAGAATATTCGAATTAGGTATCTATAGTTTTTCTTTCGAGTAATCGAGGTTTTCACAGGAGAATGGCATTCATTTTGACTTTGAGGTTTTCGACTTATCGAGATTCTATTGTATATTATAGTATTATTATACATTTATACCGAATCGATGTCAGTCAGGTTGATAAATATACGTTTTTAGCACTAAAAAAAGGAATAAGAAAGTGCATTTATTTTCATGTGCAAGTGTTTTTTTCATACTAATTAATTATAAAACCGGGAATTTTACTAAAAACAGTCAGATGAAAGGGTTACTATCTTGATAGGATAACTCTACTAGGCCTATTACTAAGTTTTAAACATTTAACCCAAAACGATGTTGAATTTATTGTTATGTAATAACACTAATAACACATATTATGCATACATCTTTGATATAGGCATTTTATATTAATATATACGGCGTGGTCATTTTATTTTAGATGTGTAAGAGTTTTTTTTTAAATTTTGATTAACTTCAAAAGTAAAATTATGTAATATTCAAGACATATATAAGATATATTTGACAAATTTAAAAAACCACCTAAACTTTAAATCCTTATATCTCATAAAATGCTCGTCCGAATCGCGGTTTTATGTATCAAAATATTCAAAAAAATATTCTGCTTCTTTTGAAATTAAAAATGTATATTGTCGTTCAAAAAAGTAACAAACTTAAGAAATTACAATAAAAAATATAAATTAAAAAAAATGTTAGTTTATTTTGACTGGATATTAAGTAAACATTTTTTTTTTTTACATTAATATATTTGAAATAACGAGTGTTATTCAACAAACGGATTACTTTGTATAAAAAAAAATCATTAGGTACGATATTAAATATTAAAAAAAAATAATAATTTCAGCTTATTGAATATTAGTTATCTACATAATAATATATTATATATAATGTTTTATTATAAAGATATGCAACTCATATAACTTTTAAGCCCTACTATTGCTTTATCGAATAATAGTTAATTAATAATTAGTTAAGCTCATATTAAAGTATGATTATACATTTATGTTCTAATATTGCAGTTCCGATACGCAGATATTTGGGATATGATATTGATGATATTGGGTATCATAATGTCTTTGGCTACAGGCGCTAGCTTACCCATTTTGGCAATGATTTTCGGTGATATGACAAATACATTTATCAGACAAACTAATGCGGTAATATCAATATATAATCTATATCTTAAGTACTTATAACCAAAATATTGAAATTAATTAATTATTATTGACAAAAAAATTGACTGGAAAAGCCAAAATTTCAATCATTCAAGTAAAGACTAATTATAGCATCTTGATTTATGCCATTGACCAAATTAATTTAAATTTCAACACTTCCAAGCAAATTAAAATTTTTAAGTTACAGTTTTCTTGGGCTTATTATTTTATTATTAAAATATACATCCGGAGTAGCAATGGCTATTGGGGATTACAGAATATACATATAGAGATGAGTTTAAAATTAAAATAGCAGTAATTTTATTATTTTTTTTTTTACAGCTAAATCCCATTACAGCAACAACACCGGATTATAGCGTCCTCCGCTCGGCTGTTTCAAACGAGTAGGTATATCATATTTATGATAAATTGTTTTCTGTTTGTATATTTTATTTAGCTTCTACACTACATTTTTTTTCGAAGGACAACTACACAGTTTGATTCTATTCCACCACTCACTCCCGAAGAGTTTGATAGTTACATGACGCAATTTGCGCTTTACTATTTATACATTGGTATTGCCGTATTGTTATCTGCATACATACAGGTGTTATAAAATGAAAGACCGTATTTGTACAACTGATTAACATAGAATATTTTATGTGTACATGTTATAGACTTGGTGCTGGGAGATGGCATGTGAAAGACAAGTTTACAGACTTCGCAATGTGTTTTTCTCGCAGATTATAAGACAAGACATAACTTGGTTCGATACTAATCAGAACAGTGATCTTACAACAAGACTATTCGAGTATGATGCACATTTGTTATTGGCAGTTTCTATCTCATATTTACTTTATATAGAATGTACTTGATACTAATATAAATTAGTTTAATTTTTAAATGTATACTTAAACAGTGATTTAGAACGAATTCGGGAAGGTATAAGTAGCAAGTTTAGCATGCTCACGCAGTACGTATCTACATTTATTTCTGGTCTGCTAGTTGGTTTCTACATAAGTCCTAAACTAACAGGGATCGTGCTTCTCGTTGGACCTATAATTATAGGAATCATGAGTTATCTGAGTCTGGTGAGATTATTTGTATATTCACAGTGAAATCACGCGCCTTATAGTACGAATACAATATGTAGATTTTACGTATCGGTGGAAATTAATTATTTACAGAATGCATCCAAAGCTTGTCATAGAGAACAAATAAAATACGCAGAGGCCGGATCGATTGCCGAAGAAGTGTTTACTTCCATTAGAACAGTAGCTGCGTTCGGATTAGAAAAACAAGGAATCTCACGGTGTGTAAACGTTATATGTATTATACATATATTGTATTTAATATTCTATTCGAGTTGATGTAACACTGGCTTAAATAATACGGTGATATTGTGATATTACGAGTAAAATAGTAAATTCTCACAAAACTGAAATCTATAGTTTTAATTATTGAATAATAATTGAATGTTAATGCTTAAAATATATTCACTATTTTTTACAAAGAAGATTAAAGGACACTTATAGATTTGCATTATAAATAGGCATACGGCTAGTTTTATGAATCAACTTATTACGAAAACTTTTTTGGTTATTTTTGGTGCAAAAAAACACGTAGACTCTCTTTAGATTAGACATTTAGGTAGGTACACCGTATATATTTATTTTAAAATTGAGAACAACATAAATTATTAACGTTTAATAGAAATAGATATATATTTTTTATGACACCTTTTGTTAATTTTTGATATGATTAAAGCTACCATTCTATTAAGCTATTTATGTTATCCAAATTTTAGTTCAATTCCCAAATAAATTAGTTAAAATATATTTTATATTTTATCAAGCCATAAATAATTCATATAATATTTATTGTTGTTGTAAGCCTGGAAGTAATTACAAAAATAAATCAGGCTACTCGAAATTTGCTATTGGAAGAGTTATACAATAAATTAATATAATTAAATATTACTTTTATGTTTATCTATAGGTATGTTGCAGCGTTAAAAAAAGGACGTAACATTGCGACTAAAAGGTATAGGGTTTTCTCTATAGGACTTGGTATCGTATTCATGTTGATGTACATAGGTTATGGGATTGCGTTTTACTACGGATCTTATTTGATTTCAATCGGTGAAGCTACACCTGGCACAGTTTTTACCGTAATTATTGTTAACTATTTTAAGAAATTTTATTATTAGCTTATAACGGTATAATATAATGCTAAATAGGTTTTCTTTAGCGTGATGGCGGGGTCATTTTCTATTGGTAGCTCTCTACCGTATTTAAATTCAGTTAGTACAGCCATCGGGGTGGCAAGAAATTTGTACGGTATTATTGATAGAGTTCCAAAAATTGATTCTTATTCAAAAAACGGATTAAAACCGAGAAAGGTTATCGGCAAAATTGAAGTTCGAAACGTAGATTTCAGATATCCATCGAGACCAGCAGTCAAAGTGAGTCAATACGTGTAAATGAATAAAATGATATTCAACAATTATTTTATTATTTTATTTCAGGTACTAAATAATTTAAATTTTACAACCAAACCTGGTCAAACAGTTGCATTAGTAGGTTCAAGTGGTGCTGGTAAAAGTACTATTGTAGGTTTACTTTTACGATTCTATGACCCAGAAGCTGGACAAGTAAATCGTTTTGTCCATCACTTTGATTTACTTTTATTTCATATTGCTATTACATTATTTCCAGATTTATTTAGATTCTATTAAACTAACCGACCTTAATGTTCATTGGCTACGAGATCAAATCGGGGTTGTATCTCAAGAACCTATTCTTTTTGGAGTGTCAATAGCTGATAATATACGATATGGCCGAGAAGATATAACAAATGATGAACTTATTGAAGCAGCTATTCAAGCTAATGCTCACAATTTTATAAAAGATTTGCCAAACGTAACGAGTCTTTAAACCATAAACATTATGCCATTCATAAAATACATATTATTTAGGGCTATAACACGTATGTTGGCGACAGAGGTTGTCAACTATCTGGTGGACAAAAGCAACGGATCTCAATAGCAAGGGCATTAGTTAGGGATCCAAAAATACTTTTGTTGGATGAAGCAACGTCAGCGTTAGACTCTCAGAGTGAAGGAATTGTTCAAGATGCATTGGATCGAGTAATGAAAGGTAGAACAACTATTATTGTAGCTCATAGACTCTCAACAATAAGGAATGCGGATGTCATACATGCAATGAAGGTACCTATTTAATCAATTAAAACAAGTATAAACAGTATTTTTATTTATTTATTTTTAATTAGAACGGTAAAATTTATGAATCTGGAACACATACTGAATTAATGAACAAAAAAGGTTTGTACTATAAATTAGTGGTGACTCAAACCAATACATGTAACGAGGAAAAAGAAGAAACAGCTTTGGGGTGAGTAAATAATATTATATACAAAGCATATAAAGTATAACAACTAATTGTTAAATTTAAACACAATTTAAAGAGAGGAAGATAAAACTGATGATTATGAAAATTGTGAAGAAATAGTTGAAGATTCTTCAACATGTGTAGATGACAATTTAAAAGAAATTGTAAGAAGGTTATAGTTTAAACTAATGCTTATTTACTAATTTCATAATACATATTTCATATCAATAATATACTCATTTCAATCATTAATAACAATAATCAAAAAATATCATTTTAAATTGTTTAAAGACTGATATTCCCGAGGAGCTGCAGAAACTTAACAAAATTAGAAAAATGAGCATCATACAATTTCATAATAATTGTGTGGTAATATTATAGATACAGTTCATTATTATTTGCTTTTTGTGATGTCGAGATTTATTTACTGAACCATATTCATGCGGGTGTGTTAACGAAATACATTAATAATATAAATGTATAATGATGTATTTTTTTGTTATAGGAAAAAAATTCCAAGTATTGTATGTGGAAATTAATTAAATTTAACTCACCGGAATGGGCGTTTTTATTATTTGGTTGTATCGGTTGTATCATCAACGGTGGTTTAGTTCCTATTTATGCATATTTTTATGGACAAGTATTTGAGGTGAGAAAATAACTAAAATTAAAAATTATTATTACAAATTATTTACGATAGGGTTTTAACTTAAATGTAATTTGATATTAGTCTTTAACACTGAAAGGCGAAGAGTTGGAAAGAGAATCACGATTTTGGTCTTTAATGTTTGTCGTACTTGGAATAATGGCTGGTTTGACCATAGTATGTCAAGTATGTATTCCAAATTATTATAATCCAAATGGTTTAGACGTTTAGTCTATGTAAATGATAAATTGAAAGTCGTATTTATAGACGTGGCTACTAACATTCGCTTCGGAGAAACTAATGATGCGTCTCCGAGCTATGGCATTCACCAATATACTCAGGCAATCTGTTGGGTGGTTCGACAATAAAGACTCGAATCCAGGGTGTTTAACCACGAAATTAGCAAGAGATGCTCCAATAGTGAAAGCGGTCTGCTGATATTACTTAAATCTAAGTTTCAATTTAATATGAATTATAATTACTAATTTTTGTTGTTGTTGTTTATTTAGGCTGGTGGAATGCGTGCCGGTCAAGTGATGTCATCGGCTGTAACGCTCATCATAGCTGTTTGCATAGCGATTATTTATGGATGGAAACTAGCTATAGTGCTTGGCCTCGCTGTCCCATTGATAATATGCGCTGGATACCAACAACAAATGGGTCTCAGAAAAAACCAACGAAGAGACGCGAAATTTATGGATGAAGCGGGAAGAGTAATAAATAATATACGTTTATATTATAACAATGCACGTATATTTTATAACTGAGATAAAAAAATTTTAATTTTTAGATTGCAACCGAAAGTGTACAGAACGTGCGTACGGTGCAATCGTTAGGAACAGAGGAAAAGTTTGTTGAGCTCTATCATAAAAGCTTAAAAATCCCAAACAAGTAAAATTAAACCACAGCCTTTGTGATTATTGTACACTATAAATTTAATTAAATTATTTATTAGAGAAGCAAAAAAACAAGCATACATATATGCCGCTTTATTTGCTCTGTCACAATCGATTACATATGTACTATATTCAGTCGCCTTCAAGTATGGATCATATTTAGTACTTCAAGGAGAAATGACACCTTCCGCTGTATATAGGTATGTTTGGTAAAACTAAATTTTGATGGATTACAAACAATAAATTAATATAAATACTCTCTAAAGGGTTTTTTTCGCACTATCATTTTCCGCCCATTCCGTCGGCCATACAATGGCGTTCCTACAAGATTATGCTAAAGCGAAACATTCTGCTTCCCTTATATTTCAACTAATTGAAAAACCAACGGAAATCGATAGTCAATCGGACGATGGGGAAAACCCGGTACTTAAACAATTTTGTATTATTATTTTTTTTTTTTAATACAACTACCTACATATATATAAATATTATGGTATGCTTATTTATGTATAATCGTTTTTTAGGAAATAATAGGTAAAATATCATTTAAAGGCGTTAGTTTTTCATATCCGTCTAGAAAAACAAAGAAAGTCCTTAACCACATGGATTTCACGGTAGAACCAGGAAAAACATTAGCATTAGTCGGTGAATCAGGTTGTGGAAAAAGTACAGTTATTTCACTTCTTGAGAGATTTTATAACCCTTCTTTCGGTGTGATCGTGAGTCTTATTGTTATCCATCGTGTTATAAATAATACAACTGTTTAACAGTAATGACAACTTTTATTAATTATAACGTATAGGAAGTAGATGGCAAAGACATCCGTTCAATAAACATCAAACATTTGCGAAAAAACATTGGTCTAGTTACTCAGGAACCCGTGTTGTTTGACTGTACCATCAGAGAAAATATCAGTTATGGTGTATCTTGTAATGACGTATCATTTGATGCAATAGTTGAAGCTGCGAAAAAAGCAAATGCGCACAATTTTATAATGAGTTTACCACAAGTATGATAATATAAAATACGTTTGTTGAATTTAATGTTTTTATAATTATAGTATGTATATAATTAAATATGAAATTTGTAGGGTTATGACACAATAACTGGTGAGAGAGGTACACAGCTGTCTGGTGGTCAAAAACAAAGAATTGCTATAGCTAGAGCATTGGTAAGAAATCCTAAAATACTTTTGTTAGATGAAGCGACTTCAGCATTGGACACAGAAAGTGAAAAAGTAAGATATTTTATACGAAAAATATTTCATTAATTATAAATTATAATACAACTAAATGTGTAAAGTTATACACCGCCCCTTCGTTTTATGTGTTTCACCTTCAAACTAGGGTGACACAATATGTTACATTTTTCGTATTGAGTTCCTCACTAGTATTCAGTAATATATTTTTTTTTTAAATTGAAGTTCAAATATACAGCAGACAACGATATTATGTTGATATTTGTATATGCACAAATAAAATAAAAACCCTAAATATTGAAATTACGTATTTGTATTGTTAAATTAGTTATTAAAATAAATATTTATTATCAATTTCATCAATTATAATAATAATATGTATTATGTATAATATTATATTAATGAAATATTCTATATTCTTAAATTCAATTATATTTGAACGTTTAGTACATAATTTAAAAATAGTTACAATTATTTAAAACAGTGTCTAAACGTAGAAATTATGGTGTTTAATTTTTAGATTGTTCAAGAAGCTATAGATGAAGCTAGGAAAGGTAGGACATGTATTACAATCGCTCATCGTTTGTCAACAATTCAATCGGCAGATGACATTGCTGTAGTTTGGCGAGGGCAAATCACCGAACTTGGTTCCCACGAAGAATTACAAAAATTAAAGGGATGTTACTATGAATTAGTAAAACGGCAACAGATGTAACAATAAAAAATTGTGCCACGAGATGTACAATACTGCGAAAATATAGAAATCAATTTAAAATTGTTTATGTCAAATTGTCCATACTTTTAAATCATCTCTACACTATAATATTATCTAATTATATATATATTATATATAAAAGACATAACATAATGTCTTATAATATAAACATATTTATTAAACGGCAGACCAAATCATATTATATAGATTAACAACAACTAATAATATATTTTGAATTTTGGAGAACTTGCCTTTTTTGTTTTGTTATCTTGTATACTTATACCCGTGTATATAGGTATTTTTTTTAACTGGCAAGTCGTTTATTTTATATATCATGTGTCATCATAAAAGTATACTATGTCAAAATAATTTATTTCTTGCAAATTTCAATCAGATTTTATAAATAATCCATTAATCCCGTTAAAAATGATTGACACGAAAAACATACTAAATCATGTAACCTTGTCTAACGTGCGTAATAGCTACATAGATCTATGCTACACATTTTTTTTTGTAATTTTAGCTTTTATTCAAAGGTTCTTTAATGATAATTTATAATCGTAAAAATTAAACATTTAACTGATTATTTGATTAAGTAATATAATTTTCAACTTTTAAACAAACTTTTTGAGACCATTTGTAGAATGTGATAATTAAACGATAAATTACGATTTTAGTTATTTTTTTTATTTTATTGTAATTTGAAAAATATTGATCGTAAGAACTAAAAAACTTTTTGCCATTGCGTATATTATATATTATTTAATCATTTTCTTTACGTCACAATTAAATGATCGACACATTTGAACTGATAATTTTAAGATATAAATACTGCGAACCTATTCATAACACTTTACGTCGGTTGATATTATATAAATAACATAATATAATAAAAATTAATAACGTAATATACGTCTGCAATGTTTTTGGTAAAATGTATTCAACTTATATTATTATAGTTATTAATAGCAAACAAAAGATAGTATTATGGTAATATAAATATTTAATGAATTATAAAATACCCTCTGAAATGCATATAACGGGTTACATTCAAAATCCATTATACAGCATTCTCTGGTTATTTTTTTCAATAATAAATTATATATTTAGAAAAATAATATTCTTTACTGGAATAACTGAATATATGTATATACGAATATATTTTAATAGACAAATAATAATCTTATTTATGTTTTGGAAAGTTAACTATATTATTATAATATATAATTAAAATAAATAAATTTAAGAAATGTGTATTCAACAATTTATACTTGATCATGAATTCTATTTATTATATTTTTATTAAATGTGTGTTCTACGTGTTCTGTTCAGTATAATTAAAGTTTTGTGTGACTTTTTTTTTGCATATTTTCTTAATAAATAGGTACAGGAATTGGAGTAGAAAATGAAATATGTAACAGCTTTTCAAACATTATGACGTACATTTATATTAATACATTGTATTTACCTGCAGTATACTATTTTTGTTGGAACGTTGCATTACTCCAACCAATACAATAATTTTGTATACGAGTATGTGTAAATTTAAAAAGTTCATTACTCAGATATGAATGAAATATCATTTAATAATTTTGTATAGGTACCTATTTGTGTTTTATTTTTAAGGGAAAATAATTATTAGATAAATATACTCATATACCATACAGTATATTATGGTTTTATACATAACTATAGGTAGTGTTTTCCATCATATTGTAGCGTTGCTATAGCTAAAACGTTGGCTTCCGTTTGTCATCGCATTGATCCAACAAATATTTTGGTACATCAAACACGACTCGGTACTTGTTACATTGTAATACATTTGCATTTAGTGAAGCTATAGTAAATATAATATAGTACTATATTAGTCTTCGTTTTACGTTAAACGATGAGTAAATTCCAGGAAAATATTAAACATTTGATCCCAAGACCAAAAACACCTATCGTCAAACCACCGATGTACCGCTCGATTTACACGGAGTCTATAAGGAGGACATATAAGTCAAATAATAACTGTCACAAAACTATGGGCTATGCTGAAGTTGAACTCGATCCACCGTCACAGTTTCTAAAAAAACACACCAGAAAAGAGATGAGACCATTTGTTGGTAAGGCTTATATCAACAGCAATTACTGGTACTATGTTATTTTCATTTATCTGGGTTGGAGTTGTAAATGTAATGCTTTTGTATGTATTTTTAATACTTTGTAGAATCTTAGATGAATAAAAATTAAACAAAATGGATGTTGAGCATTGATGTGATATGCTACACGTAACACGAATGATAAAAAATAAAAATAAAAATAAATTAATATTTTAATAACAATTTGATAAGGGTAGATTGAACCAAGTACATAACTAGGATTAGTGATATTTTAAAATTTTGAATACTATTGAGTCACCATTGTTTTGAAATACGGATATATTTGGAATATCGCTTATCAGTTAGATATTTTTGAACGTTTTTTAACCAAGTGATTTTCCAGAAATAAATAAAACTAAATGCTGTGCTAGAAAATTGATTCAGCGACCATGCGATGGCGCAGCAACAAATGTTTCCAAAAAACTACCAACAAAAACACGGAAAAACATTAGACAAACGAACATCATTGACGTTATAAGAAGGGTGCCACCGCCGCCAAAGCATCGGGTCCAGGACACTAGGAACGGACACATAATTGTTTTGAACGAAGCCGGTTTAGAGCCCACTTATGTGTCTAAGAAGGTGTATTGTTTTTTGTTTTATTATAATATAGCTGCTTATAATATTTTATATGTATATGATTTTAAATACATAAATAAAGTGTTTGATCTAAGCAAGTATTACATTAGAAAAGCTTTAGGAGTGATAGGGACGAGGGGGGAAAGTTTAAATCCTCATAAATATTAAACTATATACCCTACAGTTACATCTATATTTTTTTTAGGATAATGTAAATTTTATCCGTGGAAATAAAAATGTATAAACATAAATGTTAGTTAATCTAGTATAGCTAAAGCTCATAACTACTTTATGAAGTTATACCAGATTTCTTAATTATAATAGTTAATATATAATAATTATAGTTAATAAGTTAGGACTTGAAAAAAAAAATTAAAATCAATCGTTTAACTTTCTTTAACTCGTTTAACTATCAATAAATATTTAAATTTTCAAGTACGGGAATACAGAAAGACGGATTTCAGCGTTAAGTTTGTCGTATTTAATATTTAATATTTAATTTTTCGACGAATTTTTAAAAACATTTTTAATTTTTTTCATACTTATACGAATCGAAAAACAAACAAAAGATTGATTAAATAACCGAAAATATTTTTTATTATAATCAAGAGTAATCATTATGCAAGTGAAATATTTTTTTAATGAATTTTATTCCAGATATGTTCTTAAAAAAAGAACAAAATAATAAAAATAAGTTCCTTATTTATTGAAATATATACGTTATACCATTTTTATACTTATCGTCATAATAATGAAACAATAGTAAAATATTAGATATTAATTATAGTTTGTTTTAAGAATTATGGAAAAACACCATCATATATCGTTAAAATGTACAAGGAAAAAGAAATGGCCCAACTGATGGAGACTGAGCGAAAGCGAGCTGTAAAACCGTCATTGCGCTATTTGCCCGAAGCAGAACGTAACGAATTATTGAATGTGAGTGCTCAACCGATTTATTTTAAATACTTAATTTTTATTTTCATCTCTGTTTCTTTCCTTCTTATTGTGTGTGTGTGTGTGTGTGTGTGTGTGTGTGTGTGTGTGTGTGTGTCTGTGTGTGTGTGTGTCTGTATAACAAAGTTGACCGTTTTTGTTGACCTTTATATACATGTTTTTCACTCAGGGACTGAAGACTAATTGGGCTGAACTTCACAAAGAATTTTTACTGTTGCCAATGCTTACTGACACGGTACCAAAAATGAAAAGGAAAACCATGTTGGAAAAGCAACTGAATAACTTGGAGAAAGACATCGACTTATTAGAGAGAAACCCTTCTATTTATGTATGTCAAGATGTATAGGTCTTTGAAAACTTTCAGAATATTCTGCGAGTCAATTAAAAAACATCACAGACAAATATAATTTTTTTTTCTTATAATGTCATAAACTCATAAAAATAGGTAGATATTACATTATAAATTATAGTCAACCGAATCTTTTTTTTTCGAATCAATGGTAATAGTGCTGTTGATAGAATTATATATATTTCATTTCTTATAACAATTTCTTCCAAAGTAATATTGATTTTCGATAATCTTAATTTTTTTTAGTTAAAACCATTAGGTTAGTTTTATGATTAAGTTACACACCCCGAGAGGCCGGAACTCATTACATTAATCACATATAGTATGCGTGATAATACAATTTAAATGTATTTTGTATCTATTGAATTGTATGTAGGTATCTATAAAATGAAGATTGTCTAGTTTTTATTTATACTTCAAATTATATAATTTAAGTAGACATTAAAATTACATACAACGATAGTTTCATTCCACTCAAAAATAGTATTTTGATTTCAGCTAGTGATTCAAAAATGATCAAATTGTTGTTAAAAACAATGGTAGAAAAATTGTAAAAAATATATAATTTACACTGCTTATAGTTAAAAATGTAATCAGATTTTTCGATTTTAAAAATGCACAATGAATACAATTAATAATATGCAAACAATATAATATGCTTAGTTGACCATGTATGAATATATTTTGAATTATTTCTAATACTATTACAAAAGCAACTTTTTATGTGTCATCCTTTTTAATTTTTATACATTTTTGTCGAGATGTATAGTATTGTAAATTATGCTTATCAAGTAAAAGTTATATATTCTTCGTCATCGTCTTATAAAATGTACACATATTATATTATATAATAAACTTTTATTTAGTAATGCTAACAACGTCTATACATTATTTTTGCACCTTATGTTCTAATTTAAAATTAATGGCTGTAGTACCCCAAAATTTGAACTGAAAATAATTCACTGTGATGTAGTATGATAGATTACCCTTTCAAATTTTAATTGCAATTCATATCCATTGTGGAAATCATAACGTTATAAAAAAATCTTAACTTTTTAATGTACCTAAGAAAAATTAGAGTAACTATAAGTCTATAAGCAGGTTACTAAGATTATAATATGTTAGTAAATTTCGTTTTAAAATATATAATAATTTTAATTGTTTAGAAAAAGGATAGGATAAATTTGAACGTATATAGGATTAAATTGGTTCAGGTTGGAGCTTTCGATTTTTCAAATATATTTAAGTACATTAAATAATTTATAATTATATTTATAGTGCGCAAATTAAATAACTATAGTTTCTTATCTAATTAAAAACTTTTTTTTTTTAAATCTTTTATTTATTTAATTAAGTATTTTAAAACTATTATATTAAATAGTTTTCAATAGGTTAGTATTGATAGGTTTTGATTAATAAATGGTAATTATGTTATTTCTATAATTTACTATTTTAGTGTATTTATAAAAAAATCTATAACAAAGACTTTATTAAAATTGTATTGTAATTTTAAGTCTACGATAATCTTTTTAATTTTAAGACAACAAACCACATTGTATAAAACACGACATTTTTACGGGTGTTTTTTTCAAAAGTTCATGGACATTTCTATCTAGTATCTATATTTTTAGTGATGTACAAGTGATTATTATTCATTTCAATTTCTTTCATTTCTGACTTTATACATTTTATGAAATCTAAACATAATATTAATATCAAAGAATATCGAGCCGTTGAATGCACCGAATGTGGATTATTTTATATGTAATAATAAAATAGTAGATACCTAATAATTATAGAGTTTCTAATTAGTTATTTATAGGCGTTAAAATAGAACTTAGACGAATACTTTAACTCAAATACTCAATGTTTGTTAGTTATATCATGGGTCATGGCTAAAATAGTACATTAATTAATGCTTCAACCATTAAGTATTAGTATATACTTTCGACTAGTAGATCAGCTTAGTATGGATAAATTCAGAATTGTTACTATCATAGTTCATGCCTACTTACCTACTAGATATGTATCTAAATTTTCGGTTTCTCAAAGTGTTCCCCACCTGGTGATCTACCCCCGATATTAGTTAATAATTTAATAAATTCTTTGTGCCTAGTCGTTATTTACAATTATTAAATTGTTTGTTTATGATTCTTAACATAAAATCTATTTCAGGCTGTGCTAGAAGTTGCATGTGACATGCTGAGTGGTTTAAGTCTGGTAAACATCTTTATTAATAAGTAAGTTCGATCAATAGCATAATGCTTCTGTTATTGTGTGGTCCTCAGATACAGTTTAAAATAAATTATAAATTGTATGCGTTTTCTTGGAATTGTTCAATATATGTAAATAAACCACGATCCACTTAACTGTTTAAGTCCATTTTAAACGTGCTTAAAATACCAATACTTAAGAGTCGCATGGAAGATGATGGTGGAAGCCATCTTTAAGTGGTATTGTTAATGGTCATATTGATGCATCAACGTTTCTGTATAGATTTGAATTCTGAATTCTGGTTGTAAGTTCAAGAGCATTGGAACTATTCCAAATTGGTACTCATATAGTAAAAACGAATTACCTATCCATTAAAAAAAGCCATTTGTCAAGAATCTTAATAATAGTTTTTTGTAAAATCTTATTTTAATTTAAAAAGTAAGTAAGAGGGTACCGCTCTGCTGTAAATAAGTTGTTGAGTAGGTCACTATTTTATGGGTGTGTTAAATTTGAATTCAATGATATACCATTGTATACCGTAAAGTCCCCTCTTCGACGGTCGCTAAAGTTCGACGTGTTCCCTAAGACAAAGTTATGTTATATTAACGTTAGAGATCAGGATTATCTTATTTAAGTCAATTACTCGATTTTTGATATATATAAATATATAGATATATCGTATATTGATAAAATACAAATATAAAGACAGATAATATATAATAATATGTAAAGAATATTAGGGTTACCGAACTGGATATGGTGTGGTATATGAGTTGATGGCCGTGCAGATCGTCACGAATTCTTATCCATATTTCTGTTCGTGTCACATTCTTCCGTCAAGCACGCATCGGTCATTATTAAATACCACGACGCATGCTGGGAAACCTTAAGTCAGCAGTCAGCCCCACTGCAGTTATTCCTCACACTCAGTATATTAGCCATGCCCTACCTAAGAATAGCAATGTACCACATTGCGGACACTTTGTACTATTGTATACAAAAAGTGTATATATTGTAAATATAAATTATATACCTAAGTAGTAACTAGTAAGTATATATAATGTCAATTACTAAAATGTAAAAATTAAATAAAAAGTCAATATTACTAACGTTAAAAAATACAGTATATTAACAAGTCAAAATAATCAGCTTTTTAATTTTTTTACTACTATATATTATATAAAAAGTTATGATAAAAAGTAAATTAAAAATGTGTACAATAAAATAAATATAAATAAATAATAATATTGAAAAAATCGTTAAACACTACATGTCATTTATAATATATAGCCAATACAGGTAGGGAATTAAAAAATTCAAAATATATTATTTTCTTTTTTTTTTGATGATATAGTTACATAAATTTAATAGTTTATTATTGTCACTAGCATTGGATTTTTGTATCTTATGAATTCTCAACGAGAGTTTCGTTTCGAACAGATGCTATAACGACTTGTCTATATTTTATAAATACTTTATGTATATAATAGTAAAAAGTGTTCGCGTTCTGCTATCTTTATTTTTTTACCCGGTGTACAAAATGTCTGCGGTTTGCACTTTTAATGATCGACCGTACAAAGTGACCTAGAACCGGTCATGATATATGCGGTGCAATAATATAGGTAAAATATCAGTCCAATTTTTAACCACTGTAACGATTGGTGCTATCAAATCTATTATCACCTTATTTTTCCTTTCTGCTTGTCTCTGGCGTGTAAGCTGATCGTTCTTTTTGATTCCTAAAGCTAAAAATAGTAGTGAAATTACTTTTGCCGTGAAATGTGTGCCATTATCAGATATTACTATTTTTGATGGACCATTCAATTGTGTTGTTGATATAGCGTCTACGTTTTTGAACGATTTAACAAGGTAAAAAGTTGTTTCTTGATATGTATAGAAACTAATATAAATTTACACTCTTTTAAGCCCAGCATAGGTCCTATATAATCGATATAAATGTCTTGGAAAGAAACACCATATTTTGTGATTTTATTTGATTGTAACATGCAAACTGGTGGCCGTTTATCTGGTTTACGCTGTAGACAGATGTACTATATACTTTATGTAGGTACAGTAGATACACCAGACATTTTTTGATATGAAAATGTTTAATCACTTCGTTAGCTCGTAAGCTCGCTGTTAATGCTATCACCACATTTTGGCGTAACTTTATAAACATCTTCATAATACACTAGCCTATCATCTTTGTTGTTAACGTACGATTTTGCATTCCTAACACATTTTGTTTCTGATGACTCGGTATCTTTAATTGCTTAAGTTAAAGTTTGCAACAAATTGTCATGCGTTTGCTACAAATGAACGTTACGAAAAAGTATATTTGTAAATGAAATAAATTAATTAATACTAAAACCTTATTTATAATACGAGATATTCTATGTATTTTAATTTTTAATTATAAACTTCAAGAGATTTTTATTCAAAGTAAACCAGAAGTAACCAGAAATGTTATTATCTTTGTATCAATTCATTTCAGCGTCTATATCGATAAAACTGTGTTGGAAATTCATGTTTGATTATGCATATACTATTATATACATACTTACGTGGGTACGTATATTATGTTCAAGAGCTTCAAAATGTCAACACAGCAATAACGCTGAGAAGACGAAAGTTTTGTGATGAAAATCTGTTCAAAAGATATAGGTATATCGCATGCACTTTTCACAGATACAAGTACTTATAACATAATATATTTATTGTATTGTACTTATATTAATCATACCATTATGACCATGTATGCAATGTGGTATGCAAAAAAGGAAAATATTAAAAACTCATTTGTAATGTTTTATGAACTAATAAAATTTAATACATTTTCAGAGATTCAAATACATAGAATTATTATATAAAGTAATGTAATTATATATTAACGGTAACATACATATTATTATGTATCTATGTGTATGTATTATATTATTATCTGTTACAAATTCATAATAATGACTATATAGTTGATGAGATTCACAAACAGAACTATGAAAAAAAAAATAGAAAAAATTCAATATAATGTATTGTTTAGTTTTTTTGTTTTTATTTGTTTTTTTTTTTATTTTTATTTGACGACTAATCCACGTCAAAAATTAAAATAAAATTTACTCTTTAAAATGCTTACTAACGGATTCAATTCCATTTCTACAGTACATATTTATAGATTTAAGGTATATAAGGTGGGATATATACCGGTAAAATGGCACGCGCGCATTTGTCCAAACAACGACATAAATGATGTGATGCGGACTCCAGATGATCGTTATTATACATAATGACATATTGTTATGATTGGCTATATTTTCATATCCATAATTATTATTAAATAATATCGTAATGCTATGCAGTGGAATATAGTAACTAATCTAGTAATGGCAATACGCGTTTTCCTTTTATAATACCTAAACTATACATATACTTTAACTATGTCGGCAATGTCTATACGAGTTTTAGTGAGTGTATTATAATATATTATTTTTGTTATTGTTATTATCATGACGTATGTAAGTGTATTTGGGAGTGCGTGTGTGTGCGTGCGCGTGCAGAGTCGCCGTCTATTCCAAATTGGTCGTTGGCACCTTGCTGGGGCGTTTCACGAAACTACTAAAAGCACTACGATCGATCTCGTCGAAGTTCTTTTTGATGAACCTGTCGAATCCACTGCGGTCAATCTCGTCGAAGTTCTTTTTGATGAACCGGTCGAATCCACTGCGGTCGATTTCGTCGAAGTTTCTTTTTTGGCCTCCGAAAGATACACCACTGAAAACAATAGGTATACAATATGGAGTGGATTGTACATACAATGCAATATTGTGCAGCATAAAGAATTATGAGAAGGGCGGGTAGGTGGGACTATATAATTATTATGAGTGTACAAACAATATATGTACAGGGTATGTACTCGTATATAGGTGGGGGTAAAATGCCTGTGCAATATTCCTAACCATATCAAACAATTTTTAGTGGAACATTTTATACAAATATGATATGTACCTATATGTACACATATCACATATATATTATTTATATAGACGTTGTCGCTGTACAATATTTTTATGTTATCACCATAAAATATAATATTATAATATTTTATATTATTATATTTATATTATATAAAGATACAAGATAATTGTGTTCTCTGCTCAGAGGCCAGGACCAATGTAAAAACAAAATTAATTAAATATAATTCCTTTACACTCTTCCGTTTGAAAACGTCTCAGTTTCAAATTCTATGAACAAAGAAGAAAAAAACCTAAACAATTAACAAAAAAAGCGAGTTTCCATGCTAAAAATATCATTCCTAAATCATACCATTTATCTAATAAGGTTTAAGTGTATAAATAATGTACATCATAATATCGTAAGCATAAGAAAAACCATAGGATTTTCGTCTGATGCTTAAAAACCACATAGTTATATTGTAATAGAAAACTAATCGGGAAAAGCACTGATCGCACAAAAAAATAAATGCAAAATGTTCAAAGAAAAGATATGGTAACAGATTATAACTTGTCGTTCTCGTGTTTTTGCAACAAAACGCTGAGAAATTATTGTCTGTAAACAGAACAACACAATATACCTACTATCAATAGACTAATGGCTATTGAACAAATAACACTGTAATTATCAAACATTATTGTACGATAATATTACAAGATGTATTATTCAGATATTATATCTATAAGAAATGCAGATATATTTTTAATCAACGTGTATGTTTTTTTTTATGTTCTATTTAAATAATTTTTATTAAAAATCAATAATCGATTATACTATAATATTTACATAGAATATCTATGTCTCGTGATAAACGGATCGTTTAACCTTGACACGAGTCAAAGTGCAGATACTGTAGTAAAAAAAAGAATAAAAAAAGTAAAAAGATCCAATTTGGAAAAAGTCAGCGTTTTTTCCTGAGATATTCGTCAAGTTCTTTAACCAGTATGTATTCAAATTTCAGATATTGTTGTGATTGATTATAAAAATTTATAAATAGCAATATTATTATACACTATAATAAATTTAACTTATACTATGGAGTGTAGAAAAGCCCCCCTTCCACTATGCAAAGAAAATTATCTGAATCCCTCCTCTCATAAAAACACATTTATAAAATACATTACTTGAGAGTGTCAAACCGTTTGTTCTGCCCAAAACCTATGCCATCCAACGAATTAATATGACGGTTTTGCCTTGCGAAGTACTCAGCACGGTCTCTCAACATTTCCAAGTCTCTAAGAAGATTTTCTCCTTCTGGAAAACAAATAAATTATCAAAATCATAATAATTAGTAAATAAAACAAAAACGTCAACATTCTAGCCTTTTTCTATGTATCTGTGCTGACAATTATACATCCCATAGGGATTAAGATTATCGGTTGACGTTTACAGTTTCTATATATACCTACATGGCTACATATAAATATATTTCTATATTATATTTATGTATTATATACATATTAATATATTATCATTGATTATAAATACTATAATATTTATAATCAATGATATTAGTCATATTAATAGAACTCAAAAGTGTCGAGTCTAACGATCACCATTATTACTTAATAGTACTTAATATTAAGGACGGCTGAAATTTGACTTCATTACGTAATGCGATACATAAAAGATAACACATTAAGATGTAAAAGTATAATAGAATATATTATTGGAAAACGATAGGTCATAGTAGATGGGACTGGTGAAGGAGTGGAAAGAGATTAACACAGATGCCAATACAAAGACATTAGTTTAAAAATGTTTAACAATCTTACCTATTGTATGTAGAAATGTAGTATTAGTAGTTATTTATACAAGTCACTAGGTACTTGTATGTATGTAATATATATATATATATATAAATGAGGTGGATTACTTTTATATAAACATTAAGCATTCCTATATAATATATAAATAATGCAGTTAAACTAAAGCAATATCAATTAGAAGTGTTGAAGTGTACTACACTGTGTACAGTAGTGGTTTTGATCAAACTACTAAATCCTAATTATTATTAAAAACATCTATTAGGAGATATCAATACAAAATTATAATCATCTTTAAATACAAATTCAAAACAAAATATTACTGATTCATAAATTAAAATAATGCTCTAAAATATTAATCATTTTTATACTATGGTTTCGAATTTATAAGTTATCACTTTGAAATAGTTACTCAAAAAACCTTTAATAAACGGGAAATTTAAACTATATAAATATATTTTTTAAACGGTTGATTCGGTTGAATTATATAACTATAAATCAAGTTCAAATTTTTCCACGAAAGAAAAAATAATGACAATATTTCAGCATATTGTACAAAATCGAAAACATTAAGTGAGAAACACTGTAGTTTTTTAAATAATACAAATAAAATTTATTTAATAAATTATTTTGATAACAATTACCATTGTTAAATAATTATAATTTTTAATTTTGTAATATAATTAGCTTTTAGACTTGATTTCTATGATTTAATGATTTTAACATAATCTGTAATTGCTGTAAAAAACTATAATAATAATTAGATCGAAATGCATTTATTTAACTGATTTCTAGCGATCTTCGTGAAGGTACAATACTATGTAATAATATTAATTATACCTATTACCTACGCTATCGTAGCACAGCTATTATATTTGTCTAATGGGATGGTCGTAAATGCAAAAGCTTGTTATTT
Source organism: Rhopalosiphum padi (assembly GCF_020882245.1). Taxonomy (NCBI): domain Eukaryota; kingdom Metazoa; phylum Arthropoda; class Insecta; order Hemiptera; family Aphididae; genus Rhopalosiphum; species Rhopalosiphum padi. Next base: position 67,162,843 of record NC_083597.1, read on the forward strand.
TAACCATGATACATGTTAATCGTTGTGGACAAAAATAAAACCACCGGCGTATTCGTTTCGAGTGTACTATATTATAATATATAATACGTTGTATATAGGTTGGTATAATATATATATATTATATATATCGAATAACGTCGAACCTGTGCGAACACAGTTTGGATGAAATAATGGGGGAGACGCGCAAATATTATACGAGAAACTATTTGTAATAATAATCATAAAATCGATTAAAATTCCTGTATATTTTATATACGCCATAGACTCGGATAAAAATATTGAAGAAAACGAAAATAATATAAGAAGGTACGATAATATTCTTCTGTGCATCTATAATAATATAATTAATAATATTATATCATAAATGCTGGGCCGTGCAGGGTATGCATTACTATACTAAAATCAAATTTCCGTCATCCTAAATACACAATATGAGTGAGCGTGGGCCAAATTCTAATAATAATAACAATAATATTGTATAATATATTATGTTATAACTGTTCTATGATAATATCACAGAATATCACAATATAATATTATAGATATATATTAAATTATATCAATAATAATATAGAGTTTACTTGTCTGTCGGATTCGCTGTGAGACCTTTGCATGCTGGCCTGATGACGAATCCGAAAAAGCAACACATCGTTGTCGGCGGGCTCCGTCTCGCCGATGTTCAACAATTTTCAGTCATAATATACTCAGTGCAGTGTATATTATGTATATTATATCAAACCAATATACCTAATAATAATAAGAATAATTCATACGCATGCGTTACATGCTACATTAACAGTTTCAATGTCTCGTGCAAATATATATGTACAATATACATAGATAGGTATGTGCTTTATTACTAAAGTGCATTGCATATTTAATGTATTATAATACTTACCGCAAATTGTGGTTCACCATTACTGCACCGAGTACCTGAATAAGTCTCATGTAAGTCACGACCAAAAGGGGTTAGGGGTTAGGGGGCTATATAGAGTACACGTCATCTCCGGTACATTTTTAATTTGTTCATAGGTTACTCGTATCTACAATACACCTGCTATATTATATTGAATATATTGTATAATGTGTACATTTAATGTACATTTAGAGCTGCGGGAAATTGTTTTTGAGATTGTACAACAATATGTGTAAATACCTATATCTTATATTCTTATTACCGAGGATTGCCGAAACATCGTGTTTAAAAAAAAAAAGTTTAGATTGTTTCTGATTAAATTTAAGGAAATTGTAAATATGTTTTGGACTACATTTATGTTACACTGACTTTGTATTAAATTAATTTACAACTCAAGTCATATTATTAATGTATAATGTTAAATGTAATATGATGTATAAATAAAATCTTTGGTTTTTTTTTAAATACCTATTTTAAGTACCTATTATGCTATGATTTTTGTGAGTTATGCACAACGAATTTAGAATCTAATCAGTATAATGTATTTAAAAAAATATATTTATGATATAGGTTAGCAGGTATCTACGTCATACAGAAACCAGTAACATATTTTAAAGTTTATAATTTTCAGTAATCATATAATATTGTATTGAATTTGTGACCCAGCGAAATTTATAAGTAGTTAGAGTATGAACAATAGCCAGCCGAGTCGATACAAAATTGATCATTTATAATTCCCTCCCATATGCTCTAAAATAATTAATTCCTAGAGCTCTAACAGTCACTACAGTTATTGCTGTAATTTGTACACTAATTATTTACTTGTGCATAAGACACACGATTGTCCCTGTAACTCTATTGGTGTGACACACATTAAATATTAATACCACTGATTACGTTCCATGCATACACAATTACAGTTACTGGCGAGTGGTGACAGATAGTATAGGTATAATATAATTAGTATATAATAACAATATATTATATATAGAAATAACTTTCATTTTCCGTCAGCCAATTCATTTCTAATTCATCGAGGTGTCAGGACTATATTGAGAACGGGCGTGATAACTTTTTTTGCTCCTTTTACCCCACCCTTACTTACAATGCCCTCCAACATAACTTGCTGTATTATTATACTCAACCTCCGCGAGACGTTACAACAGCATTTGGCTTTCACCGTGAAAACTTTTTCCTCTCCAAAAAAAAAAAAAAAATACTCACTATCCGTCTACATCTTTTTCACCGTCATTAATACAATAATAATTAAAATGAGAGGTATGTTCCGCGGAACCTAAGGGTTCTATCAGCTGGTGCCAAGGGTTCCGTGAGAAATTTGGGAAAATATAAATTAATTAATAACATTTTTGATTTGAATTATATATATACTATAGACTAGCTCCAAAAATTATATGGGGGTTCAGCAAAACGTTCAAGCTTCTGCAAAGGTTTCGCGAGTAAAAGAAGTTGGGAAACACTGGTCTAAACGACATTTGACATGATACTGAGCAGTAATAATGGACGTTATTGCTAGCAATAAAATCCGCCATGACTGAATTAAAAACGATAACATTTTAGTGTTACCATTTTGTCACGATCACTAAATTTTGTCCTTCCTGAAATTTTAAACTATTATTACATTTTGTGTATTATATATATTATGTAGTAGGTACATAGGTACACAATTCAGAATATTATATGAGAGTGTGACAATTGTTTTTGTAGTTCTGTAACATTTTATTATGATTATATTTTTATTTCGTTATAATAATAATTTTAAATCATCACAAACGTCTAAAATTGAGCGATTCATGCAGTTTCGCAAAACTATAACAGAAAAAAAACCTTGTGTAAATTTTTAATTTAAAAAATTCGAAATCAATATTTCATTTAAAGATGAACGTTATTTTTATTGTATTCCTAAAAACAGCAATACTATCTTTGAACACTCAAAAAGATATGACCTAATAAATATATAGTTGAATGTTAAATGATTTAAATGTATTAGGATCTCATCGAGGCCACCAGAAAAATATTATCTCAACAATGATTAGAATATTTAGTTTGTTATTTTTTGTGACTAAATGTCTAAATAACTCTAAAATAATAAAAATTAAACAATACAATATATTCAAAATGTAGGTAACAATATGATTCTTTTAATGGCGTTTTATTAGCAAGATCGTTCATAACTACGTTCGTATTTATTTTTGTTATTTTGTAAAAAGATAGAAGTTTGATTAAAATGTATTTTATATATATATACATGAATAATTAAATTTATTGCAAAATTGTTATTCTTATGTAAATACCTAGTAGGTAAATTAAAAAAAAAACAATATTAGTAAGTAGTTATATTTATAATATTACACTTGATTCATTTCGCTGTCTGGCTTTAATTTCATTTATAGATTGTTATAATGAATTTACTGATGAAGTGATGAATAAAAATACCTATGAAAAAAACTTGGGAATTTGCTTTTCTGTTCAAGTGCCATTATCAGTTGTCATTAAGTTGCAAGTCACTGTTAAATGTAATGGATGTGTTAAATTTGAATTAAATGATTAATCATTGTCTTTGTATACACAAAACGATAAAATGATTCATGCATGGAAATTGTATATAAGCTTCTATTATATTATTATTAGTTAAATTCTATTAGTTTTTTTTTAGTATATACGTACACGTAAAATAGTTTGAATGAATTCCTGGCTATTTTGCTTAAAATTGATTTAAATATTTTGAAAACGTCTTTGTGTACTTATTATGAAAAATGATTGTAAAAGAAAAAGAAACAATGGAATGTTTTAGATTAATATTTATAGTTTTAAAACAAAATAACTCAAATTGTTCGAATATCACATTTCAATGAAATTTGAACATTGAAGCTCGTGTATACTTTAAATATTTTCAAGGAAAACTTATAAGAAACCATATACCAAATTTTTGAGCTTTTGACTTGGTAATAATTAAATCAATACATATTTCTTTTGCTCCCTCCAAAATACAAACTAGATCACAATTTTTATCATGGACCACTCTCAAAGTTGGAAATTTATTTTGCCCTAAAAAGTGTTACCCGAATCACAAATAATAAAAATAAAATAGCTTAAAACAAATATTTAAATATAAAAAACCATAATAAACGTATACTTCGTAAAGGTTTTTTTAAGATTTTTATTTTTATATTTAATATTTTAAATGTGTCTTACATAGACCCATCTTAATAATTGATTAAATTATTATTTTTTCAGATATAAATTCGATTTGATATACGATCATTATTGTAATTTTACGAACTTAAACCCATTGATTGTATATACCTACCAATTTATAATCAATGCTTATACATAACTTACGAATTACAATATTATGATGAAAATTTATAGTTTAATAAAACTGTCAATTTGTTTACATCTACACGACGGTAGTTTTTAATCTTTTATGAATAGCCTTCGATATAAAAGATTACGTGATGGCACTATTAAAACATCTCCCCACAGAGATTCGCGCGAACGGCGCACACAAAAACGTTCGAAAACAAATAAAAATATAATATAATGTACAAAATACAGACGGAAAGATGAACGAATGATTTTTCCGGTGGCCTCCTTATATAAAAATAAATAAATAAACACGTGGATTATTTAATTCGTTTTTTTCAGCATTCAATCGCTTTAATATAATATAATATTTCTATCGCATATAATAATGTTATTCTATATTTACGATCGGTGCCGTCGTGCCCATAATAAGTATAAATAGATTTGGATTATATAGGTTAATATACGTATAGTTAGGAACTAATAATATGTGTGTGTATGTGTGTGTGTGCGCTCTGTAAAATATTGTTTAATCGCGTGTGCGTGCGAGGACGACAGCGGTTAAAAGGACGAGTCCTCGGCCGACGAACCACAGCTCGGACAACTACTGTCATCGTTTTCGTCATCTCTCACGTAGTACTCGTCGCTGTCTTTCGAGTCGTAGGCGTCCCGGTCGTATTGCGCGTCCGTCTTGGACCACCGGTTTAGCGTCAGCGGAGACTTGGAGGAGGGCTGCTGTTGCGTTTGTCCTGGAGCCGACTGAAGCTGTCCGCGGCCGGACAACGAACCGCCCGTGACCACAGCGGTAAGACCACCGTTGAACCAATCCGGGTGGCTACGTTTGGCCACCATTACGTGGCCGCCGTTCAACCGGTCCAGACTATCTCGTTTGGCCACCATTACGTGACCGCCGTTCAACCGGTCCAGACTATCCCGTTTGGCCACCATTACGTGGCCGCCGTTCAACCGGTCCAGACTATCTCGTTTGGCCAACATTACGTGACCGCCGTTCAACCGGTCCAGACTATCTCGTTTGGCCACCATTACGTGACCGCCGTTCAACCGGTCCAGACTATCCCGTTTGGCCACCATTACGTGGCCGCCGTTCAACCGGTCCAGACTATCTCGTTTGGCCACCATGATGTGACCGCGGTTTAGCCGGTCCAGACTACTCCGTTTGGTCATCATGGCGTGACCGCCGTTCAACCGGTCCAGAGTAACCCCCACCGCAGCAGCTATCATATCACTCGGTATTTTGCATTCCTTGTCGTCGTTGTCGCTGCAAAATTTTTCTGCAAAACCAATGTAGTGACACGGTATATATAGCCACGCGCACTTCGACCACGTGTGACATGTCTACGCGACATTGCGTCGGTGGGATTATAGAGCGAGAGTATTATGTGGGTTCCAGAAGTCTATTAAACGGGTTTTCGTTCGATTGTTTATTTTTGCCTTGTCGAATCGGCATCGCGCAAAGGTCGATAAAAAAAAAACGCGATTTTTGCTCGTTAATTGCGGATGTGTCACCCGTTTCTACACTATACCTAGCTAAAGTAATCATTTTTCTGAACTACTCGAATCACCAAACCACACGGTTATTTACTCGACATTTGTTTTTCTTTAACACTAATTGAGTGCACAAGGTGTCAAGATGGATATCATTAGTTAACGGCTCTCAAACATTAATTCTTAGTTAAGATATTTTATTCACTACCACTTTAATAAGTAAATAATTAAATTCATTTATGATATTTTTTAAAACCATTTGCTAGATCTCTGGTTTAGCGATTATAAGAAAATAATAATAATAAAAAAAAACGCTCATACCTCCGTAGTACCGCAGTATTTTAATATATTTAATTTCAAAAGCTAATATTTACTAGTCAAATCGAGAATAATAAATTAATACGGCCAATTTTCCGCTTTAAGTTATATTCAACTTAGACATTTTCTTAGTAATGTATTTTTTAGTTGGATTTATTCTACGAACAACTTTAAATTTGTTTGTTTAAATATATACTTCGTATTTGAAGTAAAACTCTCTCTCTCTCTAACTCTCAAAAAAGCCTTTCAATAAAATTGTTAATATTGTTCTTATATTTATATTCTTTGATTGTAATGCGCAGTACGAATAATCATATTGTCACGCACTCACGCGTCCTGCAGTATACCCTGCAGGGCAACGCGATAACTATACTCTACTGTATAATACGTAGATGTGGACCAAGGAAGTCGGCTGTCACACCATGGGAGGTGATCAACTCTTACAGCACTCCACTTACCGAGTTCTGTGCATAAATCAAATAGCGAAGTCACCCCACGGGGGATCGGCGCCTCGACTGCGTCGAATCGTATGTTTCGGGACGGATAATTATTATGTTGTGTGAGTAAACAACAACGTGCAATGTTGAATTATTATATAACTTATGACATAATATAAATGCAAATCGAAAACATTAAGAAATCGTATAGGTATTATACCGCAATAATTATTATCGTATGAATTTGCGTGTACTATATACAGTAACTATATCTATATTTGTGTCAGAAGTTATGTTTAAAATTCATAATGATTATTATAGATAAATAATATGTATACGACGTGTAGACAATTTGTCTAGCTTAAGCAAATTAGGTCTACTAAAAATTATGATTATTTATTTCGATGTCATAACTCACTACCTACATTAAAACGCGATACATGTGATAGGTAATTAATATCTACCGTCCCGCGCTGCACACCATCGATCATTAACGTGCGATAAATGATAATGGATGTAATAATTATGTATTATTATTATTATCGTGAATATTTTGTTTGTCAAATGATTACAGTTGTTGCAGACTGTGGAGTGAAATTCCTGGAATTATGTTCAGAAAGCGAAAAAATAGGTTCAGCAAAAGATTTCATAAGTCTAATTTCGGAATGACGGTGAGAATTTCGATTTTAAATTGTTCGCCTATAAATATTTTTCATTGTATTTTGTTTACGCCCATAATATATATAAAGTCTTAAGTTTGAAAGTTCTAAAATTATGTAACGTTTACAGTGCGTGTGGGTCTTGCGTTCCACGAACCACACAACTCAAAACTACATATAACCAATATATATAATTATAATAATTTGAAAAAAAAATTAGCATGCTATTAAAAGAAAATATAAAGTAAGAAAAATATTTCAAACCGATAATAATAACTGATAATAAAGTATTAAAAACAAAATTGCATTTTTTAAAACTATAGTTAATTGAAATAATTTATAAACACCAGGCGTTTAGAGATGCTAACACCCCAGTAGTTTCACTACACTGTGGGTTTGTAGTGGTTGTGTGATTAACCGAGCAAATTCATAACAGAATCCGTCTAATGTAGTGCAATACTATATACTGTAATATAGTATAACATTATACATACACAAAACATACACATCAGCTCGTTATACTGACGAGAAGCATATTCTTGTATTTAAAGGCGAACAAACCGCACAAACAGAATATAAATTAGTATATTATATTAAACCAAGCTGGTGCGATTCATCGGGGTGCGAGAAACCGGAAGTATATATATAAATTATATTTATTAGTATACAGCTAGGTCGGATCGGCGTTTATTAGTTGTTACATCGTCATCGTCGTATAGGCGCTCGCGAAACAAGACCGAATAATAATATATATATATTGTATTACATCCATTACATAGGTAGAAATTACGTAGGTACAAACATTATTTATATAGGATCATACGCTTCTGCGATACAAACGCGCGTAGCTATACATAAATACACTATACGTATTACGTAATATGTTTAATATTTAAATAGGCGCGTGTGCACTTATAATACTTATATTTTTGGTCGCGTACTACTGCGTAATAACGTTAGTGTGCGTGGTTTAGCGAGTCATGCAAATCGTGCGCAGCCATGTTATAATATACAAGTATATTTTTCAGATACATGATATTTAAAAAATAAAATATCATAAACATAGTAGGCCTGTGTATAGAAAAATATAGTATTCAGGGGCGGCTTGTTAAGAATACTATAGAAGCGACTGCTCCTGCCTCGAAAATGGGAAAAAAATTTTTTAAGTAGGTTTAATCATAATTATTAACAGAAGATTGATCATTCAAGTAAAAAATAATTGTATCTATATCATAAAATTTAAAATTTAACTAAAAAAGAACCTAAAAATATTAAATTGGTCTTAGTACATTTAGTTGGTGGGTGGACCGTTTTACTTGTTTTGAAACTTGCTTCTTGAATTTTGAAAACTCAAGCCGCCACTGATAGTATTAATGATTTGAACATGCGTACACGTGGGTTAGTGCGTATGTGTATATGTATGTGTTGTAAAATCTTACCGATGAAGCGATCCAAATCCCTCGATGGAGAATTTCGAAGAGGCAAGTAATTGTTGTCTCCGGAAACTCGTTCGATCTAATAAACAATAAAATACACACGACACCGTTAATTATTGTTGCCATTATTTACCATCGAACGGTGTGTTTAATACGTGGACTGTGGAGGTATATTATGTATTATAATATCGTGTTGTTATCTGATAATCGGATAAACGTGATTAAAATGTTGGATAAGCACGATGTCACCCCCCGCTGTTGTTGGTCGCGTACCTATAATATACTCGCGTGACTCGCCGTCGTATATTAATTAATAATGTGAACAGTCAACAGTGCGCATAATTTGTCTATATACAAAGATACTCATCGCGATAAAATAAATGTAAAATTGTGTCATTATTTACTTAACGGCGACCCGAAACGTTGTGCGTGTAATTATATTTTTATGTTTCAATAACGCTACGTGCGCAGAATATCTCGCGACGAGAAAAAAATGTATTCGGCCGCACGAAATAATAATATCACGAATTCAAGTCCGACTTCCGTTGCTATAATATGTTTAGACTAATGTTTGCACTACATAATCTTAAAAGTACATTTTCATCAAACGTTATTTTACGTATACAACAACAATACATTCCGCTCATCGTTAACGGATAATGTGCATCATTATATAGATAATTGTATTGGACGTATATCAATTCATCGACCGTTTAACAGATCGAATCATTTATCACGCTTTAGGGCATCCTCGTGCGTATACATGAAGATTACAATACGTTTTAGGAATAGCCCTTCTGCCATTTGTCTGCTCGTCTCTACAACGAGTATCTTTCTTATCTCCAACTAGCTGTGTGTACTGTTTTTAAAATTATATAACCAACAATCGACGTGGCCATAACGTAATATTGTAATATGTTGCGGACTGCATATGACACAGCTATATAATTTAAGCTGATAATTAAAACGAAAAGTGGAGAAACTATTTGTAAACGTCTTTTACATTAAAAAAAAAAAAAAAAAAACAACGATATCGATCCATCGTATAGTATAGATTTCGAGTGTACCTCGACATTAAATACGTCACAATAATGGAATATGTTAAGTTTTTCTCTATTTACAATTTAAAAAAGTACTTCACACATCGTTGTAAAATCAATACATTTATTGCTCAGAATTTAAAAAGTAATAGAAATCATTTTCCATATTTTTATTAAACATTTTAAATGAATGTGAAATTTTCAAATTGAAATATTTATGTAGTTATGTAAGTAAAGAATGCAACACTGAATGTTTTAATAATATTGTTCATTTAAGATCGGTTCTATAAGTAAAATATGTATTCATATTATATGTTTGATAAAAGAAATGATTCATAATATTTTTTCAAATTTATTCATGCATTATATTTGATCTAAACGTTTATAGTAATTTATTGTTCAGTTCTTTGAATTCGTTTAGTACAAATCATTATAAATTATATTTTTAATATTATTATAAAAAATAGAGCTTTGACTTTGGTTATTCGCTTATACATTCATTTATTCGCATTTTATGGTTTCATTATTTTTGTTTTAGTATTTTATCGCAAATGCAACCTTCATTGAATTTAAATATTACAAAATTAAAAATTAAATAAACGATATTTAAGTGGGTACTTAATAAATATTATTTGTTCCTTTTATTTACTATCATAGAGTACATATTTTGATGGCATATAAACAAAATAAAGATCGTATATTTTAAGATGCAAATTGTTTTTATTAAAAATACAACTAACTTAGGTTTTTTTATTAAACAAATATTTAATGCCATCATTCATCAAAGAAAATTGGAATATAAATTGTATAGATACTAAGAATATGTTATGGCTTAAGTTTTTATATTAATTGTACTATCCTATTTTGTCTTGAATATTTTTACCTTCTGGCATAATATAATTACAATTATAGTGATACTAAAAATCATAAATAGTATATTTAATTACACTAAGTATACTTACACAGTATTCATTTTAAATGTTATGACGTTCTACTTTACCTTCATATTATCTAATTTAAACTTTTCAAATTATTTTTATTAATTTACTTTTTTCTTTTTAACCGCAATATTATAATAGTTTGAAATCTATTTCTAAACGACTCAAATATTTGAAATATTATCATATTATTTTATTGAATTATACTCACTATGTTTATAATTTATACCACAATATTTCTACAAATAATAATATGTATGAATAAAGTTCAAACAGATGAGAAAACCCTCAGGTTTTCACATTAGCTCATATTTTTAACATAATATGCTAAAAAGTCTGTTGATTATATAACATACTCGTATAATATTACTCTGCTAAAATTGTCAAAAACTGCATTTCAACTAAGGTATTTAAATTTAAATTAATGCTATCTAAGAACTGTACAAAGAATTTTTGATTATACATACCTAATATAGTATATCAAACAAAAAAGTATAATATAAAAATGCTAAAAATATTTTTTTTAGATACATTTTGATTGCATAAATCTTTTACGTGTAAACTAAATATCTTATTTCAATAACTGCTATAGTACTTAACGAGTAATTTGATAATACCATTTTATTATTACTGAAAATCAATCATATTCAAAGCATATTCTTGTGATATGATGGTATTTCAAGACAAATAATCTAAGTAACATTGTTTCAAAAAATACAACGTGGTATAGACTTTAAAACTATTTTCATAAACTGTCTCAAAATGTTGTAAGAAAATGTATATTTATAATATTATTAATGTATTTAATTAAATATATTTTAGATAATCGAAATACTTGTTTTAAAAATGAGATCCACGAAGTTGGCGGAATCTCTAAAAATATAAAATTATAAAAATTATCGGAAGCAACCATAATCTAAAGCTTGCGCAATAATGTATGTGTAAGTGAGAAAAAATATCCAATAAATATCTAAAATATTTTATTATTATCAGTATTATCACGATCATACTAGCACATATTAATATGGTATTTAATTATGTATAATCCCAGGTAAAAACGACTTTTTCCATTAAAAGCTTCTAAAAGACAAAAAAAATTCCATGGAAATGTAAATTGAAATAGTATTTCCTTAAAGTTGTAAACATAATTATTTGCATATAGAATGCAAGTTCAGACTGTTCAGAGTATTAAAAATTCAGAGTGAATTATAGACGATTATTTTATTTAAGGTAAGAAAGCAATTTTCATGTTTAATACCAAAAATGCACATTTTTTCAATGAATACAATAAATATAAATTACACTTTTAAACTAACTTTTAAGTGAACAATTATTTTAAATTATAATATTATCTAAATAAAATGTGAAATAAAATGTTTAGATTTTCCTGAAAATTAACTCAAATGATTCGAAACTCTAATGGGTATGACAAGTCCACCAGTAAGTCACACTTACCTTGTCAAAACTGTCTGGTTTAGTACAAAGTGAATTGTATTTTATGTATAATACAATTTGAGCACATATAATAGAGGTAATTTTATATAACTTATAAAATATTATTTGTATTTGTTTTAATTTATAGATTATTAATAATTGTTGTATTCAAAACGTTTTTGAACATAAAAACATTTAATACCTGTTAAGATAAATTTATAAGTTTATCTAATCTATCTTAAACTTTTTTGTACCGATTATTTCAAAGAAAAAAATAGTTTCTTGACTTTTATAATTGTTCTTTGCTTTAGTGTATTTTATATTATTATAATATTCAATTTCTGATCGATTCTAATTAATGTGCATTGCAACACTATTGTGAAAAACTAAAAAAAAAAAGACTAATTAATTTTTACCTAACTTAACCTAATAGATTTATTATTTATTATATAAAACTATAATACAATAAAACATTTTGATAATAACTATATCATATTATTTAAATTAATTTTAATCATAAGTAAATATGTTAATGTTATTAATTATTATATACTAACATAAATAAAAAAAAAATTTAAAATCTAAATGTCTATTTAAAAAGCTCGAATAAATCAAACATTTTTAAAATAATATCATATTTTCTAAAATATACTAGACGTCATAAATATTTGGTAGAAATTTTAATTATTTACGATTATTCCTTTTTGAATTACTACATTTTTTTAATTTTTCTACGGTTATTTTGATAACTTTTGACCCTTCCTCCTACCCAATGTACCAACTTTATCCAATTTATTACCAGAAACCGTCCTGGATGTTAAAGTTTAAAATATTTTTACTCGTGTAGATTACATCAGGGACTAATTTTTTACTGACTGTATAAAAGACAAATACAAACGTTCATAAAAATTGCAAACTCTTGAGTACCTATAGCTGTATACATTGCATGACAACTGAGTATATAGTTTTTGAATGGCACTACGTTATATCAACAACTATCTGTTGGCCCCGCAGCTCGTTCGACTTTTGATTATGGACGGCGAAACTCAAGTACTATAATAGTGGGATTGTATATCGTCGTTTGCCATAGTACTGCTTAATATTATAAATGGCTTAATATTATGATATTACAATACTATAATAATACAATTAAGTATAACATTACAATATTATATGGATTATAATATGACGTTTATGAATTATATTATATGAATGTTATTATGTGCTTGTTTATGGTTTATATCAGCGAAAATTTTCTTTTTTTGAGAACGGCACAAATGGCCGGGACGAAAACGAATGTGCGTCTCAATTATGTTTTTTTTCTCTGTAGTAATGTATAAAATATAATACGAATGTTTATTTTCGTTGTTCTTGCAGTAGTTACCTATACGTAAGTAGGTGCAGTAATAAAGACGATATCGGAATGAAAACAAACGTTTCTACTCGTCAAACACTTGTTTACCGACTGGCTGACCTTTACAATGTATACAATAATAATAATATGTTATAGTGGCGTATATACAATAATATACATTCTCACCGAACACTATACACAATTATTGTCCCTCTGGACGTATATATGTATAATGTACATTGTATACCTATAATCATCGTGCATTTTATTTTGATAATCGCACCGGTGAGTAATTATTTTCTCCGTTTCATTCTCGCAATCGAACGTTTTCTCCTCGATAAATTAATGTTTTCTCAGTAAGTGTTATTGTTTATTGTGGACCGTTTCGAGTCGCCTCACACGTTGTAAGCTCCAGAAAAGAGCTATATTGCTGCCACAACGATCGCTCTCGTCGTCCCTACACCCACTACAGGCCGTGAGCTTATCGATAACGCGGTTTCAAACTGTTTTTATCTCTTTATAAAAACATTCGTTTTTCAACGCCATATCTCACTCGTGACGTTTTTAACCTGTCGCCACCGTGCTCCGTATCTAGTTTAACAGTCTTTAGATTTTACACCAGCACGTTGAGTATTTCTGTGGAAATCAGATTCAGCCTCGGGGGAATAAAATTAATGGATAGCTACAGTATTTAAACGCAATGATTTTTTCACTCTTCGCGAATTGTCTCAGATAATGATAATTATAAAATATACGGTATCAGAATTTGATATTTTATACCTCCCACTTCGGGCATCGCAGTTATTTCATTGCAGATTCTTAAACATTCACTATGGTTCCGTAGTTTTCATACGAGATGCATTAAAAAAATCATTAACAGAAACACTTTTACATAATATTAAACAGTTTAGTCTTTATCCCAGTTACAGAGCGACGAATACACCACCGAAATAATGTAGTCTATATATTATGTATAAGACTGCCGTATAATTATCCGTATTTGAATTCAAAATTAGAAATAAACTCCGCTTGCAATGAAATCATACAATATTATAATTAAATATATCTTACTCTTATAGTTGTGTTTATTTTAAAGTGAGTTTCTGTCTAAGGATACAATTAGCATTTTACTATCTCAATTTATCCGGAATTTTTTAATCAATACGAATTTAAAAAACGAACTAATTAATCATAACTAAATCATCAACCCAATACTCATTTAAACGTGCTTGAAAATAAAAATATAAAAAAATGTACCTAAGAAATTTTATTCTACAATAAGTTCATTCTATAGTATTTGTTTTTAAAAAAAATATTTTACTTCGAAAACTATAATTAAAAAGGTCGTCAGATTATTATACAAACGTGTAATACTATTTGAATTTATAATGACAAATCATTACATACGAAAAACTATTATTGGCAGAGATGAAGTATCAATCTCTTTCCTAAGGAAATTTTATAATATTTATTTATATTAGTATTTATTTTTAGAAGGAATTTTTGAACTAATTGTTGTCAAAATTAGATCTTTAAATTTGAACGTCAAAAAATTAGGCATAGTTATTTTTAAAATCTTGTAATTGCTAATTTTTCTAATTATTTTTTAATTATTAGTAATTTTTCTATATATTTAGTACCCAAAAATTGCAAAAAAATATAGTTATTCATTATTAAATTACAACAAAAAATAGAAACAATTTTGTCAAAAAACTGTCTTGTATTTCCGTTTTTATGTAATTTTTTTTTATTGCGTCTCTACCGATTATCATGAAAAGTACTGGGAATTTTAACTTCTCACTAGATACCAACTAAATAAAATTTACCGGTAACTGGTTTTTGTGCAAATTATCGAAGCCACCCTCAAATCTGAAGTATATTGTTATTATTCCCAAATTTAATGTCAGATAAAAAAAATAATAAACGCAAAGCACAATTCGAATTTAAAAACCACAACTCTACACGTTGTATAATATTATATTAATATAACACAAACACACAACCAACTGAACCATCGCGATTTTATCAGTTTAACTTCAATGCACATCATATGTGGTTCGATGCACACGTTGTGCAGTTATACAGTTGATGATAAAAGTGACTGTGCGTATTGATTAATTTCATATTCTGCCTGGATTACATTAATTCATTTCCATAAAAAACATCAGATGATAATCAACAGTTACGTATAAAATATGACGACCACAATCCCCATTTTTTTAAATTGGCTCACAGTGATGAACTACTTATGGTATTCCATCATAATATGGAAAGGTTACAATTATTATTTTTTATTGTTCGATAATTCATCCATTAAAATATTAAATTATTAAAATAATATACAAAAGGTTTTATTTTTATCAAAATATGTAGATTATATAAGTTTTTCAAAATATAGTAAATCGTTGCAAAATATCCAACAGCCTGGAAAAATTTATTTTCGTAGCAATTTCAAGAAAATTATATTATATTGAGTAAATAAAATAAATGTTAATTATAAAATAGTATAATATTGCAAGCTTATAAAATATAACATATGTGGCAAAACAAAAAAAAATAAATTTTAAATTATAATTTATTTATTTTGTACGCTATATACTATATAGGATAGTTATTATGTATTTAGTACTCACTACGATTATTTTTTATCTTTTTCAAGCTACTTAAAGCCACCAACTTTATACTCGTATTATTAAATGTAACTACTTTAATGTTGCTCTACATAATAGAATTACAAAAATATATTTTTATCTCATATAACCTGACGCTTATTTATCCCGATCAAATCATTTTGCTATAGTTATTATCATTATTACATAAGTAACCGAGGTTCACTGCCAAGTAGGTATATTCGGATTTCAGCCCAAAATAATTGAATATTTTTTCTCAACAGTTTAATTGAATTGAACTTTTTATATGTACGATTTATTTATTTCTATCGTATTAGGTTTCCAGAGTAGTAAAAGATTTATGGTTCAATAATCAAATAAATACCTTTATACGTGGTTTATATATATAGATATATAACATATTATATGTTTATCGTATCATACCTTCATTTACAGTCTACCGCCTATTGAGTACCACGTGTCATCATGGACCACGGTTCACTAAACACGATGTTCAAGTTGAACGCGTTTCAACATGTAGCTATATTAAAACGATTCATCTCTTTAGAGATCAGCGCGATATTGTTTCGCCGATCGATAAAAGGATTACGAAAAAAAAAGTCCGTAATTATTTATTACTTATATCCTATATAGCTATACCTTTAGACTCCTTTTCAAACTTTTAAGACAGTAATATTGTGCATGCGGATGTAGTGAACAGTAATAACGCTATATAATATGATTATTCTTTAAAAGAATTCTATAGTAAGTAATTATTATTCTCATCGTTTGCTCTGCCATACTTTTTAAGTCTCGCAAATGGATAACTCTTTCTATAATGTAATTACATTAAACATTAAACGCTTTAGAATTCCATGTCGAGAATCGTATGTATAATATGCTATCATAATAATATTATTATTATATTATCATATATTTTAAACAGACATATAAGGTGGTCGCTGAACGATAGATTACAAAAAAATCCAATATCCTGAAATATGACGACATTAATGTCAATACACTATAGGTAATACTCGAAAGATTAAGCTAATATTATAAATTGAATACTTTTGGAAAAAAAATACTTCTAAAACTTGTTGAATGTTTAATTATTGAAATTCAAAATAATCTCTAAAGCATATTTAATTTACTTCTCGTATAGAGACATTATATTATAATAATATTAATATTATATTAAAAAGTACAAAACATACAAATATATATTTTTAATTTAATATTAAACACTTACAACACAAAATTACATGAATACTACAGATTAAAAATTAATATTAGATGACGAATAATATTTATTTATACGAGAAAATAATCACAGCGTTGCATAAAAGTACAATAAATAGTACAATATATAATAAATTGCTGCTTGTTTATTGACATGAAATGACGTGAATGATCTGAAGTTAGAATTCATTAAAATTGAATTTACATAATATTATAATTTATAACATACATTAAGATATTAAATATTATCATACATTGTAGCATTTTTATTTTCGTTAAATTATTATCATATAAAGTAGAAATGTCCATTTAAAATCGTCAGAAGAAATAACGAAAGTATAAAATGAACTATAATAAATTCATGATTCATATAATAGATTAGAGGATTGAGGAAGTTATCTAAAACATAAAATAATAAAATTTTAAACCAAGAAAATCTTTGAAATCTGATTACCTATAACTTTATATTATTTTACTAACATGATTGAATAAAATTGTTATCAATCATATATTCCTGTGCATATCTAATTATCTTTTATAAATACCTGAAAATCTACATTTCTTGTCAGTGGTCTAAGCTATGAGAGTAACTACTAACTTCAGTTACCCAATTTAATAGGCAATAGCGTATGTTCACTGCATCTATTCCATTTGAATAGTTTAGGTACGTAACATCATAAAATTCCTTCAAATCTTGAATTATTTATACTTTATAAAAGAATACATATAATTCTTATTTTTTTAGTAATTATATTTTTAGAAAAATATCTATTTTTACATAAGTCACGTGTAATGATAATAATGATATGATCATTAATTATTATGTAATTATTTTTATGTGATTGAAATAATAATAATTATGCTAAATGGTTATATCCCATGTACCTATTACTTAGAAATCTGATTACCAAATATACACTTATTAGTTATTGTGACTATAATATATTATCCAAGTTAATAAATAGTCAACACATTATATAGGTAAACGTACCTAACCACATCGGCGTAACTATGGGGGGCTTAGCCTCAGTTAGCCTTCAAGTTATTTTTAACTTTGGTTTTCTAGGACTCTAGCCCCTGTAACTATTAAATCCTAGTTACACCCATGCCTAACCACAAGGCTGGGCAAGTTAACGATTTTTTTTAACTGGTTAAGTTAATTTATTTTAAAAATAATAAAGTTAAACTAAGTTAAAAGTTACTCATATTTTTTTTCGTTAACTCGTTAAATTAAAAGTTAATTTAAAAAAAGCAACTTAACTTAGTTTAAAGTTAAAATTTTCTAATTTTCAAAAATAAAAAAACCAAAAACATAATATTGTTTATTAGATAGTTTTTTTTTATGCTCATGAAAATTACCTGGGAAATTTAAAATGATACATCAAAGTACCAACTAGCTATCAAAAAACTTGATTTTCTAAAATAAATCCTAAAATGTTGAATTACTCTTGCATTATTCTTCATACTAAAATTTATTTAATTTAGATACTTTTGAATAAAATGAACTTGAAGTTAACACGTTAATCTTAAAAAAAAGTAACTAACTTAATTAAAATTAACTCGACGTTTTAACTTAATTCTAACTTTTAATTCGTTAATGTACAGCTTTGCGTTAAACATAAATGGATTAAGACAAATTATAGTTTGTCATCTATTAAAAATTAAAATTTTCAAGGAACTCTAGGAAGTACACAAATAAGTTAGGCTTTGAACTACTATTTTTTCTGGAATTTGCAAAATATAATGTATAGAAATTTTTGAATTTGAATCAAACTTAAAATATTATAAATTTTAAAATAAAACATGAATAGTTTTAATAAATAGCGTATTATTTATTAAAACTATTCATGTTTAATTCATTATCATAGAATACTTTTTAATATATATTTTTTTTTTATTGTTAACTATTGCATAATTTTTTTCCTGTGTTTATCATAAATAAAACACTAAAAATAACGATAGTAACTTACTATTCTCTTAAGACTTTTTAATAAACTACCTAGGATCAACTCGGTAATTACATTTTATGTTTAATTATTTTTTTGTTAATTTTTCCGTGCTTTTCTTCTTCTTTTCAATTTATAACAACAATCCGAATAACTATAGCTAGCTTTCAACAAGCAATATTTAATTTAAATAGTTGGCAATATCTTCAGTCTTATATGTAATAAATAATAATTAATGAAGGATATCAACAAAAATATTGTGTAACTTACTCTAAATTATAATATATTATATAATATATTATGAGTTTACATCGTCATTGATTAAAATACAGTTATAATGGATGTGTACAATTTTAATTAACCCTTATTCAGTAATACATCATTGTATATATAAAAATCTATTCTGATCAGAGACATTGTGTAAGCTTCTATTTTTAAGAATAAATCAGTATGTTCAACTAACCTCTGACAAGACATTATAGTTACATATTTTGTATTATTATAATATAGTTTATGAAATAATATTGTTATAAAATTATAGGTATATTAATATTGACATACCGTAGAATAATGTGGAAGAATTTAAAGTATGAATAGCGTACAATTTCTATAGATCTTTAGAAAATTCCATGGTGTATAGAAAATTATGATATAAGTAATAGTAGAATTTTTAAGCTTTCTACAGTCCATATTTTTAGATTATAACAAAACCATTAAAATCATTATTTTACATTTAAATATTATTCAATTTCATCAAAGTTTGAAATTCAAACGCTTATCGAACTTTTATAAGAGCAATTTTGGAAGAATACCAAATATTTTCCAATTTTTTTGTTAATTTGTAATAATATCATAAAATACATAATACTATTTTCTAACTATTACACGGCGATTTAGATAAGCTATTTATCTACATTATTACTATCGCGCGTATTTATTTTCTCGATATCTTTACTCCGTTCAAAAAAATATACACCAGTTCTGCGATATTTTAACCCCTTCTACCGGTCACCGACCAGTTTTTGTTGTTTCTTAAAATACTTAAAATTATTCAAAGATTTATAATGAAGTGAATAAAGTTAAATAAGTACAATATAGTTTATGAAGTTTGAAAACAACGGTGTATCCGAATTGGTTCTGAAACATCCGAATTGGTTCCCGGTTTGTTATACAAAGGGTCGTGTATCCGAATTGAGTTGGTTCCTGAGTTCCCGAATCAAAGCATTTTCAGTTTTCCTTTATATTTTATATAGATTTAGGACTGTCCACATAATATAATGCATATAAAAAACTATGATTTTTTGTCACTTTTATTTTTATAATTTTTTTGTCGTGGTAGTTAGCATGTAGTAAAAATAATAACAATGTTTTTTTTTAAATTAAAAATATAAAATAAATAATAATAAACATAATATTATATTTTTAATTCTTCATTAAACATACATCCATAAATTGAAAGATGTTTGGATGTGCGGAATAGAAACAATTGTTGAACTTGTTATTATTTTGCCTTTTTCGAAAGTGTTTATCCGGAACCAATTCCTATGTGTGCCGCCTACCTCAAGACACTTTATTACTTAGTACCTATTTATCATGGAAGTCCATTTATTATTCACTATTTCATCAAAACAATTTTCGAAATCAGGTGGCGTTACAAAATAAAATTGTAGATAATAAATTATACTAATAATAATATTATGTACCATCGTCTAGGTATTTACATACTATCATAAATTAAAATTACAATATGTGTATAATATACGTTAACCGAAATTATTATCGTAGTGTTGTGTTGTGTCCATTGTTATTATTTTAACTTAATACATAATAGATATAGATAATCATGCTTTTAAAGTTCGGAATTGACCTTGGATATGCGATAATAACCAATCGATATGAAATGTTATGTATAAATGAAAATTATCATCATAATAAATACGATTCTATTAATATATAACCACATTTCAAACTACCGTAAATAATTGATGTAATACTTTTGGATTGATTATGTATCAATAAGAGACTATATTATACTTCATTAGGTACGAATAGACGAATATAAAAATGTTATTTTATACTTGACAACATTGTTGGAAATAAATAACTAAAAAATTATCTAGTTAACATGAGATAATTATAGCAAACAATTATCTAGATAATAATAAAGATAACATAAATGGAATTTATCTAGTTAAACATATTATAATATAGTCATATAGATAATTACTTTTTTTTTGTTCAGATAATTAATGGCATAATGAGTGATGGTATACTATTTATGATAACATTTTTTATAACGTACCATTGGTTTTAATTGTAACATGAATTAGGTGTTCATGCTTCATAGCTCAATAGATAGTTAGTTCATGTATACAGAGTTTAACAGGACTATTTAACAAATATAGTAACATTTTTAATGGAAGTTTGTCAAATAGTCTTATTACACCTTATATAATAATATAATACAATAAGAGAGTGAATAAAAAAAAATTGTAATTTATTAATTACATTTTTTTAGAGGTACTATAATATTAAAATGATCTAAATAAGCATATTTTTTTATCCAAATTGAACACTATAGATAAGATAAATTATAACATAACTATCTAGATAAGTTTAAAGATAATTCATGTATATACACTTTATTTAGATAATTCCTAAACTTGATTGACAACTATTTCTATTTTAGCAAACATATTAATGATTACAATCTTGGTACCTATACTAAACTTTAATAATCTGGTGCATTTAGTTTTAGAAAACAATATTGATTCGATTAATATGAAATAGAATATATACGAGTACCCGGAGTACCTATATATTATTACTAAATAATAATAAATTCAAATTAATCTCATCTCATGAGTAGTATAATCGCTACTATTGGTAGGTATAATAAAGTACTTATACAAGATGAATCTGATTGGGTTGTCTCATTAATTGATCATTCAAATAATTACCTAAGTTATTTTGCGCTTATAAAAGTACTATATTTATAGCAATATTAATATAAAAATAACACGTAGAATAAAAGTTCAATTTAAATGATATTCTTCATCATTATTAATTACTTTTTTTCGTTATAATATCTCATTATATATAATTATTACTTAAAGTTCTAATGCAATTTGGTTATAAGTTGTTTTCATAGCTGTATAAAAATCAATTTTATGTGAATAAAAAGTGTTATGTTTCTAATAAATAATAAATAATTATTATTCTTTTTTTCAAAATATATTTGAATTAGTATATTATTACATAGGAATTCATGTTCAATGTTAATAAATAACGATGTTAAGCAAGATAAAGTA
The DNA here is from genome assembly GCF_020882245.1 of Rhopalosiphum padi. Classification (NCBI taxonomy): domain Eukaryota; kingdom Metazoa; phylum Arthropoda; class Insecta; order Hemiptera; family Aphididae; genus Rhopalosiphum; species Rhopalosiphum padi. Next base: position 67,185,313 of record NC_083597.1, read on the forward strand.
CAATTAATATCGAGATTATGCGTTCAAAATAAAAATAAACACTTGTCATTTGTCACTAGCATGCTATATAATGAAAATTGTTAATACCTTTGTATTTTTTTTTAATTTACAGTAAAGTCATGTTGTTTTTACTCTTTGTGTTATTGTTAAAAAAGTTGTTTTTTTTTTTTAGTTTACAACTATAAAATATAAAAAGAGACCAATCTCCCTCTCTCTTTAAATGATAATTTTAGTAATTCCAAGTAGTACGTAAATTCGATATTTATGGACAATTGGAAAATTATCGTTTGATTGGCTGGCGATAATTAAGTTATCTATTTCACGACGGTCAATAAAAGGTAGTAGGAATAATTTATGTTTATTAAACGACAACCAAGTGAATGCTTTTATTTGGATTAACACTTTGGCACATTAATGAAACACCTCGTCCTCATTTTTAAAGCAAATGAAAAGAAGATAGAATAAAATAAAATGTATATTTTGAAGTTGATGTTATTTTTAAAAATATAAACGATTATTCTGGGAATATTAAATCAACACAATAAGCCATTGAAATTAGTTCTTAAAATAGCAATAAACTTTTGTCAAAATTATTATTTTCACGATAAAATAAGAACCAAAAATGTTAATTAAATTACAATTTTTTATTTTTATTTTATTTTTTAATAATATTCACAAGCCTTTAAAATTTTTTTTTTTAATAATTATTATCATATTAGTATTAACGTTGTTGTTATTATCATTCCATATTATCAATTGATAATGGTTTTAGAAAAATTTAATTACTTCTCATTTTAAATAAGTATGTAAAGACGTTTTTTAGTTTTATTTAAACTATAATATTTAAAACATCGTAATATAAAATTCCGAACTCGAGTAGCTATTTAAATATCGAATACATTCACTTTCGTCTTGAAAATCATTCAAACCCCACTAACCCTTGCTCTTGACTCCAGCAATATCCCAAGGCTAAGGAAAAACTGGTGTACAGATTTATTAGTATAAAAAAGTTAATTAAAAAAAAGTTTATACTATATCACTTCAGAAGTATTACTGCTGGCCGCCGAGTAATCCTCTTTAATCTATTCTTTCATGCCTAACTATGTAAGTAAGTAATTGACTACAATCAAATATGCTATCAAATACAAAATAAAAATGTGTATGGCTTATTGGAGTAGCTACCGGATGCACAAAACGTATTGTTTAACCTAAAAAAGACAATTAATGACGTAAGTTTTGTACAAATAAACAGTTTTAATTGGAATGTTTTTTGTTTGCAAATTTTGATATAATTAGTGTTGTTTTCCCGTAAAAGAATATTATACGTGCAACTGAGTAGGTAGAAAATTAAGTAGATTTTTATTAATCATTTTAATTTTTAAAAAGTGTAATAAATTAATTATTTTGCATATAATACTGTAAATACTATAAACTTCAGATCAAAATGCATTGTTTTCAAGATAAATATTATATATAACTCTAAATACGCTTATATGTAATAATATGTAGATTATGATTGAAAATAATAATCATAATGATATGATGAATTATTTATTATAAGTTATAGTCAAGTATTGTACAAATATAACATAAAGTATTAAGTATTACTAATGAATAGATCCTATGATTGTTATAAAGATAAAAATGAAAGCTAAAAATAAATGATAAATATGTAATGATCTAATTGTTATACAATTAAAGTGATGAACTACCATGGTAGTTGTTAAGTTATTATTGATATATCTAAAAGGTATTGCAGGTATTCGAATAATAGTATTATTGAAATGGATACTTATATCTTGATAGTTTTTGATAATCTTACATTTTCCACGAATTTTTCTAAATTATCGTTTTAAAATTATTTTAAACAGTTCATAAAAATATAATAACATTTTCAAATAACCAACAGTAGGTACTCAGTAGTGTATACAAATTGTTGTTAATGAACTCATTAAGTTTATCATGATAGAAAAGTGTTTTTGTACATTTAAAATAAAAAAATATGTTCATTCGTTTATTTAGTGAGATGTAGAATTTTTAATTTACATAAAAATTAAAATGCAGCCAGTTTTTGTATTCCTTGGAGATCTTATTTTGATCATTAAATATGTAATACGTAAGGGTATCCAGTGTACTATTGATTACATTTTGAACCGCTAAAGACAATTTGATTCTGGCTTCTCTAAAGACGCACATTATGTAAGGAAAATTTTCAATCATGAAATAAATTGCATTTTTTAGTATAATATTATGAATATTACCTAAATATTCTAATGATTAAACTGTCAGTTTAAAAATACTGGAAGTGCTGAAAACTTAAATACTTTTATTTCAAAAAAATCTCAACATTTTTATTATTTAATATTTTTTTTTATATTTATCGCAAATAACATTGTTTAAAATGTAATTTTTATATTTTTACTTAAATTATTTATCAATACGGATATCTATTAGTAAATCCTATAAATTTACAAATTATTTATAGGGTAAATTGATCAATATAATTACAGTTAACTAGTCAATTATGTGTATTATATATTTATAACTTAATTATTTATTATTAACTACCTTCAATATAAATGTATAGATACAAAACCAGTCTTCAGTCAATGAGTTATTTAATTAATAGAAATCAAGTTATAACAGCAAATAAAATCATCATAATTAATATATTCATTCATATTAATTTATTGGCAATTTAATAAACTGAATTAATATGTATTTCATTTTTTTAGCATACACAAGTATGCTTAATCTATAGCTGTAAGTTATTCAAGGAGTATATTATACATTATATAATATTATATATTATAAGTATGTATTGGGTTATTTTTGAATAATATTAAGCCTATCATAATACTCAAATATATATATAATATGATTATACAGTAATAATTTAAACATTTTTCTTCTAAAAATTTTATCTCCGACCTTTTTTATTACATTTATGTGATATATGTCTGCTAAAGCATACTCAAAAAATATTTTTCATTATTGGAATGTGTTCTTATTCTTACTTATTATGATTTTACTTTTATTTTATATATTTTTAAAAATCTAAGATTACCTACCTATTGATTTTTTTTTAATCTAATATACAGTTTCCCTATTAAATATTTACAATAATATAATTTTCAAACAAATTATGTGTAAAAAGTAAGACAAAGTACCTACTTAAACAGAATATTAATATTATTAAATATCAATAATAATATAGTAACTAAAACATTGTCAAGTTAATGTATTCTTTGTTTTTACAAGAAACATATTTCTAAAATTCTATATTATGGAAGACTTTTTTATTGGCTATTCATAAAAAAATATGTTATAATTTAATGCGTTTTCTCCTCGCCTACATTCATAAATCACAATACACAACCATTTTAAAAATAGGCTAGGTATAAATTATTTTATACATGTTACATATTGTTCACTTTGCTGAATTGTCTCTTGTGGCTTTATAGACCATTAGTAAGAACAAACACATTATTATTATTATAACTTAGGTACTAAGGTACCTACATACAACAAAAATAAATAGTAACAATAACTATTAATAGTATTACCTTATATTTAGTCTACCTATCTATTAAGTATATTTTTGTCATTGACCTAAAATCATTGATAAAACAATTTATTATCCATCAGAGCAGATGACATATAGAAGTTTGGAGAAAGTATTTCACATTATGAACCGAGCAAGAAATGTATTGATTAAAAGTTTTAATGTTGATGACGATGTTTTTTTTTTGTGCCTAACGTCGTGTTTAGGAGCATTAAATATACTACAACATTAAGACTTAAAAGCAAATTTTATCTAGTTGGTATTTTTAGGGGGAAAGGCCAAAAATATAAAATGTTAAGTACCTTTCTCAGAAAAAAAATATTAATTATATACAATATCAGTTTTTGATAAAAATCAATTATTTTTTTTCATTACGTAATTCAGAATCCTAAATGCTTTAATAGACTTAACATAAACTTGAAATTATCATCAAATATCTACGGCAGCACTTTTTCTAGATATTTATTATTTTAAAATTGAGTTTGTTTGATCTATTTATTTATTGAGATTTAAATGTACGAAATTCGTACCTATTTATTTTTTCGATATATTATGATATACTGTTAGTCAAAAAGCTTGATAATGTAACACAAGGTTTCTTATTTCTTCGTCAGTTATTTTATTCTTATATTACCCAATTTTATTTAAAAATACATGAACATATTTATTTATTTTAATCATTTAATGCTAAAAAACATTAGTTTTAGATTTAATTTTTACTATAATGTGTATTATTTGTAAATTGAACCAAACACGAAAAGACATGTTAAATTATCCAAATACAACGAAGTAAATAAGAACATATATATGCTTCATAATTTATTATTATAATGTTTAAAAATTTTTCTTAACTAATGTAATATTTAATTATTACAGTAATATACATTTATAAACAAATTTGTGACTGAATTGTTAACATTTTTTAGTTAAGAAATTATCCACTTATTAGGAATCTGGTATTAAATTTTCAAACATTTTTAAACAATCATACATTTTTTATTGACGTTTATAAAACAAATCGAAAATTTAAATTATTTATAAATTATACCATATATAGAAATATTCAAATATATAATATAAATACATGGACAAAATGTTTGTGGTTTATTTGTTTTTGAATTATAACAAAATAAATAAACAATTTATTCAAAATCAGGTAATTAGTAAATTCCTTTTTTCCTTAATATTTTGTTTGTTTTTCCTGATTAAAAAAAAAATACTAGGACTTTAATTTTGACCTCTTCTTCAAAGTACAAACTAGATCCAATTTTCTAACCAAAATTAGCCTCAAATTTGAAATTTAAATTATTTTATCAACAATTTATCGTGTACTTATACACAAAAAAAAACATATCTTTGTAAAATCAACACAGTTATCGCTTAGAATCTAAAATATCATAGTAATTTTTATCAATTATTCATAAAGTTCTTTATAAATCATTTTTATAATTTTTTTATTAGCTTAGAGATACTACTATAGGTAATTAAATATAAATTAACTGTCTATAAATAGTGAAGAAATATTTTTGATATAGGTTAGATATGACATGTTAAAAATGCTCTTCTTAACGATTTCAGAAATCGACAAGGGAAATCTTCCATTCAAAAGCCACCAAAAAGGACAATTTATTTGTTTTCGATGATAAAAAAAACTTTTTCTTTTTAAAAATGCTAATTTTTAAGTAGTTAGGGTATACTTCAGCACCATAGATATTCGTTATTCTGTCGTATGTTACCTATATCGGAAATATTACACAAAGCATATTGACGCCGTTGGCTGAGAATTCATTTATTTTAGTAGGTCAGATAGTGGGTATGACTTTTTATTTCGTCGAAATATATGTTCGAACTTTATTTGCCGCCGTGATTTACATGTAAAGCATTCGTAGTAGTCGTATCGCATGTTTTCGACATTACTTTCACGTTGCTTTGCACTCACTTTTTTAAATGTGATATTTTTACTTTTATATAAATATATTCAGTTAACTAGTTGCGTTTAAAAACATTTTGAGACCACGAATACACAGAATATATATTATGTAAACTTATAATATACAGAATTGCTGTTGAATACCAAAGATTATTCAGTTTGTTTTGACATCGTTTTAAGTATGGAAACGAATAAAAATAAGTTACGCGACCTTTCAGTAAAATTAAAATATATACGATTTTAAAACGCTCGTGAAGAGTCTCATTTCCTGATAAATAGTAGTACGATACCTACTCTTATAGAAATAAATTACATGGTATTGATATTTTTTAGCGACACATTATTAAAAATTTCATACTCTGTGACACACAATAAAAAATAAAAATAATGGAGGTAATATTTAATACTTAATTTTAATCGGTATTATAAAATTAAAAAGAAAAAAATAATGATAAATATCAATAACAGCCAACAGGGAACTATTATTTTTAATCATCATAGAAATTATATCAAATACCTATTAATTTTTGTAAATCGTGTTAAAAATGTTTGTACATTTTGTGGAATTTAATTAACTTCGTGACATAATTAAACTTATCCGGCGACACACTGGTTGAGGAACACTGGTACTTATAATGTATTAAATTTTGTTCTAATATGTTTCTAAAACATAAATAAATAACTACAGTAAACTTCCACAGAATATAATATGTTTATATGACTATTGACTAATTCTTATACAACGTGATTAGTGTATTAGTATCTAAACTCATATCCAGGATATTGGCTACCGGCTACCTATATATTACTGTTATTAGTATTTAGTAGTTGTCTATACAAAATATACGGGAATTACTTCACTCGATGATAGTGAATGTTCAATAAAAACGCCCTTCACACACGCCCAGATGAAAGTAAATATATGTATATCTGTAAATTACTAAATTGTGTAATTATATTATTTTAGAGTCATCTCAATGGTTTGGCCACTATGGCTATCCTTCGCGGGGTTATAAATATAAAGAAATATAAAGTGCATAACCGCAAACGAAGTGTTGGACGAACTAGCAAAAGAAAATAAGAAAATAGATTTAATAATTTCATAAAAATATTGTTATATTAATACGTTTACAAATGAAGTTTGTATTTACAATAATTTAAAAAAAAATATGATATTACTATATTAGGCATAACCATAAATTATATTTTTAATGATCAAAAACACTAAAAATAATTGAATAACAATATTAACAAAATAACATTCTCAAATGATACGTATAATCATAAAATATATTATAGCTAACATTATTACCATAATGCAATGAAGGCAGTAAAACTTATTAACAACATTGAAATAAAATAATAAAAGAAACAATATACCTGCAGTGTAGGTATATCATTGATTATACATATTGTATGCACTATGCATATAATAAAGTTGCGATGGTATTACCTACCAATCTATACCTGTAACCACTAACCTATATATAGAGGTATTGTAATTTATATACGGGCTAAGACAGTTATGATAGAAGGGTTAATTAAGTTGCCGGTGTCAGTGGTACCTACTTTAGGTAGTATCATTACTAGAATGTTATTATTTGAATACCGTCTACTGACTAGAAATATATAATTATAATAATTATCGATAAAAGTGTAAACGTTTAACAGTAATTACATTTCTAGGTGTTTAATAATTATACTGTATATATTTAAATAGTAAAAGATGTGTATTTAGAAAAAAACTGATATGAAACGTTGAAACTATCATTTCCCAGTGATTTTAAAACTTTTAGTTTTGAAAGAGTTAATATTACAACCTACATGACGTGATATGAAGAGAACCCTCGTAAAAGGTATGTAGTTCTGACTTGTGTTCGTACTTTTATAGTAAATGATTATTAATGTGCATGCCATCTATCATAATGCGTAACTTTCACTCTACATACACATGTCAAAAATGCTCTATTACCGTACGAAAACGTTTATTTTTGCTAAATGATTATTTTTTGTCTATGGTCCGACATAAATACAATAAGTATCGATTTATTTATTGAATTATACTTCTGAAAACAGATTAGAATTTTTCATTAATTTTAGTGTAGTATAGGATGATTTTCAATATTCACCTAAGTTAACTGGTAATATCCATAAAATGTTTACAAATTATAAAATTTTAAAATTCTAAGGAAGAATAAAAGGTTAGAACTTTATTTAAATTTTTCAAAAAAAAGTGGTTCTCAAATAAATAATTTAGAATTCTAATTATTTTCAGAAATGTTATTGTTTTATTACTTTGATAAATAGTTCGTATGTATTTATGAACAAAATTATCTATACCTATACAAATAATGACTGTTTGTAATCCTTTTAATTAATAATTTCCAATTTAATTAAATCTATTTTGCTTTGTTTGCAATCTATGATGTATTGATCTATCTATTACTGATTTTTTAAAGTTTTAAACTTTGATAGGTTAAGTTATATAAGCATAAAATACCTATCACCAGTACCACCTATGTTGAATCGTTGAATGTATCTTTTATACTGGCATACTGGTGTGAAATAGTGTTATTGATCAACTCGATCGTGTAGGCTTTAGAAAATATCTTGTTGGCTACTAATAAATGGAAATTAGTAGCTATTGGCTACCTATATTTTTTTAATAAATATATCAATATATGTGTAATGGCTATTATAGTATCGTGTTAATTATTATTACTTTTTTTACATTCATTATTTGTTAAAAAGAACATATTTCTTCTTGATTAACATCCAGGGGGCGTAGCTCAGATGGTAGAGCGCTCGCTTAGCATGCGAGAGGTACCGGGATCGATGCCCGGCGCCTCCAGATGAAATTTTTGCATTTTTTTTCCACTCGCCGATCTTATATCAAATCCCACGGTAATTTTTTAGTTATTTTATTTTTTGGTACTATGGCAATGAGGCATTGTAAACTAATTAGATGTTTCAATAATCAATGAAATTATGAATAAATAATATTGGTTATAAATTCTATTTAAACATCTTTGGTGCAAAATTATCTACCTAATTTTGAAATCCATATTATAATAGTTAATTCCACAATATTATGGCATCGATAATATTTCAGTTCTGATATAGAGGGAGTATTTAAATTACACAGTGTAAAATTACCTAAGCAATATACAAACAGTATTTACTTGCTTGTGTTTCCAATATTGTCCTTTACAGCCATATCATATAATTCGTAGAAGTTGGGTTATGTATAATGGGCCTATACTGAATTCTCAATATTTTAGGTAGTAGGTACTTGATATACTGGTATTTTATTCATAATGTTTGTTAATAGCTAGTAAATATATGTTATGACTTATTTTCAATTACAATTTGAATTGCTGATAGTGTAATTAATCAAAAATGATAAATTTATGGTTCAATAATATTATAAATAAATTATACAAACATTTACTACAATTTGAAACGTCATCCCTAATACCTGTAATACCATTAAACACAATAACAATACATATTATACTTCTATGATATGATACGTTTGGATGACCACAGTTTGCACTATCAGAATTATTATTGTGTTATTATATAAAAAAAAAAAATTAGGTCAGTATATTCTACCCTCGACTCCTCTGAACAGGCTTAAGTGTACTAACAATAATTGTCTATTTCAATCGTTTACAACATTATTTCAATGGTCAATTAAGTTAGTTTAAATATTCGACTATTACCATATGCTATAGAGTATAGATACTAAATTGTTTTTTGTAAAAATACCATTTTAATCAGACCAATTTTTATTTGTTTCTATCTGTTATATTTTAACATTATCGGGAAAACCTATTTTATTATTTTGTTGTAATTAAAAAATATATACCTATTCGTTAATACTTGATATTTTTACCAAGTAGGTAAAACCTACCTTATACCTTTTAGATATCATATAATTTTATTTTTAACTTTTTTTTGAATATTTATAGATCTTTTTCATTTTTTTTTCAATTTACATTGATATTTTTTTCAGTTAAAAAGCTTGAAAATGTAATGCAAGATTTATTATAAGTTATAATATTTATCATTAAATTTGAAATTTACATATCTATTAGTCTATTACAGTAACCTACTCATCAATTTACTGATTGTAAAATATTGACTATACAGCTGAGCGACTTCCCCGGTTTTTATATTATTTCAAAATTTAATAGATATATTGTGTACTATATTTCCTAGCCAGGCAACCACTACTAAAAATTATGGAATTGTCGAAAAACTAACACTTTTAATCCATCATTTTTTATTCTCGTCCATCATTTTTTATCTCGTATATAATTTAATATAGCATTTCCCAATGTGAATCGCCCCAATGTGAACCGCTCTAAACAATTAAATGGATAGCGATGTAATGTTAAGTTTTTAATTATTTAATAATGCGTCAGATTTTCTCATATAATATTATGTAGTATTATCTTGAAGACTATATTTTCGTACTACATTCCCCGTCCGGTGTCACTGTTAAAAATGATCAAATTGTCGAAAAACCCACAATTTTAATCCATCACGCATATCATTATTTAATTAGATACTATAATTTGTTACTTCTTTCTTTTTAACTACCATATATTGTTTTACTATATTTTTGTCATAGCTATTACTTGTTTTACTTAATAATTGTTGAGCTATTATAGTTACATACTAAAAGCTAATTAAAAAAAAAAAATAAAAAAAAAAAAAAAAAAAAAAATCCATCATATATTTTTTAATATTATATAACTTTGTATGGCATTTCCCAATGTGAATCGCTCTAAACAGTCTAAACAATTAAACGGATGGCGATGTAATGTCAAGTTTTTGATTATTAAATAACGCGTCAGATTTTCTCATATAATAACACGAAATATTATCCCGAAGAATTGGTAATTTTATTGTCATAACTCATGTCTAATATACATTATATATTACCTTATACAGCCATATTACTGCAGGTATAGTTGACTTATTTATATTTAAGTCTTTGCAGTGGTGAATTAGTTTCACTATATAATTCAAACATTTAGTATATACACAGCAAAATGATATTATGGATAAAATATTTGCAATCAAGAAAACAAATTTTTGTTTTATTCATCTCGAAATCTTTGTTCAATTATTGAGCAAGAGGTGTTTTACTTCACAATGAAAGTACAAGTAATTTGAACTTTGGAAACATGTAGAGAAATAAATGAAAATGTAGCATTTTCCAATAGGATATAATGCATTTCAGAATATATAAATACTCAAACTCAAGTTTTATAAAAAAAATTCAATTGAAACATTCGATATTCATTTTAAATTTAACAATAGGACGATTATTCCATCTAGGTACAATAAAATATGTTTTTGAAAATAAAAATGCAACTAAAATGTGAAAGCATTAGAATTTTAAGAAAAATATTATCGTTGATAATGGTATTATGAATCGGACAAATATAGATAGTAGATACCTATACATAATATATTATACTATAATATGTAAATAAATCATGATTAATGAGATCAGATAACATAATTTATTCAAAAACACCAAACGCATTGAATTTAAACGAGCAAACCTGCATGGTAATAATATAATATGTTTGTCAACAAAATTATACAGTATGCAATTAAAAATTTAAAAAAAAACTTTATTAGTTATTTTATGCAAAATAATCCTTTTGATATATGTTGTTAATTTGTACTCTAACACATAATATTGTAAATCGTATTAAATGAAAATTTTCATTTTTGTGGTAAAGAAAATCAGTATTGTAATTTGTAATATAATTAATTGGTAATATTTAAAATACATAAAAACAGAATATTTTACATATCATTAAGATAATACTACACACTACACCCGCATATTGTGTTGTCCCCGACTCTCCGTTTTATACATGTAATACATAGCAAAAACTGTTTTGTGCGGTATAGAACTACTCGGGCTGTAGTAATAGTTAATTCTCCAAATTGACATATAATATAGTTAAGAACATTATCTATAAAATATCGCTTTTATTTTTTTAATCACTTGTACAAAAAATGTCTTTTTATTTAAAAATCCATTATTTAACTCGAATAACTTTTTTTTTTAGTAACGATATCTAAAAAATAAAAACGATATTTAATAGTAAAAGTTATCTTTTTAATGCAAAAAAGTTTTTGCTCTGTTTTACATTTGTAGGATGGTGGCAATAAATGCAGGTGTAGCAGTGAGATTCATTAAACAATTAAGCTAAACAAATAATTAAAAATATCTATAATAACATATTTACTAAATTTTATCTCTATCAACAGTCCATTGGTCACATGATAATATATATTTACTCGCAATACATTTATTTCCATATAGTTATTTTCTTTTCTTACAAATTATTCTTTATGAATATAAATTCATTCATTATAATTAAAATAAAATAATAAGCATACTCTTACTTCACATCTGCTATCAAACGCCCGGTGCCCGGAAAACATACTTCAACACTATTCAGTAAAAAACATATAATTACCTCTTTAGAATAAAACTATTAAACTCTCATCCATCTTATTAGTGATTTGTTCTAATTTGTGTTACTGTTTATGCCACTGTTTTATATTTTTTTGGTACACTATTCCTAATACACTTTTTTAATATATTATAATATATAGATCACATTCAACCCTTAGCTTCTTCTTTTTTTAATTTGTGTATATTTTTATTTCTTATTCCTATTACAATAGGTACATATTTTAAAATAATTATGTTCATTATACGTAACAACATCATAAACATATTTTATTTTGAATTAAATTTTAAACAAATAAACATTTTTTTTAAAAATTTAAAAATTTAAAATATATATTATATAATATAATATTATGTGTGAATCACATAATTATTAAATAGTTTTGTATACATTATACATTTAAAGTGTATGGAAATATTCTAAAATAATTAAATTTATGTATTAAATATATTTTACTGTTAAATAGTTAATATTCATAAATGGTAAAAATTTACTCATATACTTGTGTAGGTATGTAGATATGTATAAAAAATATTAAATGCTAGTTGTGAAACTTCTAAATATTTTAAATGATCAATATAATATATTTTATGAAATTTAAAAATCAATTTACGAGAAGAGCTGTTTTTTTAAATGACATCTAAAAAAAATGACCACTCTTTTAAACATAACAGTCTATTTCATAAAAAGTTCAACTTTAATTTCACTAAAACATTTTGTTATTATTTTTGTCAAAGAGACATCAAAAGCGAAATATTTTTTAGATAATTGAACATCAAAGGTACTTTATACAAATTACTAAATTCATAATAAAATATACCAGTAAATATGGCATTATAAATATTAGAGTTAGAATACGTTTAAATAACTATGTATAAAATTACAAATGGAAAATGAAAAGTTTAAAATAAGTCAAATTTTTAACTATTTACTTATTAAAACGTACAATAAAATAAATATTAAGTTCGGTAAGAAAGCATTTTAAGAATATTTAACGAGATTATAACTTGATCCGACAACGCTGAATTGTTTGGTTTCATAATGAAACTTTCATTAAATATACTAAAAAAAGACTCAACAATTTTTATTTAAAATATTCATTAAGTGTTTGGCAATACAATTAACTGGCTTATTGTTGTGTATATTATAGTTATATAATGGGTGATACTGTCATGAACATTTCCCAACCAACTATGACTCCTAAACGTGTCTTTAAAAAAATGTTGTTTTTAATAAATTGTGGAGATGCTTCAGTTTCAATATGTATACCAACCTGTGTAACATTATTATCCAGGTACAATACACGCAGAATATCGATTGGAAAATAAACAAACGAACAAATATTTAAGAATATAATATGTACGCGACCGTGTGTTTGGTATTATATAGGTACCTACGTAAAATATGACACTTGTTAGTCGAAATAGATGTGTCTGTATAAATATTATTACAATACTTTTACCGAGAAACGATAACATAGTACAATATATAATACACAATATTATTGTTTGAAATAAGTCTTCGGTGAGAGCTAACTGTTACGCGCATATATTATAATTGAATTGTGAATTTCAAAATGGGCTCATGTATGATTAAAAAAATGTTTCAGAAAACACAAATATCTGATTTTCTAATGAAATATTCGACTTATTATAGCATTTTTTTTTCTATTGTGTAACGTTATATTTGTATAAAATATTATTCTTGAAGGAAAATTCGATTAAGAAAATGATCGATAAAGTTTTCTGAGATGAGTCCTTTTCGAAATTGATCTAAGGATGTTGGTGATTTTAATATATATTAAGCCAGGTATGGGTTCTTCTTGCTCATAAAATATCAGTCTATATGTGTAAGAGTATCGAAAAAAAGAAGCAAAGTAAATTTTGATAAGTACTCGAAATGGGACCTTTTCGAAATTCACAATTCAATATTATTTTATAGTCAAGTATTTGATTATTAGGAAAACGGATTTCTTCGATATTTTCCTGTACTGACACAAAATAATTATTATTCGTTCGTCGTGGCACAAAAACAAATTGGCTGAGGACCGTTGTGTAAATTCAGTATTGTATAACTTTCCCTGCGTGATGTAGAGCTGTGGTTCATGAATTTATATGTAATATGCACGTCAAAATGCGGTGACGATAACGATCACGGAAGTAACACGGAAAAGCTTTTTTCAAGTATTTACCTAAATCTACATATTATGTCGCAGTATAAAATTGTCTATTTTACAAATGATGATAGGCGATGATGTATAATATCGACGACGACGGCGGTTATTACAGAAGACGTTCGTAAATGTGTATCGTTATGATATAAGTATTTAACTAAACACGATCCGATCGAAATCAAATTTGTAAACGACGAATGGTGTTTATTTAACACTCTTACGAGATTTTATGCAGCGTTTTTGATTAAAATGATAAAATGCTACACATTAAAATATTTTAGTATCGCATTTTTTGTCCGTGCGTCTTGGTGTTGCTGTACGTCGAGCATGCGCTGTTCTCTCCGTAAAGTACAACTTTATTGTAACTTAAATAATTATTTTTTACACGAACCCTTTGTTTTCCTTCAAATGTTTGATATTATTGATGTGCAATAAATACATACTCTACATACACCCATTAAGACATTACTAAAGTATTAGAATACGGTATTTCGCTTAAGCATTACAATGACACGACTACGATATTATCGTTCTCACAACATACATTCTGGCAAACACTAGAAGGTGACGGAAAATGACGCCTGTGTTCACGTTTATACCTACTCAGAGCGCCGTCCGTCACGTACAAAACGCCCATTCATCGCATCAAAATCGCATTCTATTTCACGGGAAATGTCTTGTAAAGTCATACCGCCATATATATGTATAGACGTATGTTACTGGTGACCTGCGCAAGGAATTATTTTTTTAATGCATTACGTAATCGATAGAAGTATCATGTATGGACATCATCAGAATACGTTCAAAGGAAATATTAAATTATTTTTATTAAAAGCTTTAAATGTAATGTTATACATTTTATTGGAAATAAATTCAACATGAATTACGACAAACATTCTTATTGATTTTCGAGACAGTATCTGAACATAATTTAATATGCCCTATTATCTATATATTATAATATGAAAAATTGAGTATTATAGTTTTAGTCTCGAAACCGTATAAAATCCAAGTAAGAAATTATCATTATATATTATTATTATCAATTTTGTTTCGTTGACTTATAGTCGTAGAAAAATATAAGCATAACATCTTAATGATTTCAAATCCATGTGGATGTGTAAAACAAAGTTCGTGGTTTATATTATATTGTACATATTAATATTATTATTGATATATCATCATAACACCGTTTAAACCAATAAATTTCAACACTAAAAATATCGAATTCGTGTGAGAAGGTATACTAAAGATATTGTGTCTCCGACAACTGCTTTCGCATATTAATGTCAGTCTTACACTATAGTATAAGTCTTATAATACTATAGTTTAATAATTAACCACAATTTGAAAATTAACATTAATACTTAATAATTTACCACGCGATTGACGCGTGTAGGGGTGACAAAGCGGTTTTTATACGTTGTTATACGAAAATATAATTTTTATTAATGCGTAGGTAACCGTAGTTGATATAAAAAATATTTTTATGTGCACGTCTAAAACGGTTTACATTCATATATTATAATGGATACATATATATATTTATTACTAGTAGAGTATAGATTTTATCTGTTTTTTTTTTTAAATTTTTATGGGAGTGGTTCGCTACTGAATTATTAAACATACTATTAATTTTTATGCTGAACTATTATGAAAACCCCGAGAAATATTATTTTCGTCGTTTATGTATTACAATATTATTAATTCATGAATTTGGCAACAAAAATAAAATTAAACTGCACAATGCATATAATGACCAGACCTTCAAGCAATTTCTTGAACTAGAATGAAACATGCGTTGCTATACATTCAGGATAATATTGGATGATATTATGTATATTTTAGATATTAAACGGAGCTAAAAATGTTTTGGTTTAGTAATGAAGTATGAAGTGTTTTTTTAATTTTTTTACATGTTTTCATGTTATTTTTTTTGGCAAATTTTAGTGTAGTAGATTCAATTTTATTTTGTTTTTATTTTGTGGGGGAGACAGAAAAGAAAATCAAAAGTAGAATATTCCATGTATTTTTCTTTATAATTGGCAAAAACTAAAAGAAACAGCTCAAATATAAATTGATTTCGTGTACATAACCGATCCATTGATCCGTTAATAATAATAATACAATTTATAATATTCTTGAAATTCGGAATAATGTAACAGCAATAAAGTTCTTTATTAAATTCCAATAAGAACTTAAAACAAAATTAGACCTAAATACGTATTATATTTATAACTTATTAGTTTTATAGTTATCCTATTAAGAAAATGTAATAACAAATTGTTTAATACTAAAAAAATATATACATAATATAATACATATTTAAATATAACATTATTTTTTAAATCAAAGTTTACAATTTACATCAAACAAAATAAAATCAATTTTAGTAATTAGGTATAATTTAAAGGTTGTAAAACTTACGAACTTATTAATATTTTATTATTACTGCATGTAAAGGTTATAATAGATTTTATTAGAAAATTAAAAAAAAAAATGTAAATCTAGATTAAATATTATATTATATAAATATAGGGTAGTTATCAGGGATAGTGTTTAAAAGGGGATCATAGGGGCCATGTTTATAATTATTTATATTTTTCATATTTACCTATAAATTTTAATACTGGATATACACGTTTTCCACTCTATATAAGCCTAAGCAGGTAAATAGTTAAATGTAGAATTTTTGGACCAAATGGATATTGCCCCCTTCCCCAAGAAAACGAATCAAATTCGTAAGTGGTAGTTATATACTTATATGTACTAAATCGTATATTGTGTACATTAATTTATTTTATGTTACTTTTTCTCGCGATTTATCCACTGTTGGTTTATGTACTTACTTTGACTTCATTAATGGACACATGCCAGTTTAAATTGTCTTATCCTACGACAACCATTAGTGATGAAGTTGTTATCATAATAAATCCGATTATTTTAAAGAGGTACCAGGTGTTGATCATAGCTTGGAAAGGATTTAAAATTTTGTCAAAATACATGTTCATCATCGTTCATAATATTTTATATTTTTTAAGGAAAACTACGTAAAAGACATTTTGTTAAAACGTTTACATAATTGAACTAACACCTTGTTTTTGTTGTCACCCATAAATTAAATTAATCTCGGTGTTGTTTCGTTATTTTTTTTTTTTTTATGTTTTATTCCCCTTTTTGTCAGCTCCAGGTGATATTTGAAAAAATATATACGCAATAAGCAAATACCGTGCATTAATCTCTCAATATTTATTTTTGCATTTTTATAAATGTTATCTACTGACTACTGCTTTTTACTTAGTACTGAAAAAACGCCAATGATATCGATGTTTATATATATCGTTATTTATAAATATTCAACGAAATTGTATTCACAAATATAAAGAATCATTGAATGATTAACAATAGTTGGAAAAAGCGATTAAATTGTAAGCATATTATAATTATTTATGTGCTTTTAAGTTTATAGCTGTAGTTGTATGTCATGGCGAATTAGGAATGTTTATAATTTTAAACATCAACAAGTTCAGGTGAGCTTAAATAAATAAAAAATATAGTTTTGTTATATTAAGTAGGTAATAATGAAAACAATTTTTATTGTTTTATAAAATATACTTTCATTTTTTTATCTCTCTTAAAACAAATTTTAAGTATTAAGTATATTTACTATTAATATGGAATATTATGATAATATACATTTCATAATTTGTTATTTTTTTTTTCATTTGAGGTAAATAATTACTGATGGAATGATATTTAAAAAAAATATGTTAATTCTATTCCGTATATATGGCTATATAGGTATATTATAATAATATGTTATATACTTATACCTAATACTTATATAAGATGTTTTGTGAACATTTCAAGTATCTATAGTAATTTTTTTTTAAATCATAACAAAAAACAAAAATCGAGTTTGTCAAAATTGGTGTTGAGGATCTATATTTATTTTCCTAATTATTTTGAAATGTATTGTGAATTTTCTACTTTTGACACCTTAAATTAATTTAATTTTGTTACCAGAAACCACTATCAAGTCTTTATATCAAATATTAAGCATCTTTTCTAATATGAAAAGTGTTTTTGGATTAAAAAAACAAACAAATTATTATAAACCAATACATTTATTGCCTCACTTGGAATCTAAAATCTAGTAAAAAAACTATATTTAAAAAAAGTACAGCGAGTATTATTATTAGCGAAAAATAGTCTGTTTTACATTTTTTTATTATCAATTATTATTTAATGTATCTTATAATCTTTTAATTTCCGTTGATTGTTAATATAAAAATTATTCTAAAGAATAGCACGACACATACTCATTAAAGGAAAAATACTTTTATTCGTGTGCGTATTGTTATGCACTTAACTATATTTAAGGAGTTAAGAGTAGTAATACTTATAAAATTTTTGAAAATGTTTAGAAACATTTCAGGGGTGGACTGCTGTAGCTACTTCAATAGCCCTTATAAATACGCCCCCAATATATATCAACATAAAACGAACAATAATAAAAAAAAATGCTGAATCTTTCAGAATTTCGTAGAACTGATAAAGAATTAAATACAAATCAGATAACTTTTCGTATTTGCTCAAAGTAAGTAAAGATACTAACCTCGAGATTTCGGTGTCTTAATAAAACGACTTTTGATGTTTTGCCAAAAGACAATTTGTTCAATACCTTAAAATATACTTACTTCAGTTGGTTGAACATGATTTACCTTTCAAAACCATATACCTATTATTTTATAGTAACTTTAACACAAATTCTCTATTTATAACCCAATTAGTTAGATTTTTTTACACGAAATGTAGCTAATCCAGGAAAAATTTATTATTTTTAAGTGTTTAAAGTGATTCTCTTTATCTTTATTAATATAAATATGTTTGTGTTCTAAAATGTATTTTAAAACAAATCTATTTTACAATTAAAAATTATTTCTTTAAATTATATACTACCATTTGATTTATTTTTTCATCTTGAAGACTCTTGATAAACAATTTAATCAAATTTAAAATGATGCAACATTATAAAAATAAATACATATTTATGATACAGTAATATTATATATCTCTTAAATAGGTATATTACTAAATAAATATTTCTTTATGAATTATGTTACTCAAAAATCAAAGCTCATAATTTATATTAGGTATATTTTAATTTTAATTATTTATAGGAAATACTGAATTAATTCAATTTAAGTATTAAACTTATTTATATTAGATCTGTGTTTTCTGTTGAGCGGTAAAACATTTCATTAGATCATATACTTAATTATTTATCATAATTGAGTGTAATGTGATAATTATAAATGTTTTGAAGTTTTTGTGAACAACTAATTTTAGGATGAATAACTCGTAATAACTGAGATAATTTAATTTTCAATATTGAGTTTTGGAAACAAAATTAAATTCCATACATTTAAAAAAAATACATACATGTTTTATTTCTGCGTAATGTTCATTAATTTTTCATTTTTTACACCAAAAACTTTAAAAATGTAAAAACTTTGTTTTTATAAATCTATCAAAATTATTACTCATTGTTTATACAATACAAATTATTTATTTACATTTTATTGTCTTTCTTATTCTAGACTATTTTTTCTTTAAAACTTTCAAAAATGTAAATTATCCTACTGATATTTAGAATATTCTATTTAAAAGCAAACTTCTATGATATCAAAACAATAATTTATAATATAAGTAAACTTGCTTTTTATATGTATATTTACTATAATTTGGCGTAAAACGTAGAATAAAACTACGTGTAATTGTAAAAGACAAAATAGTCAAAAAAAATTTTAAGTTTGTTAGGTTCTCCATATCAATTATTCCAGAATAATAGAACGATATTTCAAATTATATAAGTTAATTTAAGATTACTAAAATGCCTATAATAAGCCCACTAAAATATTAATATCTATTTCATTTATTAACATCTAAAATCAAATTAACTTCTAATTTATTCAATTATTACCTTATTTTGAGATATGAACTTCAAAATTCAATGAATTGTTAAGATAAATTAAATTTATACTGGTAACGTGGTAAAGCGTATTTTATTTATTCTTTATTCTTCCAGAAAGCGATTTTAATAATTTTTTTAGGTTGAATTTACAACTGTCCGTAAGCCAAAAATCGTTGAAATTTATCATATATAAAATGTATTGTCTAGGTCAAACATGTTTACCACATTGTTAGACGGAATCTGTTCAACGCATTAGCTGTTGAAAACCCGCAAGATTCATGCAAGAAATATTTGACATTTTGAAATAATGAGGTATTATATATAATGTATTAGACATAGGTATCACATATTATTATACGTAAGTGTATGTTGACATTAAATTAACGAAATGTCGATTTCTCTCACGTGTCTAGAAAATATTTAACGTGAACATGTTATTACATATTTTATAATCATTTATTCATCGATGATACTTAAAATCAATCAAACGTTAATGATATCTTTGAAACTCAATAAATGCGTATAAACTATAAGTATCAATAGTATTATGTACATTACTGTCCCTATTTAAATTTTAATACAAATTAATCAAAAATCGTTTATTTTAGCACACTTTGGTAACAAAAATAATAATTAGTGACAAACTGCAGATATCGGATAATATTATACTTATATAATAATTCACAATTTATTTGAAAGATTCTAGAATAAAACCTAATAAATATGTATCAGAAATGAGGATACTATAATATTACAGTATAAAACCCAAAATGATTTATTTTTAAGTAAGTATAAATATAGTTAAAGATTATTTCGAATTAGATTTAAAGATAATTAGGAGCCCGATTGCTCGAAGCAAAACCCAAAATCATTATTAGCTGTTTTAATAATATTCACAATACGAACTTATTGAATACGAAACAAACAGATCTAAGTGCGTTTTCCATTGCTATTTCGTAATTTCATAGCTATTATAACTTAATTATTGTATAAATAATTATATGTGCGTAGTGCATGAACCAAAATTAACATATTAACATTTGTCTTTAACCTTTATGAGAACTTATATAATATATTTAATGAAGTTAATAAGAATTCAAAACTTATTTATGAATAAAATTAAAACTGATAATTTGATACTGGAATTCGTGCTCTTGAGGCTAATTGGCAACAGATCAGATTTAAACATTAAGCATGATAAACCAATAACGTTAACCATTAAAGAGCAAGAAACAAATATGGAAAAGTAGATATTGTTCTGCTGTATAGTAGGTGTCAAGTGGCTAAATGTAGTGAATGTGTCAAATTTGAATTCAATGATATTCTGTACGAAAAACGATTCTGAACGGAAACGATCTGTCTGCTTTACATCACTAAGTATACATTTCATGATATGTTCTCTGATAATTTTGTTTTAGTATAATAATTATACATAAAACATAGTGTGATAATAAAATAATTGTCGTCGTTATTCATTGTTTAAATATGTAATTTTATCCTAGTTTGAACTTCAAATGTTTATAAAAATTATTATATTTATACATTCTTTTAGATTTATTGGTTTTAGTATTGACTACTTACAAGGAGTATTGTATCAAAATTTAAAAACTATTAGAATTCTTTAAATTTGGAAACTTGGTGACAAAAATACTTAGGATCCTACGTCAATATGGCCTGTCTTGTTAGTAACTGTTATTTTGTATAATTATACCTATACAAATATCGTTTGTTTATGTCGTTAACCTTTATTTTTAGTTTAATTTTAATTTTTAAATTGAAATTATTACTTATTTTAGAAACAAATTTAAAAGTTTTCATAAAAAACTATATATAATTACCCTATATATAAAACTTCTCAAATAGGTATAATAACATTGCTTCTAATGGTGTGACATTTTTCTTTTTAGAACATTTTAAAAGTTCAACGAAGTATGAGTGGCTTTTAGAATTATTTAAAAATTTCTTTCATTCTAATTCTTTTTTACAATAAATGATTTTAATAACTAAAGAAAAATTAAAAACTAAACAAAGTATAAGCGCTGAGTGGTGGTATATTATATTGGAGTTTGTGTAAAGACTAAAGATTTGTTTTTTAAGCGTTTATATAAAAACATTCAATACATAAATTAGGTACTTTATAAAAGTGTAGAATAGTAATTTAATCTAAATACCTGCGCAGAAAATATAATAGTATAGCTATTATAATAATGAAATATTAAAATCACTATTGTATCAACCGATAATTTTGCGTGTATATACTATTTTGTAGACAAAAAAATTATTGGAAAAAAATATCTATGAATTATTCTTATACATTTGATATTCAAGTCAAATTATAAATAACTATTTCAAATATTATGAAGACAAATTTTGTATTATATATATTATGTACATTCATTTTATTGACTAGATAATTTTGTTCCATTTTTTTCTCTTAAACTATTATTTGAAATATTCATTTAAAAAAAATAACTAAATACCTAATATACATTAATGCATTAGTCAAATAAATTTAAATTTACTATTCAACAAACAGTAGTATTAAAACAATAAATTAAAAATACCAATGGAATAGCAATTTTGCATTTCGGATTGATACTATCTAAAACCGAGTTAGTAGTATTATAATTAGGACCTAGATCATAATAAATTCAAAAAAATGTTTAAAATATGTATATAAATTTATCATAGGTACCTATAAATAATATTAATATTCATCAAAAATGTATAAAATGTTTATAGTTTATACTTAAAAATACTTGGAAAATGATATACGTTTTTTAAATACATGTACCTAAAAATTTTAAAGTATTTTTATTTACGTTTATTAATTTTAAATTTATTATGAAAATAATGAAATATCATTAATAGTAATTAAAAAAAATATAAATTAATATTTTTTAACATAAATTTAGTTTTATATTCGTATAAAAAAATTAATTAATTTCTTAATCGTTCGATTACCTTAAACTCAAGACAGCCAATTTTAATTGAAAATGTATAATCAAACTTTAAGTAAAACTTAAATTATTTTATTTAATGTGTATGAGATATGTAACTTTTATGCAACCATTTAGTAATGTGTAACGGTTATAAGTTTTTACACAAGTATGTGAATAAAAAATTAACGCGTATTAACATAATGCGTGACTTCGGGATAATATTAATTAATCAGAGTTGTTCTAAGTTGAGTACCAAAGAATGATGTTGACGACTTTAATGCGTCGCGCCAGACATCGCACGGAAACCCTCGGGAATTCTTTAACGCGAACGTGCGTTTCTACTAAAGCGATCGCCGTTTGTGTACCTATTTAATAGTATGCGGTGCCATCGCGGTAAAGAATTTTCAAAAAAAAAAAAAATAAGTAAATACAATTTATCATACACTACCATATTTTTAAGTTTTTTTTAAATATGACAATATTCGAACAGCGTTTCATCCGCAATCCTATACCTCGTCGCCGTTTTGCCGGACGATAAACATATTATATATACATTATTACTGAATTATTAATACTAAAGCATACTATTCTCTTATAATATAACGGTGATAATATAATATTACAGTGTATAGTTATAATATGTGCATGTGTCTTACCGAAGTTGGGTAGGCCAATATGGTGTGTAAGCAAAGCGCTAAGGCGATGATGGCGACGGCCAGAGTGTTGCAGCGGGCCATCTCGTCGTCGAGGACTGTTTGGGGACGTCGGATGAAAATTGAATAATATACGTGTGTATATTATGGTATAATGATATAATAATTATACCGGAAGTGTTTTGCGGGCGTACGGCAGATGATGGAATAACCAACAGATGATTTGGACGCCGTGCGTGTCGTTGTCCGTCGTCGGGTCACGGCGAGTATCTATTATATAGGTACACCGCGAGTGCCGTAGTACGTGTGAATTCGGTCGAGAGCCTATAAATCGGAATTTTTTTTAATAAATGTATACGGTCTTTCGACCAATACTGCAATATTGAATCTCGCGAAAACGAACCACGTCTATTGTGTAATATTTTAATTTACCGCCTATGTATATATAATGTGTATATTATATGTAATATGCAGTTGGATGTGCAATATAATGTATTATATTATATCATACGACGATGGTCGGAGACTTGTGTTCCGCGTGAAAAGACAGCAGTTGGACACAATCGTACCGTCGTCGACGTCGGCCGGATAAGTGAGGTGTCCCGAAATGCCGGCGCCCATATATATACCGGACGTACGCGCGTACTCGCGCACCGCGGCGACTCCGCCTACGTCGCGGGCGCACCAACCCTTGGCGCGGCGGTGGTGGCGTTCGCGACGAAGGCGACGACCCGCGCCGTGTGACGACTATTAGTTTTGATATCATATATTATCGTTATTATTACTATATGATGCACCTCGGTATCTGGTAGTATTATATTAATGTGTACAAAAGTATAATATATTATATACATCACTCAATACAGGTATATGTAATACGTACTGCGCTGCGTTGCAAGGGACGAAATAATGATTACGTGACAAATATATATATATATATTATTATAATAAGGGAGACTGATGCAGCTGTCAACGAACATAATATTATTATAGTAATTCGCATCGTAACAGCAGTACAATGAGTGTATTAAAACCGCTGGTGTAGGGGTAAACGTGAAGAGCTTTTTTCGTGCAACCACTACAAAACGTGTGCAATGCGCGATTGAGATTCCCGTGTAACTAACGGCGTAAAATAGCTGGAAAACTTTTCGAATGACGCTATTGTATTATCGTAATAATCGGCAAATTTTTTTGAAGAAACATTTTGATAGTTACAAAAAAAAAGAATTGTTGTGTATCGTCTCGATGTGCCTACACAACACAATCAAAATACAATTTTAAATATTTGTATTTTTGTACTTTAAGTTAACGGGATACTAATTAATGTATTTAAGAAAATAGTTTTTCGAGTAGGTAATCGCGGAATCCCTTGTCCCCCTCTCACTCGTGCAAATTGATCTATTATTGTAATTAATTATGTGTGTATTATACATTCGGTATTTCGTCCTGTTCACGCATTTTGCATAAGTGATATTTTATTTCCATGTCACATACACTGCAGTGCTTGAAATATTTATAACATACAGTTTTCGTTTTAAAAGGTTTATGAAAATATTGCACTTCTTAACATCTTACATTCTAAGTATCACTCAAAGATTATAGGTAAATGTTTATAAATAAAATTATTTTAAGACAATATACATATATTTTTATTTTATACAATTCGATTGTAAATAAACTACAATGTGCTGTAAGCTACTTAACTTAATTAAATTCATAAAAACTTTTCCAAGTTTTCTTTAAGGAAAATAAAACTTAAAAACACGTGTTCGATAAGTTATGTATATCCAGAAAAAATTAATATACACAATGTATTTTACATTAAAATATTCATTCAACATCTATTTCAAATTCAAAACGGCTTTCAATTTATTGCAATAATTTTTGTGCCTAATTAAATCATATTATTTTTAGAAGAATAATAAAATTAATTCTAGTAATATAAATACATAAAAGTATTAACATAATTATGGCAGATTTTTCTTTATTGAGCTTTTATACAAATATTTATTACAATGCTACAGTGATAATAAACAATATGTGTATAATCAAAACATTATGATAGCAATGGTAAAGTAAATTTAAATTCAAAACATAAAAATAAATAAAATATTTAATCGAATGAATGATATTTAAAAAAAAATTCTCAACATTTGCTATTCAATAACATAAAATTTGAACTGTGATGGCCATTATTTTTAATGTTGCAGTCTATAGACCATAATAAATCAACCATAAGTGATACATACGAATTTCACTTTTATAGAACGTATCATAATTTATATATATTCGTTCATAATAACAAACATAATATGTCTATATGTGCGACGTACGTTAACGATATTTATCAACACAGTTTACATATCTGTTTTTCCGTATCTTCACAATTTTTTTTTATTATTGTCATTGATGCGTTTCTAATACTTTTTGACACATCAACAACCATTTGAGTAAATTTGTACACACACATACGTGGGTAGTTAAACGCCAAGCTATAAGTCCTTTTGACGCGATGGAGTTTATACCGTGCAGGGTTATCGCATATATCATTATACACCGTTGTTTTGTAACCTATTATTAGTATTATTATACTTCCGCTGGCGCCTCATACAGCCATACACATACGTCTATAGCCGAGGGATTAACTCGTTCGCGGCTTATATACAATACAACTGTCTTCCGCATCCGGTCTGAACGGAAACATCATGAATCCACTGCGCGTTATACATATTATATTTGCATATTACTATAGACCATCATGGAAATATTATTATAAAGAGTATATTGAGTATTTTTTCTAGTTATGAAATAAAATTGTATAATATAATAAAGCCATTATAGTCATTACTATTATTATTATTATTACTTTTATGATTATTTATACTACCTAACACATCTAAAATTAATGTATAAATTGTCTGGCAACATGTATTCAAAGTAAGTACCTATATGGAAACAGTTTTTGTCTATCGTACCTTATACATATAGACTATATAAGCATGCTCATCCCGTTTTACTTCTTCAATGCAGTTGTTCAAAATCTGATTTTTGGAATTTTGAAATATCCTATTACAAAATTTTAGTATATAATCTATCAATATTTATAATTTATAAAAGTACTTCAAATATTTAGGTAATATATGCAATATTAATATTTATTTATTTATAAATAGTCGATGCAAAGTTTTATTTTGTATACTTTTGTAAAACCATTTTTAAAGACTATTATCCTTTTAATAATTTAAAGAAAAAATAGAGGGGATATCATTTTAAACACAGAAATATGCATTTCCATGGGATTGCTACCTTGAGCAATAAAACAAATTAAAAAAATTATAAACCTGGTATCTAAGTATATTTAAAAATTTAAAAATCAGAATTTGAATTAATTTATTATTAAATTAAAATAAGGAGTGATCATGCATGACAAATCAGTAAATCACCCTGTACCCTATACAATAGTGTAAATAGAATTTGATGAAATCTCGCAACGATGAATTACACAAATGCGAGAAAGGACATGACGTTTACAAGTGGTATTCCACGAAAGTTAATTATTGAGATCTATTGTTACGACCAGAAGACGTCATATTCAACATAAGCAATATCTATAATAACAGAAATAGGTTTATTTTTAAAAAATATATTTGAATTATCATTATTAAATAAATAAGATGTTGAAAATTGCTTTGTTGATGTTATTATACCCATAATAATACCGGAAAATAAAAAATTTAATATATTTATGAATTATTTAACAGGAAATTCTCATGCAAGACTTCTATATGGTGGGCAAAAATTACAAGTATAGTTTTAAAAAAAGGCAAATACATGTGAAAGTTTCAATTCCAAGCACAAGCCATACGCATCATCTAGACAATAGATATTATCTAAAACAATTCGAATCCAAATGGCCACACATACAACAAAAAAACAAAAAAACAAATACATTTAAGAAAATTGCATTCATCGAATAATATAAACAAATTTTAGACTAATAAAACATCAAAACCACCCAAATTAAAAAATGAGTAAAATGCGTAAGTACAAAAAAAATTATGAAAATAAATACATCCATCCAAATAGATAGATAGATGTATTTGTGGGGTATAAGCCAGTATACCTCCTAGTGTGGCACCTTGGATAAATTAACTATAAATAACACATTCGAGTTACGTCAAAATAATGATTTTTTTTTTATTTTATATTTTTAAACGCACTTGGCTGATACCTTATAAATTATAATTATAAATAATAAACGCACGCTATTGTTTATGTAAATAAAGTGATAATTGCGATACCAAAATAAAGATCTGTCAAACCATTAAATTTTAAATCCTCTGTAAAACACAGTTAATTTACTAACATAGATTTTAATATAGGTAAGAATCGTAAGAGAGTGTTTAACTATATTATTATACACAATATACATGAGTTTACAGTGGTCCTGCCGCAGCTATTCATTTGATGACATATGATAATGAATTACTCCTAAGTACCTATTACACACAATTAGTTGTTAATAATTATTATAATGGGTTCAAGTACTTTGTGTTAATTTGCCATATCATCATCCTCATACTTTCATCGCCTTTTAGTAGTTAATTTTAAGCTCATTTTTTATTTTTATTTTATTATAAAATATATCAACAATCAATAAAATTAATTTAAAGAAAATTGTTATATATATAAATATATATATAGAATTTTATTTGACATAAATTATACATTTATGCAAACATTTGATAGATTATTATATACAAATAATAGTTTTAACAAAATTTTTTTTAAAAAAATGTATGGCATTATTGTAATTGAGTATTTCTCAAAATTCAAATTTCAGGATATGCTGGAAGAGTATATTTATTTAAATCCTTGAAATAATCATGTTGCAGTGCATCTCTGGCATTAATGCGTTTACTTGGATCATATATTAACATATTCTATAAGAGAAAAAACAAAAATAATTTTAATCTAAATCTAAATACTTTTATGTAATTAATTACTTGAAGTAAATCCAACCCTTCATTATTTATGTTTTTGACAGATTTCTTTAAAATATTTTCACTCCATTTTGGGAATAAAGGTTGATAGTCCTTAAATTCTGAAACACCTGGCCATGTTTTTTCATTCGGTGTAGTCAAAATCCTAAAATAAACAATATATCACTATCATTTAAAATAAAATATACACTTACAATTAAAATATAAAAAATTAAAAACTTAAGTTACTTGAGTAAGTAGATAATTGTGTAGTTAAAATCTAAGAAATTAAAACTTAATACTTAAGTTTTGTATTGCCATTTGCCACGTTACAAATCCTGACAAAATATAAAGAGCTCTAAAATAAATAATGCTAATTTTTTTTTTCTTAAATAGGTTTATAGTTTTTGAGCAGAACGATGAATATATTGATTTTATAATGCTGTAAGGATGGTTTTAATTTTAACTTTTTTATGTCTGTTGTCACCCTTTAGGAAAGTAAAAATGCTTTAATTTTTAACTTTGAGGACAGTTTTAAGTAAAAAAATTTGATCTAGTTAATTCCTAATTTGGATGAGGATTGAGGAGTCAAAAGTAAAAAATCCTCTATATTTTTAAAAATAGTTATGGAAATTTCATGAAACCAGATAAAATCAATTTCAATTTTTTTCTATTATATCTCAAAAATAAATGATTGTTGAAAATTAAAATTTCCCCTAATATTCATATTAACACGTAACAGACATGAAATAATTTTCAAAATTTTTTTGATCTTTTTGAATTTTTTATTTGATATGTAAAATATTTAAATATAAATAATATATATAATACAGTTTTAATTTTTCAATGAAAAAAAAGCTTGAAAATTGAATTTAAGGTTCCTCGTAAGTTTTTCATATACTAGAAAAAGAAAATATCGATAATACAATTTTTTTACAAACGTTCAAAGCTTAAATGTACACGTAACTGGCCAAAATTACAACTATTTAAAAATTATTTTGCACCTACATAAAAAGTTCAATTTTTATAGTTATGGCTTAAAAATATAATAGAACACATTTTTTTTTTTGTATAATATGTTTTAAGTTTAAATTTAAATAAAATTAAATATTCAACAGAAAAATAACAATTTTAGTTAATTTATTGTAATTTAGTAATATAAATAGTGAGACTTGAAACTTTTACATATATCACTAATTCTATGTACAAAGTGCTATTTTTAAAATACCTAATTAGATTAATTTTAATCTATTTTAAGCCTATTTATATCACAAACATTCTCATACCGTTCTACGGTAAGTCGGTATTAACTCAAAAGTTTATAACAATAATATATGATATAAATATGAGTATTATACATCATTATGATTAAATATTAACAAAATAATAAGTGCAATATTTTCGGTGAAAATTAATTAATTTTGACATATTACTACGAGTAGTAATATAATAAATTAGGTACTACAATAGCAATATAAAATATAAATACATCGTAGAATTTAAAAGATCGAAATTAAGTTTAAACATATACACTTAAAGTTTCATATTTTTAATCTCTATACCATCATATATGGCCATGGAATATATTTTGTGCTTATTTAGTTTATCATAACCTAACCAGGAAAAATATGTGATTGCATAAAAATCCGCACTCTCAATACTTATACATAATATTATTATATTATTATAAACAGAAAATATTTGGCTATTATTATATATACCCAAACACAATAACGTGCCTATCTGGGATATGACATATACTTTTAAAAATAATCAAAAAATACACGTGAATAAAAGATTTATCATAAAATAATATAAAAACTTTTAAAAACCAGTAATTAATAAAATTTAAGCCCATAGTTTCCACTACACCGCATAGTTGTATTGTGTTAGGTTATCTATGTGGAAGCGCTTTAAAACTCTGTAATAAATAGGCAATCTTAATTTAATATAATAAAATTAATTGTGCTTACCTGAAAATATGAAAAAGTTGATCAATTTCTGAATCTCCTCGAAATAAAGGTTTTCCGCAAGACATTTCTGCAAATATACATCCTATGGACCACATATCAATTGGACAGCCATAACGTTGAGTGTTTAATAACACTTCGGGAGCCCGGTACCACAATGTTACTACCTAATAAAGAAATTTAAAACGTACTATAAGAACATGATATAATTCACAATCAAAAAGTGTTAAATAAATACTTCGTGTGTATAGACTCGAATCGGCAAATCAAATGTACGACTCAAACCAAAATCAGCAACCTTTAATATATTATTTTTAATATCAACTAATATGTTTGGCGGTTTTAAGTCTCTATGCAATATTCGCCTTGCATGACAATGATGTATGGCAACTAACAACTATAATCAGTGTACAGTAGATCAGTAGGATTTTTAGATTAGGTGAGACATGTCTCAAAATTTACCTGACAAGTTAAAGATCTAGTAGTAGTCTTATCTAAGTGTTTTTTCCGTCCTGAGGTAATTAGTTTTTTTAAGTCCATGGGTAGAAATTCGAATACTAAATATAACCGTGTGTCATCCATGAATATTTCCCTTAAACTTAATAGACTTGAATCAAATGTGCACGTAAAAAGTATAATTTAATTAAAATTACTTCACAATATTAGGATGGTTAAGCTCCTTTAGTATACTTATTTCTCGGATAGCTGTTGCTGGTATACCTCCGTCTTGGATTTCCATACGTATCTTTTTTACTGCAAAAATTTCTTTTGAACAACGTTCCATACATTTGTAGACTACTCCATAACTCCCTTCACCGATATTTTCTAATTTATCATAAGCATCCATAGCATCGGATCTAAAAAATAATAAATCAAATTAAACCTAAATTATTATATTACAGCGAAGCTTGTTTGTCCTTCATCAATATTTCTACTGGTGTACATATTATTAGTAAACTGAATTCGTTGTCGAGACTGATAAGTCCCTATACGTTCCTCGATACTTCAGTTACCTCTGTACCACACTGCCAACCAATTAAACTCGATATGTGCCTATTTTTGTCAACGACCACCCGATGTACACATTAGCACAATACTCATTATCTCTCTTCGTGAATTATTTAGTATTATATTATTATAAATATTGGTTTGTAATTATTATTATAATATATTTTTAGTTAATTGTATAAATTCACCTAACAGCGTGAATCGAATATTAATGTTATCATTGAGTGTATTTGCATCTACTATTTGTATTACAAATATATGCGTCGTGATCTTATACGATATCACACTTAACGGTTTATTCTTCTATTACAACATTTTGATGTTTAAGCCGTACAGCTAACTTTTTTCTTAGTATTTACTAAGTATACGATTTATGTTATTTTTTACTAAAAAAACTAAATATTACTTAATATTTAAATTAATTCTAAACTATTACCAATACGTATTACTAATACGGTATAAATAAATTACTATAATATTTAGTATGAAGATAATTATTAAATTATATGATCAGTGGCGTATTCAGGGGGGGCCACAGGGGCCATGCCGTTGGCCGTGTTTACTATTTTTTGTTTTAAAGATTTATATTTATTTGTATACGCGAACGCATAATACATATGACTTACGCCACTGCATATGATAAACTCTGCTTACTATAAATAAGCTCATTTTCGCTCAGAATTGTTCTACATACCTATAAGTGATGATTTATCATTGAATTCAAATTTAACACTAATATAATGATTAACTCGATAATATTACTCGAATCCTACTATACTTCAGAGCGGTTACCTACCACTTTTTAAAATTACTTTTATCCGGAATTTCAGTTTCTATTTCCATCCATAATTATTACCTGTTTGTATCTCTATTATAGAGTTTTTTTTTTTTTTTAGTTGTATCTTATTTAGATACTCTTCCAAAAACCAAACTAATCAGTTTTTCACAATCAACTATTATTTCATTTACAACACTACTTTTATTAAATTTAATTCACCGGCAGATATGGTAATAAAGATTAAAGATATACGCATAAAGAGTGAATAATCTTTAATTATAGTTTTAACGTTATAGTTCATAATACTTTTTTGTACTAAGTATAAATATTAAATATATTCAAAATATATATTTTTTTGGATGTACCTACTTATAAGTTATAATATTATATTTTCCTAGTCATTTTAATTTTTCAAATGTATTATTAAAATTGAAATTTTATATGTGACAAAACATCGATACCTATCCATAACTCATTATAGATGCCTATTCATAATTAGTTAATAGTATTATTGTATTAATATATAATTTCATGATCTTTAAATTTGCAATATCCATGTATAACGTACATGTAACATTTTATAAAATTTTTAAAATAAAAAATTACAGTAAAATTAAAATATACAAGTTTATTTATAAGTATTAAATTACCACAATATCAGTGTACTCTATAGACTCGCCACTTCTCGACAAACATACTCACAAGTACATTCAATTTATAATAGTAATGAATGGCGATTGAGAATGCAATTCGTTTTGTTAACAAACTTGTATAAAAACTGAATTCGCTCTATAATTCAAAACCTACTGCTTATATTGTATTTTTCAATCATAAATTCATACATTAAACACAATATGGTTTTCAATATAAATACTGAAATAAATATGTACATAATAATATAAAGTCAAAGTGTATAATGTGGTATTGAATATAATGACCAGACATTTTGTAAAATTACAAATACGTTTTAGGCAATATATGTTATCAATTCAAACAGAAATATCCTCGGCAAATAAAAATAATTGATATTCTGTCATCAATTCCGTACTCATTATTTAGTTTTGTATTGTTGTATCAGTATCATGTGTTAAATTTCATGTTATAAAAAAAAATAAATAGTTAATATATAAAAAATAATAAAATATAATTAATTTTTAAAAACATCTTTGATATTGCAGAAAATATCTATACATTAAATTAAATAACTACCTAGTCAATTCTAGGTACTATATTGTCCTAGTACTATATTGATTATTGATATTTTATAAAATGACTAAACAATAAATAAAATGACAGAATTTTACACTATGACTGTAAGGATCATCTATAAATAATTCATATTTGTTTCCTTACCTTTCTTACCTTCTACTTTTTAAAAACTTTAAAGTGTATTATATTATTTTTTTAATAATTAAGTTCAGTAATAAAAATAAACGGGAAACTTGTTTTTATAATACGTATAACACAAAATATATAATATATTTTACTAATTATTATTGTAAAACTATTTAAATGCATCGATTTTTAAAATGAATGATCAAAACACTAAAATATTAACAAGACATATCAATATCCGAGTACAATTAAACAATTAAATCGTTGAATCTACACAAGAAAATAATAAAACAGAATTACTTAATGATACGTAGCACACTGCGCAATTATTATAATATAGTAAATAAAACAAATAATAATTTGAAATTAATTTAACGTCAAAATTAATCATGAAAAATATTGCTTATTTAATATATGCATACATATAAGAAATATAAAAAAAAAATACTATTTTAGAATGCTTTTTTGAATCTTTTACAATTTTTTATCACCTCTTGTACAATGAAATAATATGAATTGCATAAATAATATAAAACTTTAACCTATAGCGAAATTGGGTATTATAATTTTAACTAGATAATTGATAATAAATCTTACTTTATGTATATTACAATACTGCATGGCTAATCGATTCACCAATTCTAAATATTCTTCAATTTATTCGTATTTCTTTGTATAACTTTCTGTTTAATAAACAATTATAATCAGATGTGACATTTTTACTAATATTTGTAATTTAATATTTCAAGCAACATGCGTCATACACTACTTTGCTTTATTATAGGTACATATAATTAAGTTGAATTATAATTTATCAACATATAAGAGAGAATACCGAAACGTACTCAATTATGTTATAGTTTTTACAATAACTAAATATTTTTTTTTAAATTATGTTGTATAAATAATATAATATATTGTATACAGCGCTGTTTAGTCTTTAGTAAAACAATAATTACTATCGTGGACTTTTGTTCTAACTGTTCTTGTACAGGGGTAAATGTCCGGGAGGGTTTGGTACGTTTTTTGAATTATACATATGCATAACAATTACTTTAAAATTAAAATGCAACAAAACTTTTAGCATATTATAGTGTTATATTATAACTTAAAATGTATTATTCATCAAAGTGAAATAAATAATAAGACTTTATTCTATAACTATAATAATGACTATAAATGCAACTTTCAAAACACGAAAACTATTTTTGTCATGTTCCGCGTGAGATGAGTATAAAAAAGATACTACAATAATATTTCTACCATTGTACCGTTGTATCTTATTATTTAAAGAACAAAAACATGTAAAGTTCTAACTAAATTATTATAATAATTACACTTATTGCTATAGTTATATTTAAATCTTATTTTTAATATTTTTTTTTTTCAAGATTTTTAGTAGTTTTGAGTTTTATTGCTTTAAATATTTTTTACTAGCCACTAAGTACTGCTGTTTTCATAGATAAATTATGCACTAAGAGTTAATTAAATATATAATTTTATTTAATATTTTATTAAAGTTAGTTCGTAAATTACACAAAATAATTCCTTATTGATTATCGATATACTTTACAAAACAGTATTTAATTAAGCTTACTTTACTGCAGAAAATAGAATATAATCAATTATATTATGCAACTTGGCAACGAATTTCTAAATTCCTTTATACTTGAAACTACTAATATTTAATATAAAAGTTCAAATAAGCACAATTTATCATTATCTCAATAGTAAACACTTTGCAAAAGTTATTTTATTAACATATTTTAATACATTATTTTTTTTAGGGGGTTAATCATGTTGAATTTATAAAAAAAAAAAATGTTTAATTTCTGTAGTTGTGTTATCCAATGTGGCAAAAAAATGTAAAAAAATTGTCTTGTCATATCCATATAAAAAGATAAAAAGTTACATCAAAAATCAAAAATTCAATAAACATAAATTTGTTGTACCAAACAATATACTCCATTATGTAAGATCTCTTATACTTCATAAAGCATTTCAACAAATGTATTTTACTCCTGTAATTATAGTTCATCGGAAAAATTCATTGGCATACATGGCCAAATATTTATGTTTGTACAATATGTATTAATATACGATCAATAAACTCGTATATACAAATTACAATACATACTTTATCACCAGGAAATTGTTCATTAATTTGAATAATTTCTTATTAAAAAATTGAAGTTTATAGTTTAATAACAAATTAAAGACCTGTATTTTTTACTATAATGTGGTTACCAATAATCCCAAACTATCCATAATAAAATATTTGTTTAGTTTCTATCAAATACCTATACTGAAAAAATAATCGGTAAAAATTGTTTATATAATTATAGGTATGTAAACATATTTTATCACTGTTTCTGTTCAAAAATAAACTCACATAGTTACATCACCAACATATATCCAATCCATCATAGTATTATTTGCCCTATGGTTATTATTTTGTTTCAATAATCAATCAAAACAATAATAATAATAATTTAAAATATTCCATTGACTCATTTAGTTCATAAAATTTTAATATTTTATGTTTTTGTGATGATCGTGATTCATTTGTTTATCCGATATTATTTCCGTAATAATTAACTCGATAGTGTTTATACATACATTGTATACATTATAGTTATACGTTTATAGTTTAGATAGTCCTTATACAAATCATTTGAAGTTTCAGTTACAAAAAAATAAAAAT
This sequence comes from Rhopalosiphum padi, assembly GCF_020882245.1. Lineage (NCBI taxonomy): Eukaryota > Metazoa > Arthropoda > Insecta > Hemiptera > Aphididae > Rhopalosiphum > Rhopalosiphum padi. The sequence continues at coordinate 67,221,842 of NC_083597.1, forward strand.
AAATATTTATGACATAATTTGGACAGTATTTCAAATTCAATTTAAAGAATTTATTCGTTTCAAAATTATGTGTTTCTTTGATTGGCCATTTTTTAGACTTTTAAAGTATAGAAGAAGTGCACCGAAAAAGTTTCATATTGCACTTCAATAGATTGGTTGAATAAAATGAACAAATATAAGATACTTTAAAATATTGATTTTTAAAATTCACAGTAGTTGAAAGAAAAGCATGGAAAATAGCAAAATAATAATGGACTAAATATGAATGTGATTGTACTGATTGTGGCTAACAAGACCTTAGGTAATATCGAGTTAACTAAACACTGTTCAGAATCTTTTTTAAAATTAAATATGCTGCATCGTTACGTTTAAATATTACAATTATAAAAATATAAACGAATAATAAACGAAGCTACATTAGTATCATACAGGCCAATATAAACCATAAGCGCACATTACGATTATCTATGTCATCTGATATTTAATACTTCATATCAAACTCTGTATAATTTTTAATTTTTTTTTTAATTTTCTTCATTTACATAGATTAAATTATTTTAAATTTACGTGTACGAGAAAACTTTTAGCCACTAGATTTATGGATTACCCTACTTTATTGTACGTGTAAAATTGTATAACAACAGCCAAGTTTTAAGGATACTCAGCATTAATTTAGAAAAGCTTAACATCGACACTACATACGTAAGGCCAGTTTTTGAATTAATTCATTAAAAAATCATTTCATAGACTATTTTTAAGCAATTATTCCGGTCATATATATTGTCAGAATATTATAAGCTTTCTAAAACTCCAGTTGTTACAATATTTAAACAAGGTAATTTTTATAAAAGAAAAAATAACCTTTGCTGCTTTGAATAAATTATTGAAATATTTCTAATTTTTACGTAAGAAAATTATTCTTAAAACAAGTATGAAAATTTTTTTTAAATAAAATATAGTTCAAACTAAAATTCATACAACTTAAATTTTAATTTTAAATGAATTAAGACTTTTATCATCCTATAAAAAATTGAGAAACATCTCAATCGTATTCCAGTATCCACTATACCTATTAAACAAATAGAAACGCACAAAAAATAATCATTAAACTCAAGTTTTGATTGATATGACACTTATAGAATAATTTTAATTTAAAAATCAGATAGATGTGTATTGTATAATTTATATATGATATATACTTTATCGGTCTATAAATATTTCTAGTTTATAAAATATAATGATTTAATTTAATTTTACTAAAAAATTGAACAAAGTAAAATCGATAGTATTTGGTTCTACCTAGTCTGATAATTATCGTTTGAAAAGTATTGACATAATAGTATTAAGAAGTTTTATTTTCTATTTTTTAATAAGTTAAAAAACTTATAATTTAATATATTTGCTTAAATTTAAATAAGTGAATTATTCAATTAAGCTTTATTATTCTACATTATTTTGTTCGGTCAATTTTAAATTTTATAGCATTTTATTATGAAAACATTGAACATTTTTAAAAATAATTAATTATACATTTTAGACGATACCTAAGGTATTTTATTAAAATACATTATATTAATTTACCTAGTTATAACGTATAATCAACTACAGGGTTAAAATAATTTTTTAAAAACTTAATTAGTGTTTTTTTTAGTTAGTTTTATTACAATTGCAGACAACCATGTACAGATCACTTTCCACGATAACTGATTACTTTGATGTTGACAAGGTCCTTGAATTTTTTCAACATCTAAAAGTATAAAAATATTTGATGTGATAAAACATAAAATCTGAATATAACATTAATTATATTTAAGATTTAATTGAATGATTGTTTAAGTAAATGTTTGATTGCTATATAAATTTCTAATATATTAACTATAAATTATAATTTTTATAACTTGTTTTGTTTAGATATTTAAGAGTAAATTAATTATGTTTTTAAATTTTTTTGAATACCTAATATCAAATTTAATCTAATAGAATGAACTATGAATATATATATTAACAATAAATAAAATATAAACCTATATCTTCTTTAAATTCTCTATTTTGCAAATACTCTCTATATACAATATGTACTTTGCAAGTTTTTTTTTTTACGATTCTTCGTAAATATTTTAAAATTGAAGACGACAGTCAACAGACGCATTTCTACAGGTTAGATTTATACAAGTATCTGCGAGTTGTTTATTTTTATACTTATTTCTCAGTACCAAACACCAAACGTCCAAATTAATAAAGATTGAAAATTAAGTCTTATGAATTATTTATTATTTTTTAAACGTAATATAAAAATAGTACCTTTAGTAGGTATTAGTTAATAAATTATTGATGTTTTTATATTTAACTATGTCACACACCTACTTTAGTTTCATTCAGTGTTCAATTCAACTTCAAATGTTTTAGGTCTGATTATATACAAATGCGTCTTAAATATTTGAAAAAAAATACGATTACTTACATTCGTTAAATATATACCTCAGAGCCGCGTTTAACGGGGGGGGGTGCTATAATTATTATACCTTACATATACTATGTACATATGAATTACTAATAATATTTTATTTACAAAATCAACATTCAACTTTTTGTTTATTTTATTTGTAATATTATTAACGAAATGAGGCTTTAAGTAAAATCGAATATTAACGATTTACAATATTATCAACATAACAAAAGTAAAGCGGACAAAATCTATTTTACCTAAGAAATATAATTGACTATTGTATACTATATAAATAAGTTACTATTATCTTTTATAAGATTATATTTTTATAGATTATTTATTTGACTTTTTAATTTAACATTATGAAGCTTTTATCCGTTATTGGCATTAATAACTCACATACCAAAAATAATATAAATGTCATTATACACAGTCGTAAACAACTGTAGCAGTTTCATTTCACATTTCACTAGGTATTTCACTACATATTATATTGTAAAGAATAAATTCTTGTATCTATAAAATATTTTACTTACTTTTAATAATAATCTTTGACAGTATTGTGTTCTAACAGTTTTGTTTAGGTATAAAGTATTGCTGTCGTGTCTTCCAAGATAATATACTAAATATGTGATTTTCCTCCGAATCTCATTTATTTACTCGATTTACTCGAATATACTTGTATATACTATATAGTATATTTAGTATTTTGTAGTAATCATTGATTGTATTCAAATGCTAAAATTAACGTCTTTCCAGCTCAAATATAAACAACCTGGGTAAATAACAGTAAATAATACAGCTTATCAATGGTACTCGTTCGCTATTAGTTCACTATTAATTAGTTTTCATGGCTAAATATTAAATATTTCAACGTATTATAATTGTATTCCGTATTACACAAACATCGTAAAACGTTTAATTTTAGTATCGCGCGATTGGCACGAAAATAGGTATACCATCACAAACAACTCGTTTAATTCCAGAACCAGACTATATTGTCCTATAACATAAATCATATCAACAAAATACTAATTAGGTCCATCAGCTGAGCGCCCTGAAAATAGGGATGCCAACGTCCCGTATTATACGGGAACGTCCGGTAATTCATGACAGTGTCCCGGTGTCCCCGTAACAGATCCAATATCGTAAAAATGTACCGTATTATGAAATTCTCGTCCCGTTTGTCCCGTAAAAATAGAATACATTATTGTTTAATATATATATATATATTCAAAATGTGTTTTCAAATGTCAAGACAAAAATGCTAAGGTCTATGCATAAATGTGTCCGGTCTATGCATTAACCTATTAAACAATATGTATGTTATTTAGTTGGTATATGAAACAAATGGATAAACATTTAACATTTAACATTAAAATATTGTTTCTACAAAAAATAGTATATTATTACATACATACATACATACATACATACATACATATATTTATTAATAGTAATTTATTTTCATAAATTTAATATACATAATTTATAAATTAATAGATTAATATTTTATTAATTATTTACCTTTAGGTAATAATAAAAAGTTTCACAATTTGTATAATTATTTGTTTTTAGTGTTACTTCTCTTTAACAGTTACAAATCATAAACACATAAATTTGTTAAAGGCATAAAAAATATGTCTATTTTTGTTATAAATCAATTTTTTTATCAATCACAGATGAGAAAAAAAACAATTTCTTCAGATTTCTTTCCAGATTAAAACATAAATTATTTTTACAGCGATAAACCCGTTTAAATGAAGGTAGTTCTTCAATCAATTTTTGACACGTTGAAGTTGCTGTACCTATTGTATCAAATAAAGTATAATATCTTCAATCAACTTTTTTGTTCGATATTTATGAAATAAAGAGCCAATTAATAAATTATATTTCTGTAGATCTCTTTAGAGGTCTGTTACTAATCATTTTTAATACAAATTTATCAATTTTATTTATTGTGTTGTATACAAACAACATAGTAGTATAGTAGTGTCTACTTTCTGCCGCAGCAACAGTTAATACAGATAATAACAAGTCGGCAATACATGTATATTACTTAATAAATCTTTTTATCATGACCTGTTACGAATAAAGGTTTATTATTGAAGCTAGAACTATTTTTAGTAACGCTATTTCATATATAAGTCCTTTTTCATTTCATTTAATACTCTCAAATCCTGGTTGCTTTTCCAAAAACGATTTTGACAAACAACAAGACTTTGGTTTCAATCCTAGTATTTTCCATTTTTTAATTGCAATTACTTCTTCGTGTAGTTCTATTGTATTATTACATAGAAAACTTGTTTTGGGCTCTCCATATTCCTCTTCACTATATGTGTCTACGAGTATAGTAACACATAAAACTACATCGCTTTCAATTACATCATTTTTATTCAAAGTGTCATCATAATAAATTATTGTTGATACATATTTTTTTGACTATAAAATAAGATGATCATCCCAATAATATAATTAACTATTTTTTAATAAAATTATAAACTCTTATTGGTATGTCATTCTTGAATATTTTATGTTTTTTAGATTATCAAAATTACTCTCGGTCCAACTACCTACTTAATGTGCTTTTTTCCCCATAACCAAATATTTTGGTAAAAATACTAGACAAGTAAAGGAATAGTTTCATAGAATTTATTACTAAATGAACTATTTCAGGAGTATATTGTGCGTTATTAAATTATTCTTCGATACCAATAATTTGAGTCTCAATTTTTTTGGTCAAAATAGACTTTGTCCAATTATAATTTCATTAGTCTTTAATAAATCTTTTCAAAAATAATTTAACCAATAAACCTAATCAAAGCCATTAGTGGATGGGTACCAAACCCCCATCAGGAATTTTTTTTAAGTAGAAAAATATGACTATGTTTCAATCATAGTCTTAACAAGTAGCTTATATTATTTATGTAAAAATAAATATTCGTAATTATATGTATATTAATAAAATACCTGCTTAGGTTCTTAGCCAATTTCAAATCTTAAATTATGTTATGTAAGTATCAATTATATAAAATAATGAAATATAACAAAAAAAAATATTATAAAACAATATATTTGATACAAAATTCAATTTTATATCATAATGTTCTTATTTTATCAAACACACACTATAGACAAGAAAAAGGAATGACTTACAAAATCTGCTTACAAAATGCGCACGTTATTTTTATATTGTCAATAACTTTAAAATTAAAAAACAATTAGGTTTTATGAAATTACTCACGATTTCGCTGAGCACCTCTTAAAGGAAAATATTATTAGGGAATTTATACCTATCGTAAAAACGCAAAACCAAGAAATACTTCTAAAACATTTGTGTAATTACGAATACTCGTCCTAAATACCGTTTAAAAAGTATTTTAACAGACTGTTATTATTCAATTATATAGTAAATTATCGACACGTAAAAGTGTTAAATAATTTGTCAAAAAGCTCGCGCATGGTGCGGGAAAATGATGTACCTATACAATGAACTCTGTTATGCCTTATGCGCATAATATGTAATATTTATTTATATAATATAGATAAATAGATATTTTTCAAAACGTACCTACTGTGGATTGTGACAATTTATTCACAAAGACATATCATAGAACATGTTACAGACGTAAGATAGATACTATTATAAACCTGCTGACGTATTGTCCATCGCGTGCCACGGTTGGATCATGTGGGCGTGTAAATACAAGATAAAACCGTACTTACCACATATACGGGCTAACGGTCTTCGGAAAATATTTTTCAATCCTATTTATTTTTTTTCAATGCAATATGATGGCTTGTGGTTATGTTATAGCGCAAACTTCTACAGGTACTTATTATTTACGGCGTACATAGTAATCACTCTAATTATAATACACAAATACCTATGGATTATATTGTATACACATAACCCGCATGACTGCAAATTATTTTTTATTCATTTCTTTGTTCTGTGTTCGATATTATTATTAGAATTTTTGTCGCGGCCCATTATCAAAAACGCCGGAAAATTTTGACTGGTTAGTAATTTTTTTTTTTTTTTACTTCTTTACTGCTACCAATATTTATTTTATCGTTGTCAAATACTATTATTTCGATCACAAAAACTATTATTCCGAGTAATCGCCTATCGGGATAATGTCCCTCTCTTATAGATTTGCATTTTATTTAAATTCGACAGACAATCCAATTTACACGCAAATACGACATCGTTATTATTATTATTATTATTATGGAATTGCATGTATTTAATAAAATCTGTTGTTTTTTCAACGTTAACATATTTTTTAAATCTTCTAATAATAATTTGAATATCGTATAATAAAATCATATTTATTTTAACGTAAACACATCAATAAACAATATGGATTACTATATTTATATTAATTAATAATATTATTACAAACTAAGCATTTATAGTAATAATAGGACGTTATCTCTAATTATATGTTTGTTAAAACAATAGTCATTATAAAAATTAATGTTTATACAAAACATAAAATTAAAATAATACAAACTGAAAAACTCATTTCACTGTATAGTCAGTTTTGAAATATACTTCATCATTGAGTAAATCAATGTAATTGATATGTAAAATTTAATTAAATTATAATTATAAGGTTAGCCGTTAGGTATAAGATTAAAATACGAAAAACGATTCTGAGCAGAGCGATATGTAGTATGCCAGCCCACATTTATATAATATTATTATTTATTTATGATATTTTATAATAAATTAGTTTAGTTAATAATTAACCTTAGTGTGAAAAGTTTCAAACTCTATGGTAAATATATTTTAAATTACAATAAGACAACTAAAATCGTTAAAGAAAATCGTCGTTATTTTTGGTTTAAATACAAACATGTCAAAATATCAACTACAAGGGCATATAAAAAAAATTGTGGCTGTTTGTGTTTTTATGTCAATTACTACTCTAAAAACGTATAGAAGAATATTGTACACATTTCCGAACTTTGTTACAGAAAATAACATTTTGATCAACATTTATATCCAAAACAATAATTAAAAAAGTTTAAAATTGCAATAATTGTGCATATCTACAAATATATTACTTAAAATAGTCTAAATATTTTTAAATATAATTTTGTGTAAAAAAATGATTATATAATATTTGCATTAACTGTGGAATAATTCAATAGTTATTAGAGTAAATATCTTTTGAGTTACTTAACTACAAGTAGTAACAACAAAATAACTATAATTTTTAATTTTCATTTAAATATCCATTTTGATGAAAGTAAAAATTATACTTCAAATGTAGGTGCATAAAAAAACTATATTTATGTGTTATCAATGTTTTCTTGTAAACTTTTTCGAGATTTGTGATCGTTTATCAATATAAATAAACAAAAATTAAAAAGTCAAATATTTCAAATATCTGCAGTAAATAACTTAAAAATAACCAAAATGTATTTAAAAAAAAAACCACAATCTTATTGTTAAACCATTTCATTCATACAACTCCATTCAAACTCCTTTATATCAGTGCCTATATTTTGTAAACAAAATAATATCGTTTTAGAGTTAATATATTATTTTCTTCTTAAATCAAGAAAATAGAAACTATTCCAAAAAATGTTCTATTATAGAAACAAAAAAGTACCCAATAATATAATTTTATTTATAAAATAAATTTATGACATAAATAAAATATTACAACAGATTATTTATTGGTGGTTTTCTATTTGGATTTATTTTAATAAAGGTAAAATTGATTTAATAGTATATTTAAAACACTTATACGTCAAATGTTAATTATAATATCTTTGTCTTTTATAAACCTTATTACGGAGGTCTGGATACTGTATGTACTTACTATGCTTAACATCTTAACCGCAATTATTTTTATTTCTTTAAACATTTCAATAATACATAATATATTAATATAGAAATGAGATTTGAGTTTAATACCCATCATAATATTTAATCTAATATTTAATCTTCACTTTGAAGTAAAGAGAATTACTATTAAAGATATTTAAACTAATTTCCAAATTCAAATTAGTTTTAAATACAATAACGTATTTTAATCACATTTAGACACTCCAAGTAAACATTAATTTAAAATTCTGATTTACTACTGTTCTCGTAAGTTGTTTATTAATGTATAAAGTAGGCGTACCTCTTTATGTAATTTAACGGAATGTAATATGTACCTTCTGCAAACAAAAAATACAAACACCTTTTAACTGGTAATAATTACAACACTTTAAAAGATTATAGGTTTAATTTAGTTTCGGCTATAATGTTATACCCTAAAAATAGATACTTTTAAAACTATTTCAGAATTCAGATTAAAATCAAACCAAGATGTAGGTAAAGATAATTTATTAACATGACTCTCGTCTTTTACATTTCTTTTTTTAGAAAAAGCATTTAATATTTATTTATGTATAATGTATATGATACACAATCTATATCGTATACTTTTATGTGATAAAAAATGATTTGATTAAATAATTTTCTGTCAAAGGTCAAGTCTGTATTTACTACAAATCTACAATAGAATAGTAGACTAAAGCAATATCGTGTACGCCGATCAGTTAGGTATACATACAAAATAAACAAAAATACAATACTAACGCTTTATTATTAATCGTGTATACCAATGTTCAGTATTCTAGAATTTAGTGTCTAGGAGAACGTATCTGAACCCAACACTATGTCACCATCTATTTAGTATTTTCTTGGAAAATTCAACATTATTTATACGATAAAATCTTAATAAATTCAGATCACCCATTGTATGATGGCTTATATTATACGCGTAAATATCATTTCAGATACTGCGTAAAATCCAAGTCTGACATAGACTACTATTGTTTCAACTGTCAAACAATCGAAATGTTGTTCATATTTCTATACTAGATATGACTATTTTCTTTTAAAAACTCATATCTCGATTAAAAATTAAAATACCTAAAAAAGCAAACGCATAAGTACAGATAATGTTCTTACCTCTAACTTTGATAATAAATATAAAATAAGTCAATATTAACTATAATATTAAAGCTAACAACACAAAATTGGTTCTTCTAAACGCAATTTTGTTATGTTACATGTTTGTAAGACGGAGACAACACATGCGTGTAAAACTTCTTCTTAATGTAAGATATAATATCTGCAATGCTTTGGCAAAAATTAATTCAACTTATCGCATTATTTACATACAAAATAATTTACCTAAGTTATATAAGTAAGTTATAAAATATCCTTATAAATTGAAGATGATACGCCATCTCAAAATCATTTTTCGTATTCAATGACGAAATACACACTATAAAGATTAATCAACAGAACGATTTCTTCGGTTTTTTTTTTTTTATTAAACCGATCACGTTGAGCATATTGTACAATCTATTATGTACCTCCACCTCGCATATCCTGTGTAGGTACTTACGTTTAGAACTTACTATATAAAGCAGATCGAGTTAGTCAGTTTTTTTTAGGTTTAAATTGAATAACTTCTAAACAGTTTACGTTTATCAAGTGCGTATATCAACCAAAAGACTAAGTGCTGAACTGCTGATTACGATGTTTTTATATTTCCCCGTATAAACAATCGAATCATTTTATAAAATATTTGTTAAATTGGATTTCTAAAAAATATGTAGGCACGTTTTCAACATTTACCGTCTATACGTAAAATGAGTATTACTGGGTTTGAATTTTCACCTTTTATAGTTGTACTTTATGTCTTTATTGTATACTTGTATTTAATATTTAATATTTATATTCACTATTATTTTTATCAGCCTCCCACGAAGCTATTTTATGTGCCTGACTTAACATGTTATTTTGAATAATAATTATAGTCACAATATAAAAATAAATCTTAAGATATTGACAAGGCGTCATAAATATATAATGTGTCGACACAAACCGTTATTATAATAAATATATATTTATAAATGAGATTTTATATTCTAATAAAAATGATTAAATCTGAATAAACAGATTAAATATACAAGTTGTTTTTAATAGTGCGTAAAAAATAAAGTTAAAGTATATTTTGTCACTGTTTAACATAATATAAATGTGTATTCATACATAATAATTATATTATAGTATATATGTATATATTATGAAACTCGTAAGAATTTATTTATAATAATTTGATACTTCATTGATATTTATGAATGTAAATTATACAAAGATGTAAAAATATATAATCATATATATTTATTTGATTCTCAGCACTTTAATATTTTATGATAAATAGTTCAAATTGGTAATTCAGTTATATTATAATTAATTTTTTCATTTAGATATTGAAGTTCGCATTAGTGTTTATTTATCTGTAGACTGTAAGCTATGTATGTATTAATTCAGGCCCGTCGATATTTCTTCCATTGGCATTTAGCCTATCGATATTTATTATTTTGATTTTCTTCATTCTATACTATGCACATTTATTATGTTCATTATTTGATATTACATATTCACTGTGGGATATTAATTTAATAATCAATTTTTTTACTTAACAATTAATATATTATAATATGTGTAATGTAATATAGCTATACGGCTATATAATTATATGATAATGTAAACGTTATTTTATACGTAACGACTGGATTTAACAAAATATTGCTCATAGTCTGCATTCATCATTTGGACCAAATCGTAGACAAAATATTACAGATTTAAATAATTTTCTAAGAAAAATTTCAAAAATTATCCACAAAAAAAATTATAAGTAACTCTAATCAGTGTAACCTTCCATATATACAATCAAAACAATGCTGTAAATTACAATTGTGTTATATAACTAATGACCCTTAATAGCTGAAGTTTAATTCTCAAATAATAAAAAAAAATTCACCCAAACGCCGTTTTATACTTCTATATTTTTATTTATTCTTCTACTTGTAAACATGTTATTGACAAATCAAAATAATTTTTAATTACATAAACTAATTGTACGTGATATCTATACTCAATCATTATAGAGCGTCGATGTATACATACAATATTGCAGTGTAATCGATGTTTAGAGTAGTAATAACTAAATTAATAACTTTGTCCAATTAAATTCAAAACTTGAATTTTAGCATCGTCACACATAAAATATATACATTATTATATTATACCTTACAATATGTATTAACATTTTACTCGTTTAAAAAAATTTTTCAGATTTTATATTAGATGCTATACGACTATTTTTTTAACAGCTTAATAATTGATAGATTTAATTAAAATAAAAGTTTAAAAATAAAATATTTATTTAAGTCCAACTACAATTGATAAATAAAATATGTAATACCTACTATCAGTACTATCACTGAATTATATTATATTTTTTGTTCCAAAAAAAAAAAAATAAATATTATGTTAGGGTAACTAAACACTTCATCACATAACTTATTGTTGTATGACAACATTTTTAAATGGTGGTGACAGATGAGAGCGAATTACAGAATTTAGGTCTATCCATTTTGTGTTACTAAAACCAATTATGACCGCCAGACATTAATGTTAATGAAAAAAATTAATAATTTATAAGATTTCGTAATTATCAATTACCATATAGTGCACGTTAATTTTTTTATCGAGGGTCATTAATATTTATTCGTTGAGTCTAATAATCAATCATAAGTTTCTGTGTCACATAATCATTTGGCAAATGTCATGAATATATAAAGGATTACAAAAATTAAATGTTTAATCCTATCGAAAAAATATAATTATTTCGAAAAAAAAATCATATTAAGGATTAATATATTGTTTCATATAAAATCGCAGTTGCAACGAAAATGTTAATCTATATTGTCAGACACAGCGATAAATTAACATTTTTTTCAACTTCATCTTCCCTAAATCCAAACTATATTCAATATTTTAGTAAGAGCTGAAATTATTAACCAGAATAACACACTTGATGATAATTAATATAAATATTATTATTAAAAATACCATTACGTATAACATATCAAAATAGCATAATATTATGTGTCATGTGAGTATATGACACATAGGTGTTTTAAGTCAATGCATACAGATACAATTTCATTTAACAATATCATTAACAAAATAAGTAAATTCGTATATTAATAAAAACTAATTGTTTTTAATAATTTGTCTGCATAGTAAGAGTATTGAGTATAAACTTAGTACTCGCACACATTTTACTCGTTCAACTGTGAAATTAAAGAAATAATATTTATGTTATATTTTAGAGATTTAAACTATCAACATTTAAACTTTAAATTCTTATAAAAAAATGTTAACTACCATATTTTTCATTATTTTGTATAAATAAAAATTATGAAGAATTTTAAATATTCAATAATTAAGTTGTTTGACCGTAAAAATATATATTAACATAAATCAACAAGAAAAATAAAAAAAATAAATACAAACTAGTCTATAATTAAGTCAAAAAAACCCAAAATAAATTGAAGTTTAAATTTTATCATTTCTAAAAAATACTTATATAAATATTTGGCAAAGCTATAAAGTGTTTACGGTAATTTGTATTATTACAACAAATGGATTATGATCAAACCTTAAAATTGTTGCATACATTTTTCCCGATTTTCCCGTAATTATTTTTTACTCAATTATTTTGAAAAGTACTTAGAATTATTTATTTTTGATCTAAAAATTACAAATTAAGTCAAATTTACTATTTTTTTATGTCTTTATAGTTTGCCTATTTTTTTAAAATTTAAAATTATAATTAAATAAGAAAAAATATAGTCAATTTTCTACCAGAAATCATTCTCAAAGATAAATATTATAGTATTTTTACCACTCCAAAAGGTGATGAATGATGTTGCACACAAAAATAATTATTTTTAACACATCATTATAAAGTTAATTATAAGTATATATTAATTGCTCCAGTCGGAACTAAAATCTGCTCAGAAGTTGTTAATTAATTAATTAATTTTGTTTTGAATGATTTTATAATATATTTACGAGTCATGCCTCCCAAAATATAAAAGATAATATTTAAGAATAATAAACACATTATATTATTACTTCGTCAATTCATAATAATGGCCATTAAAAGCGTTTTAAAAAGTATATTTATCTAGTAAAATGTATATAAAAAAAGTACTCTAAACAAAAAAATCATTTAATTTCGATTATAACTAATGGTAGGTACCTAAAGTTGTCAAATTCTATTGAAGTTTCATGAGCAACAAGTTTTTTAAAGTGAAACTTTACACTTTATATTTGTGTTGTTTCCTTCTCACTATACCGTATCAAAAGTTACAATACACTAATAAATATCGTGTACTGGTGTACTTGAAAGCACGACAAAACTTTTGCTTGATTATATATATTATTTTATGGTCGTTTTACTTATAATACCTATGAATTCAAAACTATCATTATGAAATATTAAAAAGATAGCATAACGTTTTGTTGGTTTATTTTAAAAGTTTAAAACCCTGCAGCAGTTTGATGGAATTCTATTGCTAGGTATAATATTAGTTGGCGATAATCGATGACCGAATTAAGACGGAAAATAAACCAGAACAGTTTTAGAGGTATTAATTTATTAAAAAATAATATAATATTACTTATATTATCGAGTATACCTTTCAAAATGTTATAGAGTGAGTACAAAAATCTTCTGCAAACGTTTCGATTAGAACTCGATTAAGTATAATATATATAACTACATACTATTAATACAGCAGTTTGTTGTAGAGATGATAACATAAGAAATATTTCTCAAATAGTTCACTGATTAGTGATTAGGATAAAAATTAAATGATTATTTTGGTGGTTTCAAAAATTAAATATTTATTCATAGATAATAATATATTATAGTATTATATAAGTACCCATAAATAAAATTAGAACAGATACAGTACCATCGTTTGAGTTTTAATAAGGGAGAGGGCAACATTTTTAACCACTCACAAACTATCTTATTTTGATATATTTATCTCAAATGAATTTGGTATATATAAAGCGTAATAGCTTAATTTATTTGCAAAAAATATGTCGGTGTGGCTAAATAAATATAAAACCTACACGGCTACACAGTGGCACCTTATAATCATGACCGCTATAAAGTAACTACTAACAAAAAAAAGTGAAACATATTAAAAATATCATTAGAAGTTTTTGACAAAACACGAATACATATAAGTGTGGTTATTTTATTTCTCAGAATTTATATTGTGTCAGACGATACCTACTAGCTAGTGTTTGAGTGGAAAAATTATAATTTTAGACATACATTTATTTAAGATTATGATATAACTGCTGTTTTATATGCTTTATATTACATAAAAACATCAAACATACAAATCTTTACAAACGCGTATTCACTACAAAAATTGTAATTTTAGTTTGACAGTTTGATAGAAGAATATAAATAATATAATATAGTTCACACTTTTATTTTAAATTTAAATAACAAGCATACACATGCCAATATGTCATACACTAACACCATAATTGCATTCAAACATTAAGTTATCTTTTAATATAAGCAACCACCACGGCACCACCTACGCTTCTATATATTTAAACTATTAAATATAAATTTTTATTGTGACAATAATTTTTCAGTACATAATATAATATTCCCTAAATATTATAAAATTAAGCATGTTTACATCGGACCGCTTATGAAAACAGACAGATTCAAATTTCCATATTATGTATCTCCTCCCTACAAATGACGCCACTGAACAGATTTCCACGTACATTTTGACATATTAGGTACTGGAATAATGAAAACCTTACCATTAATATTTTATTAAAATAATCGTGAATAACTTACAGAATAATAAATTTCAGGAATTCAAAAAGCACCATCATATTGCCATAATTAATGTAGGTATACAATATACTATATTACTATATACATAATGCTAGTTACTAACCACACAGGTATATTATATCGAATCGATTATATAATCGATATCATGAGTATATTATCTGTAAGCAGCTTTTTATAGATATATTTTTTATCTGCTTTATTAAATAGGTACTAAATTGTATTCCTTATTTTTTATTACAATTAACATGGATATATATATATATATATATTTAATATTTATGTACAAATATTGAAATATCCATTACAACGCTAATATAGTTCAGGTTAACGGATCATCGAATAACAACGTTTATCCACTTATTTTATCTTCAAATGATTATAAATATATTTATATATAAATAGTCATAGACAATACAAGAGATTAGTTAAATTTAATATTTTGTGTAAATATCTTAATTCTTAAAACATTCAAACTAAAGAAAAATGCTTTTGAATTGTAAATTAAAAATATTATACTTTCAAAATTATAAAATGTGTTACAAAATATATATATATATAAATATAACTCCTAAACGATGCAGCCAGTTTTGTAAAGCTACTAAATTATTACTCGTATAATATTACAAAACTTTACACCTTTGAGAATAAATTTCTGGAAGTTATTATATATCTAAAAAGAAAAGGTGTACAATTCGGCCAACAACCTCTAGTAAACTAGTCTAAAAATTAGTTGCAGTCACTATTTCTGAAAATTCACTCTGACATACTAAAATATGTCTGTGCTGTGAATCTGTGATATTTTAAACTAATAATAAAATATATTTCCTCCGACCTCGTGGAAAATGTCACTGAATAGCAAATAGTGACTATACTCTAGTGTCAAACATTGCCTGTTACATAGTCAAGATTACAGTCATCACATACGCGATACGCATAATGTATTTTTTTATATTGTATAAATTATATATATCTTTTACTCTTTTGAATAATGATAATAAAAAAGTTTGCAATGAAAGACGATTATTGCGTATTGTTTTGCATGCGAGTAAAAGAAAGAACATGAAAAGATATGATATATTATTATAATATTATAGGTACCTATACAGTTAAAATAAATATTCATACTAATTTTCTAATTAAATTGTATAACACTTTTCAAATATGCTGGACCTTCATCCACATTTTATTTGTTATTTATTGTAATATATATATATATGCAAAATGCAATACTGGAATGTACAAATACCTTACATAGAATTTATAACTCTATTAGAAATATTCAAATGTTTCTTATTTTCAATGAAACTGTTCTTTCTAGTAAAGAGTCAAGCACGTGGGCTGCTATGATATTTCAATGTTCTGACATCTGACAGTTGTATACCAGCACAATTACACAACTTCTATCAAAAATGTGCTACCAATTACTGGACTAGGTAACAAGTTTTTTAATGTTATACATTATTATATTGTGTATGCATACAATAAATATACAAACATTTAAATATATTAAACAAAATTGTATTTCTATTTTCAGATAGGTACATATAAGTATAAAATAGTTGGAATCACAAATTTATAAAATAAAACAACACAGTTTTTAATATTATAAAAATATATAATACTTAAAACTCATAACTACATTTTTTAGAAATATATTATATGATATACAACACTTATTTATTTCTTGTAAAACTAAAAAATTGATTAACCTATAAAAATATTAAAAAAAATTTTTTTATATCTACTTAAAATTTTAAAAAAAAATGTAATTTTACAATCTATATACTTAATTTTGTTAATGATTATAATTTCTATTATTAGTACTA
This sequence comes from Rhopalosiphum padi, assembly GCF_020882245.1. Lineage (NCBI taxonomy): Eukaryota > Metazoa > Arthropoda > Insecta > Hemiptera > Aphididae > Rhopalosiphum > Rhopalosiphum padi. The sequence continues at coordinate 67,238,893 of NC_083597.1, forward strand.
CTCAAAAGGTAAACGGAAAACTGGTACGGTCTTTATAAACGCGGAATACTGGTACGGTCAGTATGTAATAATATATATGGCAATAGTCAAGGTTTCCCAAACTTTTATCAAAAAAAAAAATAATTAAATATCAACAATTATTTTTAATTTCATTTTACCGACGATCGATGGGAAACCACGACTCACGAGTAACTGCGAGTGAAAATAATACCTTCAAGAACCCGTTTTGAATTAAATATACACAATACCTTACCGCCTAAAAGTTCAAAAAAAAAATACTTTGCAAGACAAACTACACAACGAATGTGAGAACTTCTTAGATAAAGAAATTTAAATAGGACAATTTATAAATAATATAGAAATAATAGTATACGAAATAATTATTATTAATCATAAACTATATTATATTATATTATATTTATTGTAACTATATTTTATATTTATTTTACCTACCTGCTACTTTGTATGTACTTATTTATGTTTTTTGTTAATTTTGATTGCTAACATTATTTTTTTGTTTTAAGTATTATTTAAATTTAACTTGTTAACTATGGTGATTTATCGAAATTATATTATAAACATTGTAAATATTTTAAGACCCCTGAAAATTAAATTTTGAATAGTACCAGTTTTCTGCGTTTTTTATTTCTTTTGTTATAAATGTATGGACCGTACCAATATTCCGAGCATCTACTCAAAGTAGGTCACCAAAAATGTTTCATTTCATCTTACCTATGAGTTTCTAATGAAACAAATTATATTTTAAAAAAAGTTAGGTATTAAAAATTATAAAATATAAATAAAAAAGCTAAAAAAAATAAAAAATATTAATTATCTTGATTACAATTCATGATAACATGCATTTTTAAATTTTCAAATTTTAAATAACATAATAATTAACGCATTTAACCAAGTTCCCCATCTGGTTACAATTGGTTGTGGAGAGAGGCTTAAATCCGGATTCTGGGTACTTCACTGAACTATATATTTAGTTCAGCGGGGTACATATTTTTAAATATTTCGATACGGGTAGGAGCTTTTAAAAATATCTTTTGGACTATAGATATTAATTCGTCTACTTTTGTGAATTTTGATCGGGTAGTATCTGTTATTCGGTGAAATGCATGTGCTAAACACGTTAAATGAATCGTTTAATGAACAAATTGTCGAAATGTTTAAGGAAAAATGGAATTATTGAGAAATATGTAAAAACATGAGTACATGATGATACTTATGGCAAAATATCTAAAAACATGTCAAATAAAATATAGTGCATGTTTCGTTGGAAATCCATTGAAACATTTTATTTAAATAACCTCATTTTGCTGAAAAGACCTTGGCCCATGTAAAAGAAATATTTTCCCCACTCTGCCCCCCCCCAGGAAAAAAATTCTAGTGCCGTGCTTGAGGTTATATTTAAAAAAAAATGTTTGTATGTTATTTTATCATTATTGCATATACAAATTAGACAAATTAAGAGCATAATATAGGTACACGTACACATCATTTAGAACGTTTTGGTATTTGATACAATTATGGTATAACATATTAACATAATATAACGAGCTGTATAAGTATAATTTTTTGGTATAATGAACCTTTTTACTGTTTGTATTGATGACCCACAAAAATACTTATAATAAGTAATCTATAGCTGGATGTTGCTCTAAATTTGACATTGTGAGATTTCCTATATGTTGTTTTTAATTCATTATTTAGTAGCATTATTTTTTAATATTTGAATTAAACTGTACTTATGATATAAAAACACGCTAAAAACTATAAGCACGTATTGCTGGCTGCTAATATTGATAATTATAATATGTGTAATATTGAAATACCTACATAACAACAATATTATTTATTTCGGTCGCACAGTTTATTGTTACAGTGTTATTATATTACAAACAATACCTACGTCGAATAACTTATTATTCTGTTCTGAATGTATATTATTATAACGTAAATTTATCGTAAAATATATTAACGCATATTATCATAAACTATATACCTATTACCTATAATCAATAATCATTAATAAAGCAAAATAATATTACATCCGACGTCGAAAACCGCGATCGCCGTCGCTACGGCCTGCCCAGTGATGCTGTCGAATTCAGCCAAATCACTTGATTCACTTGCAAATGGCGAGCCCCAAAAAGTATGCCGTGAATTCTTCAATTCGATGTCAAAACAATATGGATCGGTTCCCAATATTGCACTGATGTCTGGTGCAGGTGATGCGTTGAAGGTCCGATCACCGTCATCATCATCGGTATCGACGCAGCTAATAATATCTGCGGACTCGACCAAACCGGACGCCGCGAAGGGTGCAGACTTCACTCGTCTACCGAGGAAAAAACCTGCATGGAGTTCGATGCCGAACATTCACGTAACGTTTATTGGTGAAACCGGAACAGCCGAAATTGAGTGCATTACTATGAAAGTTATAGTAGTAGCAGAGGTCGAAAATGCAACAAAACCGGCCTATGATGTACACGTTTATTCAGATCCGATAACCGGCACCAATCACGGAACCACCACTGAACGTAGACGCCGTTCGTGGTGGAAACGTACGAAAAAATTCGTACGTCGAATGTTTTGTTGTACGTAATATAGCCTATAGTTTAAAGTATAATGCAGTGTGATTATTTTAACTTGTACGCAGTTATAAGTTAAGCATAATTTATATTATATATTTGAACCTAGAAAAGTTCCTTACGGCTTAACGGGTTAGGTTAGGTAAAAATATTTTTATATTGTGTAATTAAAAAATTTAAAATAAACTTGACAAAAAGATAAAAATATCTTAGGGCTCTTCGTCAGTTGTGGGCCCGTGGCGGTTGCTTATCACCTTGCCTATCCGATATTTACGCTACTGAGCAATCAATACATGCCTAGTTTCACATGTTTCTCATGTTTAGTTAAAAAAAATTGACTATTCTAAAAATGTCCAACTATAAATCGAATTTTAAAATTATAAAATTTTAATTTCAACTTCTTACAAAAATTTTTTTTATAGAATGATTAAATAATGATATAAATAAATATTTTCAAAAAAGTTATTACTTGTTGATATAATGAATGTTCATTGTTAGAAGTTCTACTATATGATATTAAAAAATCTGTTACTCAAAATGCACATTATACAATTAGTGATATCATATCAGTTATACAAAAAATATTAATGGTTTATTAATGGAACCGAAAAATTTGATTTTGAAAAAATAACGCTAATACGTTTTTATTTTATTTTTTTATCAAAAAAACCATTTGGAAACTTGGCATAAATACTTATCCGGTTCGATACAAACATTATTATTATACATTTATACATTCCAAGTTATACAAAGATAACAACAATAATATAGTGAGAACGGCATTAAAAGGTAAATAATGTATTATATTATCGGACTCCTGTCTCCTTGTTGTTTTATATATAATGCAGACGAAAGCATTGCGTCTTTAAAATACCTAGGTACAGTCACCAAGTCGGTTTTCCAAATCAAGCTTCATCTCTTGCCAGAGAGAACGAACGATATGCCAATCGCCGTTCGTTCAAACTTAATGTACCGTAAGATTCTGTATCCTGCCGAGTATACCTACCTGTCTATTTATATTACGGGTGTACATACTGTATATAATACTTATATGTGTGGGAAAATGTATATACATATATTATTATGCATTTGCATAAAAGAGAATATTAATCAAACTAATTACTTGTATATACAACCTGCGACATTTTTCACACTCATTACACTGTAATACTGGGCATTCATTTAAAAAATGGTGGTTATCATGTTCGGTGAATCCTATTTGTTGTATAGTTTATATTATATTAAACATAATATCGTTATATACTTATATTGTACCAACATTTTTACTTTGGTGTATCAATTTATTGTAAAAAACAATTCTTTTTCATCAAAAAATATATCTGTTAATGTCTATTACCTCAGTTCGTCATCATTCAATCTACATTACATAAAAAAAACTACATATAAAATATATTATATACATGTATACATAGTATATACCCTAAAGTCATACCTATCCAATACAAAGTACCTAAAATCAGAGTAAATAGTAATACTGAAGTGTTTATGTCTATAGTACTGCATAGTACATAGTTATATTAGAGAATAGTATTATTGTAGTAGTATACTAGTATATACTCGTATACCTATATATTATATAATATCCCTAAATAGTATTCGATTCCATTGAATATATTTTCATTAAGACACATTTGAGTCAAATACAACTCATGTACACAAACGATTACAATTCACGAGGAATTGCATCAGTTCATTTCCGGCTTCTCCGGTACAAGACATAATTGAGACGACAAGTTATTTGAAAACTCACTCGTGTAATTACCACAATAATACACAATTTTAAGGCCAAAACTCGTTAAAAGTAATCTCAATAGAACTGCACAATAGGAAACTTAGTATTATTCTCGTTGTTATTAACGAACGCTGTTTTTTACTTTTATTTATGATAACATCGATAACTAATAGTATTATATAATAATAAATTAATAAATCAAAATGTATAAAATTATGTTTTTCGTTTTTTATAACAATATTTCGTAAAATTGTGTACAGATATAGCTATAAAGGATTGTTAATTGTTTTATGTTTGTGATTGTCTCAAACAGTCAGATCTTACTACTTCAGTGTTATAAATTATCACTAATATCACTTATGAATTTATGACCACAACTGACCGATATGAAATATAATAATTATTATATTATATTTTTACCGTTGATTAGAATAGACTACTTAGTACCTATTCCATAATCAATGATTTTTATTAATAATACTTCCAGACATTTAAAATAATTTTAAGAAACAATATTTTAAAATTAATGGTTTAATAAATATATGTACCTATTATAAGTCAATTGTTAAGTTAAATAAGTTAATAATAATAAAAATAAATCATAGATATCGAATAGTATTTTATATGAGTACCATAAGTAATTACAATAGGCATTTCAATAATAATCGCTTCACGCTTGCGCCCTTGATGTTTCATTATATTATGTGAATATTCTTTCCAACAAATTTTGAACACACCTTTGTTTGATTTAATAATTTCCTTATTTTCCAAAAAAAATGTCTGTAATGTATCACATCGAAATCGAGATCAAGATGTAACTGACGTTTAACGTTTTATACAAATGTAGTGAACCTACAAACTATTGGTTCTATAGTAATTAGTAAGTTTATATCCATAATCTTATCATATCATCCAGTCATAATTTAAATGCTGGTTTATCGCAGCCCATAGGTATCATTGTACTAACAAATATAACTTACATATTATTACTTAATTAATATAGGTATTAACGTCGAATTCGAATTTATATATATATATATTATTTAAAAATATTTTTATTTATGGCTGCAATTATTTTAATAACTTTTAACCAAAATTAACGTTTTTTACCTTGTCGTATTTTACCTGTAGTTTTTTTTCGTGTTATTTTTTACCAATTACCTAGTAGCCATAAATAAATGCCCCATAAAAAAAAAAATTCACCCAGTATCGCCTCTCCCTCAATAAAAATATCTGACGCCGCCACTATTCTTTTTCAAGAAGAACCAACCTATATAGTCAAGCACTTATCCGAGGGATAGTCCATGACCCATCGGGTGTGGACCTTTCAAAATTTTTAAAAATTAAAAATAAAAGGTTTTGCATAGTAATCTTGTAAAAAAATAAAAATTGTAGTACCTACTCACAATAAATGAGTTTCTGAACCAAATTTAATTTTATGACTTTTGTCCCTGCCTTGAAAATTACTCTATGAGGCATCCTTGCATGGTAGTGCCACTTCACTGTCTGAATTACACTTTTTGAATTGATAATAAACAATAGTCATGGGCCATGGCCTATGTTATAAAATAAGTACCTACCTACCATAAATTAAGTACCAATGCCCAATACACATCAGTAAGTCAGTAAGTCACGTTTGAGAAGTATCGTAAATCGGCAATGGAAAGATAATGAATAATGGTTGTTAGTCCATGAACTTTGTTATCGCAAGAAGACGACACAGTGATAACATACACGACGTCATGCATACTGCTCACTGATTGGGATGCAAGAGGAGTTGGACGTGCCGGCGGACATGACGAATTGACAGTAGTGTAGGTATCTATTATTTTTCAAATAGCAATTAACTACGTTTTTAAGCGACCGTACTCGAAAATCGAAATGTTTAATTCCATATTGAAACAGTGTACGCTCTCGTGTACAAAACAGATCACTGTACCATTGCAATTCAGGTAAGTCAGCGTTATCTTTAGGCATAATGATGACACCAAGCAATTATTCATAAATTATTGGTGATGCACTAATATTACATTATTAATTTTTTTTTTTTCAGATGTTTGTCTTTTAACACGGCTTCTCTTAAAGACAACAAAGAATTAGAAAACAACACTAATGAGGGATGGCTGAAAAAGTTGCTAGTTCGACGAATAGAACCAACTAAAGAGCAACACTCTCGCATGTTATCTGACAAAGAAGTAATATATGAATTACAAACGCACAATGTACGTCCCGATTCGACTGATAATTATATGAAAAACTAGTAAGGCATAATTGTCAAGTATAAAATTGTTTTTTTGATTTTTATGTATTTAACAATATGTCTTTTTATTATTCTAGTGAACAGGTGGTCCAATTGTGTCAGAAAATACCTAACTTAAAGTATGAACTGATTGGCTCTTGGTCTGTACGTGTAGGTGATCTAGACCAATATGTACATTTATGGAAACATCAAGGTGGTTATGCAGAAATTGATAAAACCAATAATATTCTAATACAAAATCAAGTAAATTTTTTCTTTTGAAATTTAATTTTGATTAAATTTTTTGAAATGTGTTGATGGTAAAATTAATTAATTAAGGAATATGCAAAATTACGCAATCAATGTGGTCAGTTTTTGCGTTCAAGGCATCTACAGTACTTGTTAGCTTTCAGCTTTTGGCCTTCCATTGAATTAAAATCTGGTTCCAACATATATGAGATTCGTAGTTATAGTTTGAAACCAGGTACAATGATTGAGTGGGGTAATAATTGGGCACGAGCAATCAATCATCGGCGTTCAAATGACGAGCCATTTGCAGGCTTCTTCTCTCAAGTGGGTCGTCTCTACAATGTTCATCATTTTTGGTGTAAGTATTTTTGCTATAAATAATTGATGAAATGAAATAAATTATTCAAATTATTTAGGTTATAAAAATTTAGAAGTGCGTACACAAACTAGAGAAGCTGCTTGGATGTCCCCTGGATGGGATGAATGTGTTGCATACACAGTTCCACTAATTAAAGAAATGCAATCTAAAATATTACATCCTACACCATTTTCCCCAACTCAGTAATGTGTTTATTTTTTTTTAAATATGTTATTCTGAAAATTTTTTGTTTTGATATCCTTACTATATTTCTTTTCTATTCATGTTATTGGATCATAATTTTAATTCCAATAAAATAATTTTTATTTATTAATATTTTTTTTTCTTTTTCCTATTTTATACAATAGTATCAATTTTAGACATTGTTCCCTTATTATAATATCAAAACAACATAATCATTAAATCATAGAGTAAGAATATTAAATCATTAATATTATATTGTTGATAAGATCATTTTCATTATCTGATAATATGTATTTAATATAATTTATAGCAAAATACATTAACCTAATTAATAGTACCCTCGATGGTTTAATAGCAATAAAATTATGTACAATAAATATTATATGGTAATGATCAAGTTCAAACCCAAACAATTCATAATTTAGTCTATTTCAAGGCACTAAATTATTTTGGCTTTTATTAATTACCTACAGCAGGGATGGGCAACTGAAAGTTACTAGAGAGCCAATTTTTTTAAAGTGAAAATTTAGCCGGCCAAAGTATAGAGAGTAAAAAAAAAAAAAGTCATTAAAAATATGCATTTTAATTTAGCATAGAGTATAGACAATTGACTTTGAAATTGTATGATGTAATTTGAAAATGTAGCGCGGGTCAGATAAAAAAGGTTTGCGGGCTGCCAATTGCCCACACCTGACCTACAAGATACGGTTGAATAATAATATAGTTATACATTTTCCATCATCAGCATAATTTACTATAGAAAGTATAAAATAGATATACCTACTAAACCTACTTAAATATTTTCTTAAGTTTTTGAATAATGAATTTTGGGTGGCTAGAATTTTGTGAGAATTGAACTACCTTTTTAAACTGAACTTGGCGCCACTTCATACATCACCACTGACCGAATAAGAGTAACCTTACCCCTTAAGCTCTTATACAGCATGTTTACTAACACTGTATTGGAAACAAAATATCATTTATTGCCCTCCTATTCTTCGTAAACTTTATATGTATCAACTTCCAAATGAAAGTATAAGTCCCCTAGTAAAACCGCCCAATGAGCTATCATGACTATCATATACTTGGTCTTTTCCACATTTATTTCTAATCCCATTACTTTTGCTGCCATTAGTAATCCTAAGATTTGTTCGTTATGTTCAATGAGCACTTCTTTATTTATTCTTCTTGAAGTTCCTATCCGTTTTGGATATTGGAAACAGGCACGGCGCCAGGAGGGCAAGGTGGGGCTCTAGTCCCCCAGAAAACAGTTCAGCTCCCTCGCCAACCCCCCACTTAAAAATATGTATGATATAATAGTCATAAAACATTATTAATTGAGGAATAAATTGAATATATTATTATAATTTATAATAATTGAATTAATGAAGTTTGAACAAATAACATATTTAGTCTTTTTATTATGGATTAACCTACTAGTATTGTCTAATAAGGAAAAAATTTACTACAATTTCAATAAAATATGTTTTGAAATTTGTAAAATAAGAAAATTCTTTTATTTTTTTATTATTACCTTTATTGAGTAGTGAGTACTAATTACTGGATGAAAATAAACAAACAAATGTATCACAAATCATTGCATTAAAGTTGAGTCAAACAAATTCATCTGTTCATTACTAAATACAATTTAAATTTATAAAATGTAAGTAAAAAAAACATAATCATTCATTCAGAAAAGTTTGTAATATTAAAGTAATAAAGAAATTATCATTTTTGTACATCATTATTAATATAGTTGTTGAAGTTCTATGATTATAAACATTTTCTTACATAAGGTATATAAAAAATATTTGAAATTATTCTTAAAACATTTTTAACTAGGTATTCAAAAGTTTGTACTTAATATTATCTATTTAGAGCATAAAATATAAAATCTTATCTTTATTTATAATAAGAATAACATTAAATTATTGGCATACACCAAAAGTACCAGCTTTGTCTCACCACTCTCACTCAACTGTATTCTTTTTTTGTTCAAAGCAGTTTTAAACAGTGGATTGCTACTTTTAGTGAAAAATAAAATAAAATCAGCATTAATATATCTTATTGTTACTTAAACTTATATTATGTGCTTGAACTGCTAATAAGGAGTTAAATACTGATACCTTTATATTTATAATATGCGTACAGCTTACACATTGCATTATTTTTGTACAGTAATATTTCATACTCATTGCCTACACAAGCTGAATTTAATACATTTTTTACTGTTTTTGTTTGACCTCATCTTCATTTTTTTTAGGACTTTTGACTAATGGAGTTTAAGTTTATAAAATCATTCAACGGTATAATATTATACTACATAATGAACATAAATAATCATATTATTGTAGTAAATCAATTTTATTTTATTTTAAAATAATCAATAAAAGCAACTACGATATGAATAATAACATTAAAATAAGGAAACATTCATCTAATACACAATATTTATAAATTATTCTTTATAATCTTTTTTTCAATTATTTATGTCTATAAAAGTTAAATGTGAATATGTGGTAACTGCTCTTTGGCAATAATATTGATAAATAGTTCTTATAAATAACAGCACCTACCAACCATGATTAATTTTGTATGATGTATCAATGTGAGCACTCAGTTTTCTTTTATCTCTGATCTAGTGTAAAATAACAATTTTTTTCAACAGAACTAATCTTGCAGGTCAGAAAAATAACAAATAAGTACCAAATCATAATTCTTGATTTTTACATAGAATTCAAATCAACAATGATAATAAAATACATATAATAAGTATTAAATATAAATTGTTAATTTTTTATATTTCAACTTAAATTATCAATATTTAAAATCAAAACAAAATTCAAGGTATTGATTTTTTTTCTAAATTGATATAAAATTGAATCAATGTGAGCCATGAGGTATAATTTACTTGTTTTTTGGATATTTATAAATAATTTTTTTAGATTTGTCTATATAACATATTGTAAGCTAAGTAATTATAAATATTATGATCAAAATCTATTAAAACAAATTCATAATTTATTTCAGTATTACATTTTGGCATTTCAATATTTAGTTACAAAATTACAATAATTGAATAATTGTTTGGAAGATAAAAACTGTACAACGAGGAATAATATAAACAATAATAATTTTCAATAAAGAAAAATAATCAAACTGTTAAGTAATCAAATTATCACAGTCATGAACTACTTAAATGCATAAATAAATAAAAACTAACATTATTCTATGGTTATAACTTATAAGTCAAGTTAATCAGCAGAAATTGTAGTAAAAGTGTTTACCCTAGTATATCTAGAAAATTTCATATACAGTTTTCTGAACCAAATGTACTGAGAATCGTGTGCTTGCATTGCTTTCTGAAACACAAGTATTTAAAAAAACCAAATATACAATTGTAAACTTGTAAATAAAAAATTAATTAATTACTTACTGTTACACAATTTTGTTCTGTAGTTGAAATAGTACATTTAAAGTCTGAGGTGTTATTGAACAACACATCAATATATTTGACATATTTTCGTAAAGTGTTGACTGAATCCAGTGAATATACATGGCAGTCTAAATTGTAAACATTTAATCATTAAAAGTTTACTATTAATTATTAAATTCAATTACACTTACAATCTGGAAGTAATTTGTTGTACACTAAATGAAATAATGCTAAGTATATTGATATATGATTTCGATGGCCACTAACACCATAACTGTCAAATGTCAAAACAGTATCGATTTCTAATTGTTCTACGTGCTCAGCAATCTTATCAGACAGTAAAATTGTGTCCCAGTCCACACGTGGGTTGTCCGGAAGCAAAGTATTCCTGAAATCAATCACTTCAATAACAACAATATCTGAAAATGGTCAATACCAATAACACCGATAATAATTTACTTGCACAACAGTATATTTCCCTCTTCAATGCCCAATATCTTGCAGCTATCATACAGTTCAGCTTTGCGCAGTGAGCCCTTACCTTCAAAATCACCTGAAATATATTATTGACAATCTATTGAAAACTGATAAAAGGCATTATCGTCACCATCGCCTAATTAGTTATTACCAACGGACAGACACAGCAAGAAAAGATTCACATCTTTCATTTTTGACAGCTTCTGTATGACTGGACCGAAAAACATACATTCATCGTCAGGATGAGCGGTGATCAATAACACCCTGTGCGGTGTATTCTCTAACTCGAGCATCTTCTGTCTGCGAGAGGCTCGCATACATGTCCAGACGTATCCAACGACGAGAACCGATGCTGTCATGAACATAGCCGAACTCAGGTCTATCACTTCGAAAATGTTTTGATGAAATATTTTGTACAACATTGTATTCTTCGACAGTAAGTAAAATCGATGGGTTAATGTTGATCAGTTAATACTGAATAGTACTTATTGTACTTAATACTGTCTAATAATAATTAGTAAAATAAATACTATTCCAACTACAAATAAGGGACTAGGTATGTACAAATTTCAAAGTCCCATGATCGTTGATCAATGATCAATAATGACAATGAATAGATTAGCAGAAGCAAAATTAAAAATATCAAACATTCAAAGTGTGACGTCCTAAAAATCTAAGCTTCTACTATAGTCTACAATTCGCTAAACACTATCTATGTAATATCTACGTTATCGATAAGACGATAACACGTTAACACTAATATTATCTTATCTTTCACGGTCTGTCCGTTTACGTTAAATAACTATGATTTACATAAATATAGTAGTACGGCCTGTTGGTCTAGGGGTATGATTCTCGCTTCGGGTGCGAGAGGTCCCGGGTTCAAATCCCGGACAGGCCCTTTAAATTTTTTATCAGTGATTCCATTCAACCCGCTATAACACCATTAACCCCACAAGGGCTATAGATTATACTCTAATATAATCTCTCGCATTAACCCCAGGTAGGTAGGTCGTGATCTTTAAAAAAGTATTTTTCTTACAACGTGTTGTTTCAATCGGCAATACTATTCGCGAGTCGTGTATAGTCTGCGCTGTATAATTGACTGACCTGCTTTGTAGTTTATAATCTTAAATTCTTAGAAATCTTACTATACAATACCATTTAACTAACCATGAGAATATTAGTTTATAACGAAAAACAGTTCAAAACATAAATTGTCTAACATAACTTGCGGTATAATTTAAAAAAAAATATATATATATTATATAATATAATAAAAATGACTTTTAAAAAGTATGATATAGGAACATAAATAATAGGAATATTCTTTCTGTTTTAAGTATAAAATATAAACCATAAGTTTGAGGTCAGTAAGAGGATGGCAGTAAATTGTTGCCTCGAGGTGTATAATACATTAATACCCAAATAGGTCAGGTTCCGTAAATCTACGTATTTAAAACATAATATGTAATATCATTTATGGCGATTTTTTTATTTTAAAATTTTTAATGTGACCGTAAAACAAAAACGAGCCACGAGCTACAAATTTGACTTGTACAGCGCATGATAAATTGATAACCATAAGTTGAAACTATTGTAATTTATAAAGTCATTATGGTATTTTCAGTTGTCACCCGACAGTTTAAAAACTCGTTGTAGCAATATATAGCCTTAAACAGTAACAAAATAATGTCTAATACACAGAGCAGTTTTGAGGGGGGAGGCGTCTGTGCGTAATTTTCTGGAGGCAGAACACTTCGAGGGTGAAAATGATATCAAATAAAATGAACAAAAGTTAAATTTCTCTTTGTCAAGAGAAACATTTATCTCAACAATTATTATACAATATATTATTATTTATTTTTAATTCACACACATTTTTTGTATTAAGTACTTATATTTTGTCATTTTAAATTAAAAAAAATAAATGTTTGAACAAAGTACCTATAACCACTATAACCAGTGCCGCGATAACCGGATGTATTGCGTGTGTCAAATGGGCCCAGGGCCCCAACCTATAATGGAGTGCCCAATTATTAAAAATTTCAAGAGGAGAGGCCCATTAATTTTATTTACACATGGTCCCAAATTGGTGTAGTTGCGGCACTGTACCTATAACTAGTAACTAAATAGTAGTTTGTTTATTATTGATGATTAATTTACTACTATACTATAAAAGTTTACGTACGTAAACTATTATCTATAAATACTTACGTGCGCCGGACTTGTATACTTACTTAAGACGATAGGATGATTTAAAATTGATTATATCTTGTGGTTGCATAAATATAAATTATAATTTAGTAAAATGATAAGTTTGCGACTAGCGTCGTATTGTCGAGCAAACCAAATTTTACGAAATTGACTATCATATTTTTATCTAATATACCAAAATTAAAAAGATTAGAAAGTTTATCAAAATTATAATTCCACCAGTGTCTTAAACACAAAACAAGCTTATGGTTAAATAAAAAAAAATTTTAAAATATAATATTTAACGATTGAAATTGTTGTATTAATCTAGATACAATCAATTATTTTTTTGTCATTTTCGTAGTAAAAATTCTCAAATATAGGTGAACTGCGGACAACCTGTTCGTATATTAGTACGTTTATTTTAATTTTTTTCAGTGTTTGGAAATAGAATTTTAAGTGATTATATATTTTGAAAAAAAATATTGAGTATAAGGACAGAAATAAAACCATTATTTTTTTTCAATTTTTATTTTAGAAAATATTCTGCTCCGGAAGTTTGGAGTATGATGAAATAAAAATGATAATAATAATGATGTTTTTATTCAAAAAATGTTGAAATCCAAATATTAAGCTCCTAAGTACGCTAAAACCACTTTTAAAAAAAAAAAACTCGTATGCAAGTTTTCGCGGTGAAGGATTAATTTTTTAATATTAAATTTAAATTTACATGCTTATTTGCATGGTGTATTTCGGATATCCCGTGACCGACCGCGATAGGGGTACAACACGATTGCGAACGTTTTACCTTTTTTATAACACGATTGCGAACGAATAACTCTTATCAGAGGATTTGTTTTTTAGCCAAAAATCGAACGATTGCGAACGTTTTTTTTAGACAACGTTACAAGTTTATAATTTCTGAATAATTTAAACATTTATTTATTTTTAACATTTATTATAAACATTTTTTTTTTTTTTAAATATAAACTATTGGTATTAATAATACAATTAAAACATCAACTCTTCGTTACAAACTAAAATAAAATTATACAAATAGGTATGTAGCGTTTAAAATGTTGATTAATTAAAACAATTTTCGTTGTATAAATATTAATAATACTGTTACAAAATGTACTTGTTAATTTTACGTTATAGAAACTGAATAAAAAAATAATATAATACATTCAAAATATTAGTTTTAAAAATACACATGTTAGTGTTACGTTAAAAAGTGAAAAATAAATAAAATAATACATACATACATAGATCTGAGTTGTGATACGAATGAATCACAAATAATACTGCATGACTATACGAATCGAGCTGGTTTTTCATCAAATTAATTAGATATAATATTATAGTTAAATATGTTATAGTATCTTTTCTACATCGTACCTATCTATCTTATCGGCATCGCCCCGGCGTGGTGTAATAGCAAAAAACCCTTATATTATTACTATTTGATTATTTTTTAAATTATTATTTAAAAATTTGTTATTGACATCAAATCTGACAACATTGCAAAATTAAAGTCGGGTAAAAAACGTTCGCAATCGTATATTACCCCCGCGATAGTAGGTTTCCAGCTACCTGCAACCTGACCTTTTTTCTTCCGTATGTGTTTTGTCGTCTGCAGCGTGTAGGTATGAATTGTTCCGAAAAGTAAAACTCGATAATCTATCTACATATTATATACTATCTTCTATCTCCATAATATATTCTTATAAATAGAAATCATATGTCACAACTCACAATGTTTACTTGGGATGAACTCCGAAACTATAAATAATTATAAACTAAAATTACTCAATCCAACTAATAATATATTAATTATATTATGAATCTTCTTGATTTTTTAAACAAAAGAGTATATCGCGGAGGAGCTTTCTATCGCAATAGCATTTGTCTAAATTAAAAAACCTCTGAGTTATCGACTAAAATAAACGTGTATTATTAACGTGTTAATTGTATAAATCGTATACCTATAAATATACGAGTACATATACACATAGGCGTAAATTGGGAGGGACTTGGGGGAGCTTAGCCTCCTACATATTTTAAAGTTTTTCAAGAAATTTAAGGTTATTTATAAGAGAAAATTATAAAATGTAAAACGTAATTCCTTATCAGAATATCCGATAGGTATATATGTAAATGTGTTATGTTTGCCAACATTTAAGCTTCATGTATGAATTTTGTATTGTAAATTTATAATAAAATTAAAATGATTGAGGTATACGTTAATATTTTATAACGACAACGATAAAAAGTTATGTATTATACATATTTTATACGTCGTTAAGTAAATAATTTTGAAGTTTTTAAATACCTACATCTTAATATCTTATATAATAAATGTTACAATAAAATTTTTCTATGTTTATAATTTAAGCCCCCCCCCTTCTAACGAGGCAATTTTACGCCCATGCATATACATATACATGTTCTCGATGCATTCCGAAACTACTCAACCCATTTTGATGAAATTATGATCAATGTGTGTAATTTTATCTCCGTCATAAGATACTAGAGAGGATAGTTTTTATCCCGGTTAATGACCTCAATATATTACCTCTTTAATATGTTTAAGGCTGTGCGATTATTTAATGGATTATTCGAATAATATATTATTTATTATTATTATTAACAAATGATAAATAATCGGTTAATCGATTGAAAAAATGCAACTCTATATAGGCGGGACAGTTATAGCCTATAGGCAACCAAACTTAACGCGGGTGCATTTTGTACGGGCGACGAAGTGCACACGGGGACAGCTATAAGTAATAAATTGATCGTCTACTATTGTATATGCAATCGCATATTCGCATGTTATTATTTATTCTGATGGTTGATTATATACTCAAATGTCAAGTAAGCATAAAATATGATGTCTAATGAGTTATGACATAAAAAATAAAGATTACAAATATGAAAATAATTTTAGTGCATATTTATTAATTTATATTTCATTTATATGTGATATATGTCTAACGATTTACACGAACTGCATTCGTATTGAGCTATTGATAAAAAAAATATTGATTCATATTTGGAGACTCGGGCAGTCGGACTATTGATACAAATTAAAATGTTAATAATCATGAATAATTCTTCATTTTTTTTTTATTTTGTGTAAATATAAATGCAAAAAAGAATGTTCTTTAACAATAACAAAAATATGTTATCGATAACGTTAAGCCGCTAAAGATTCATCGGATGCGTGACTTAAAATCATAACAAACATTTTAATTTAACACTAAGTTGAAGGTTTGGAACGACTGGGTGACAATAGAAATTGTAGGAGGGGATGATAGAAAAAAAAATTTGCAAAAGTTTTACGGGCCTGTCCGGGATTTGAACCCGGGACCTCTCGCACCCGAAGCGAAAATCATACCCCTAGACCAACAGGCCGTGTTATTATTGGAGTTGAAACTTTCTCTTTTAGATTGAAATGATTGACAGAATAGTGTACTATGTACAACTCACTAGGTGCAACGGTGACCGCCAACATCGTCTCGTTTTTACCTATACATGATATTATTAGATAGGTGTCTTACTAAACAGGTAAATAGCTACCTATTGATTTTGACCATTAAAAAAGTGTAACTATTCTTTAGGTTTTAAAACTAAGAAATACCACCATGACAGACGATGTTATCTATTTTTATTTTGCTTTTAGTCTCGTTTAAACAAATATTTTCAATAATAGCTTAATTTGCCATGAAACGCTGTAGTCACCAGTGGCATTTAATTATTTAAAGCGTTACATAAATTAACGATACTCACGAAACCTAAAAGTGCTTATTACTTATTTACTTATAAAAAATGATAATATTTATTAGGTAGGTTACTAGGTAATTGTCATAAAAATATAATCTTTATCTACAATATATTTATGTATTTTTATACATTATAATATTATATTGATATAGGTATTATACATTGTATAATAGGTACATTTGAAAGTCCATATTGTTAGGAGTCATACTCATATATATAAGTTGTAACTCCTAGTGTTACTATGCTGAACAGTGTACATTATTAATATATAATAATATACTAATACAGGTATATCTAATAAGTCACATTTAAAATATTTTTAAAAAGTTTATTCAAACCCCATATATGTACAGTCTGTATACACAAGATGACTACACTATTTGATTATAAAAATTATCCTTAAAAAATATATATATATATATAAAAAAAAATCAACAAATTTTGTTATTAATATAATTATTAACCTATTGAGACATATAATAAGGATATACAGATAATTATTAATATATTATTAATAAATAATATTTTATTAAAAATATATTTGAACACTAAAATATCTTACAAATGAAATTAAATAAAATAAAGAAAGATATTTTTAATGAAGTTATGGAATTATTTAGGATTTATGGCGTGGAGATTTTTTACTCAAACTTTCATATTTATTCTGTCTTGTAGCTCGTTTTATTATATTAATTTTACCATCATCAGTTTCACTATCTTCATTGGTTTTAATATTGACAATCTTTTGAACATTACTTACACCACTCGTTCGAGCAATTTCCTCATCATTTTCTTCTTCTTCGCTATCATTTTCTATAAGTTTCCTTTTAACCTTGCTACGACATCTAGCACTTCGTTTTGTTACCAACTGTAATGGTTCAATTTCATCTTCTGAAGACTCATTGGCAATATTAATGGGTACTTTCTTTTTTACTGTATTTAAACCTAAACACAAATAATATATATAAAAAACTAATCAAAGCTAAACATTTTATATATAAATAATATTTACGTTTTCCAGGGGTTTTTTGAGAAAGCGGAACAGCAAAGTCTTCATCTTTAACAATTTTTTCAATCTTATTAGTTAATTCACTTAATATTTCTTTAGTGGCTGGTTTTGCCATTTTAGAATTTGTGCTTATAAGTATATTAAAGTTATTGTAAACTTTAGGGTTTTTAAGTTTGTCAGTATAATATGATATATTGTCTGACAGTTTAGTTAGGCTTTTGTCTGTATACTTAATGAGCATCAAGCAATAAGATATATAATATTCTTGAGTTCTATCAATTGATTCTTTTAGTCTTATACATAATTTGTCAACTAAAGATTCAATTTGGCGTTCTTTGTTAATGAGTGGAAGTAAAAATCTAAAAAGTAAAAGTATAATATTAGTATATTTGTGTATCTATACACTCACACACATATGTGTTTAATACAGGTAATAGGTATATATAAATATTAATATAATACTTCATAATTGACTGAAAATCATGTTCTGGTACCAAATCCTCAGGATTGGATAAGGTCGAAATAATATCGGATAAAACATTGTAAAGAGTATTTCCTTTTTCTGCAATAGTTCCAAAAAATTGTCTTGCAGTATCTGTAAGATAATCAGTATTAATTCATTTAAATAATAATCAACATCTAAAAGTGTTACAAACATACAATTAATATTTTCATCTTCATCAACAAGCAATTTGGCAATACCAGCAATTTGTCCTCTAACTTTAATCATTTCTTGACGTATAAGGTCTATAATAGTCATTAAAGTACTATAGCGAACTTGATTACATTTATCGTGTAACCTTAAATGTGTTCAACAAAAAATATTTTTAAAAACATTTAAAATTAAATTTTTTTATTTTAATAGATTTTATTATAGACTTTACCTTGCATAAAGTTTATCAGTACAAGGTTCCAACAAATTTGGATGCCTGAAAACCAACCAACCAAACCCAGATACGAGATCAATAACTGTTTCCAAGTTGTCTGTGTTTTCAATTAGATTTAGAAACATCTATAAAAAAATAATATATTTTTTGTTATATTATGTTATTTTTATATTGTGCATAATTGAAAAAAAAAAAAACCAAACCGGTAACTGTTTGTGGCAAAACGAAGTAGAAACCAACATAAACTTAACCAAAGAAATAATAGCATTTGCCTTCAAATCTGAATGATTTGAACTACATGCTTTTATTATATGTTTTCTAAAAAAAAAATGAAAAAATATTTACATTAAATTATAAATTAAATATAAAAACATATTTAATTCTTACGAAAAATGAGAAAAAATTCCACTTCCTTTTAAAAGTTGTTTATCACATATTTGTCGAATTCGATCATTTATAGCCTCTATTTCAGCAGCTTCAGAATCATGTACATTCTACAAAAAAAAAAATGTAAATAGAATAAAAGCAATGGTACAAACATTTTTTTTATACTTCGTCTTCTTTAGCTTTGTCCATTTTTAATTTTTTAGCTTGGTATTTAGCTCTAACATCTCGAATTAATTCCTTTGCAACATAATTTTCTAAGTGATCGTACTGCCTAATAAATAATAATAAATATTTAAATAACAAATATGATTTAAACATAATTTATTAATAATAACAAAAAAATAATTTTACTGTAATGCAATGTGACCAATTATAAAAATAAATTTTGCAAACATAACAGTATTAAATCGAACATGATCATCTTTCTGCTGAGAAGAATCTAAAAAATAATTTATTTACATAATTATATAATATTTTTAAAAATTAGTAATGAATTTATGATAAATAAGCTTAACGGGATAAATAATATATTTCTGAATGGGAAAAAAAAATAAGTTACAGCATACTTTCAATTATCCGCAGAATAGGGTGGCAGAGCATCCAAGGATAAGCGAATTCTGCGGATAATCCGCAAAATTAAAATTATGAATTAAACGTATCAACAATTACCAAAAAGTATTAATATGTATTAAACAAGCGTATTGTATTTTATGTTGTTATTGAGTAATTGGCTATCACATTCAATTAAACCAATAATGATGTATAATGTAAAGATATATATTTTTATTTGTATACATATAGGTATGTAGATGATTCCGCGGAAGACAACGGATAATCAAGAATACACTGTATTCAAAATTCTAAATTATTTATTTACCATTTTTGTTGTTTATTATCATAGAAGAATACAATTTTTCAATCAATGTCATACAAGTAGCATCTGGTTGAATTGTCAACTAAAATGGTAATACAATTACAGTAATCTTTTTTTTTTAATATAGATAACATACAAAACTTACTTTATAAATTATATTTACAGCATTTGAAGCAACGTCATTGAATAATTGAACATCACTTTGATTAAAACATTTATGTACTACATTAAATACTTTTTTAATTAATTCGTGATTTTCAGAAAATCTAGTCATATAACATATATTCAAAATTTATTATTTTTATTAAAATAAAATAATTATCATTTTAATTACCTTTTAAAATCTTCTTGAGTAATTGATTCCAATATTTGACAAGAATAAATAAATAATTGATAATTGTCACATAATCCATACTGGAGAAGACTTTCTAAGTTCCCCATTGCAATAGACGGCTGTGAACTAAAACAAAACAGTAAAAAGCCTTGTAAAATGTAGAATACAATAATAATATTAAAAAAATTAAGTAGTTTAAAAATCAGTTAATTTAATATTTAAACTAAGTATAATAATAATAAATAATGATCAAATTTTTATATTAGATGAGCATTACAACATTTTTAATTTTAGGATAACCAAATCTGGTGTAATCAAAGAAGATATTGAATTAATTGTAATATAGAAATAGTACTAAAATATATAGTTAATTTTGTTACAAAGTTCCATTATTAATGTAATGAGATGAATCTAAAAAAAAACGACAGATAAAAAACATCAAATGCATTTAACTTTAAATATATATATTAAATATATTATAATAAGTCAATTGTTAATAAATAAATAATAATAAAAATAAATTATTGCTATTAAAAAATGTGTTACATCTCTTTCCCCACTTGAATATTCTTCACATAATGTTTTGAGTTTATTTTGTAATTCGGTATGTATATATATATATATGTATATATATTTTATTTTTTCGTAATATACCCAGTGAATTTTGTGCTAATTTTGATTTGTCATTTGCCACCTCCAATCAATCAGATTTTTGTTATTAATACATATATAGAAGAATGGCCCACTAAATTTGAGAATAATGATTCCACCCCTCCGTTTGATTATTGATGGTTAAGTGATGGTCTGATCACCATCACTTAATGTAATACTATGGACATTCCAAATGTGACTATAAATTTTCCAATTTGAGAATTACATTTTTCCAAGTCCGTGTACATTGTTCCGTGAAATTTCAAAGAACAGGATATTCTTTTGTACATCTTCATTTTAATCGTTTGCGTCCTTGATGATTTATTAAATATAAATATCCATTCCAACAAATTTTTAACCCACCTTTGTTGGTTTAAAAATTTCTATATTTTTCAAAAAAAATTGAATTACTGTAATTTATCACGTATTCACGTCGAAATCGAGATCAAGATATAATTGACACTTAATGTTTTACACAAAATATAGTAGAATCTATAGTTTATATCCATTAACTTAAAATAAAATTACATTTTAAACGATAAAATTTGGTTTATCGCAGCCCACAGCTATCATTGTATCTACAAATATAACTTGCATATTAATACTTATTTAGTATAGATATATAATAAATTAATAACTTTTAACCAAAATTAACGTTTTTCACCTTGTCGTTTTTTACCAATTACCTAATGAGACATACTACAGTAAACTTTGATAAAGTAGACAGAGTTCTAATATTAAAATCTATGTATTAACACTCCTTAATTTTTAAACTAAATATTATCTATATCTATATTATATTGCATAAAAAATGAATGTGCATTTGTATGTTCATAGACTTAGAAACTGCTAAACCAATTAGCACCAAATTTTGCATATTCTTTGAAATGTCTTTTACTTTGTTTTTCAACCCACTTAGGTTACTAAATAAAATCTAATAATAATTTTGTTTATATATATATATATATATATAGGAATGATTAAAAAAAAATGTAGTATAGATTAGCTGGTCTGCAATGCATTGCTATGGTATTTATTTTAAACAAAAGAAAATAATATGTAATTTATTATTTGTTATTCAAATGCATATAAACAGGCAATATCTGTTTCTTTGCAACTTATAGACTCAAAAATTACTCTACTAACATTGACAATACTTTCATAGATTGTTCTTAGAAATATTAGGAAAGTAGAAGGAAGTTTGAACCATGTTCGACAACTTCACAAAGCAAATTACATTGAGGCTGAATTGCTTATTAGATAAATGAGTTACATTGAAACTGAGATACACCTAAATATTATTACTATATTTAAATATTTTATATTTGTTCATTTTTTTCATGGGTGAAGTCATTGATCGAGCATTTTGTTAATACTTTGTAATCTTAGAAACCACTAAATCTACTGAAGACATTTACATATTAGGTTAAGTTAGTGCTACTATTGGTTTTTATAATAGCTAGGGGTTGTTGAGAAAAAGAAAATTCTTCACGTGCAATTTAATGTTAACCGGTTTAGCTACTACAACAAGATGTCTAAAAATGATTCACCCAATTTCAAATAATCATATTCACTAATCATAAACTGTAAGATCCAGAGTACAGATAGCCAAGGGTCAAGTGCCATGTCAGGATCATTATAATAAATAATAATATCTCTTTTATATCTCATTCGACTCAGGTGATATTAAACAC
The DNA here is from genome assembly GCF_020882245.1 of Rhopalosiphum padi. NCBI lineage: Eukaryota > Metazoa > Arthropoda > Insecta > Hemiptera > Aphididae > Rhopalosiphum > Rhopalosiphum padi. The sequence continues at coordinate 67,262,027 of NC_083597.1, forward strand.
AAGCAGTCGAAAAAAAACTTAAAAATGTTTTTCAGATGGTTTGTTTACCAAAAACTGCAGTTCAAGATTTATAGCCTACTGAAATCGGATGAATCATTTTAGGACACCTATACATACAAATATACCAAACATCTTTTAATTTTATAAATATAAGGCCCACAGAATAGCACATTTTTTTAACATTCTTTCATAAATTAATAATCATAAAAAGTTATCAAAAACAAAAAAAATTTTAAGCTAAAAAGTTAGTTTTAAAAATGTAACTTAATTATGCTTTATCAATTGTAAAACAGCTAAAATGTTAATTAATAATTTTCAATAAGTTGGATGACTCTGTCAGGAACACTTTATAATAATAATAATAAAAAAAAAAATGTAACTATATTAATAGTACCTGGCAATCAAGGACAAAATAAGAGCAGCGACTACTTGATCTTCATCAGAAATATCTTTAGATTTAGTAAACCATGCCCATAATACCATAATGCATTCATCATCTAGTGTTTTATTTTTCATCCATTCATTTAGTAAAGCTTTAAATGCTCTTCTATTAGTGACATTTAAAGTTTTTATTAAACTTACAAGTCTAGTCATAATCTAAAAATAAATGATTAAAGTATATTATTATTTATTATTGAAAAAATAAAATCAATATTATATATTTTATTACAGTTTCAGGTCGAGTAGTAGAAGAGTCCTTGTCTTCATCAATATTCAAATATATTGTTTTATAAGAATTCATCATAGCTTCTTTAATATTAGAATCAGATGAAAATATTAATGTTAGCATAGCATCAACTCCAGCCTGAGTATGAGGTACACCAAATTTATAAGCCGTTGTAAAAAAGTCAATAGCTTCTAATGACTCTGATGAAGTATTACCAAACATCAATAGACTTATAGTATTTAATGATTTTTTAATAGTGTGTAAATACTCAGCACAATCCTAAAATTAAATTATTAACTTAGAATACAATTGTTTGTAGTTTAAGTAATATAATGTATTTAGCATTTAGAAATAATTATTTAAATGATTCCTAATGTTTCCCTTCATACATGCATGTTTCAGTTAACATTATTTGAGTTTTAATGAAACACATAACGTGTTGACATCAGAATAGCACATATAAGCATATATGTAAACTAAAACATGTACATATGATACATGCGGCTGAAACAATGGAACTGATTATAATAAAATACTATACTATAATAAAATTTCTCTCAATTAAAAATAGAACTCTAAACTTGACAATTATCCAAAAGAGTATACTCTATTCAAAATGAGATTGTAACTCGGCGGCCAACTTGTATGCATGGGCGTTAGTGCACGGGCTTTACTACACAACAGGTGTACAGATAGTTGACTCAGTGGGGTTGACAAACAGGTATTGTCTGACCTTCACTCGACGAAAATTGGTCGCCGCCGAGTCACAATCTCATTTTGAATAGAGTATAGGTTCCACTTTATAGGAACATTATTTAGTTAAAACAATCTCTTAATTGGGAGTTTATAGTATAATTAATGTTCACCACATATCTGGGCCATAAAATTGAGCTATCTTGTCGTATGCATTGTATTACATAATTTATAATTATTATTATCTTTATTATTGTGATAAACAGAGCCGTGCCGTTAAGATTTGGCGCCCAGGGCAAAATTAAAAATACTCGCCCCCTATTTTATTTATCATTATGCATTTCAATTTTTTTGGCGCCCCCTTTAAACCATGCGCCCAGGGCGCATGCCCCTAGCCCCCCCCCCACAGTACGGCTCTGGTGACAAAGGTAATAAAGTTTAGCACACTCTTTACCTGCATGCTATAATTTTTGATTGTATATTTGTTCATTGTGTGACAATACAAGTGATTTATGAACATTTTACAGTTCTAATATTTAAAATGATAATATCAATAAAAGCTTATGACATCTCCTAGATAATATTCTTACCTTTAAGTTTGATAATAAGTAAATTGACTCCAATATTAAATCTAACAATATAAAATGTGTTCTACTGAATGCAAATTTAATATGATGTAAATTAGTAAGACAAAGACAACACATACGGGTATAGCGTCCTCTTAAAAGAACATCTTGTATAGGTATAAAATTATATTTTTAAGAAATTAAAATATATTATTTATAGAATGCATACAAAATGTCTAAAATTTTATTGGTTAGCCAGATATGGTTTTAACACACTAAAGAAAGGCTGTATTAATTAATCGATTAATCAAAAATAAATATATTAGATAGATACCTGAAGGTATGTAATTTTGGATTCTGTTGAGAAAATAAGAAAATGTAATTCTTCTGCATTCATTTGTTGTAAATTTTCTATATTGTTTGATTCCATACCTATCATTGTATTTTCGCAAAACCAAATATTTTTTAACACCAAAAAATATTTTTTTGACAAGTTACTTTCATCTTCCATTCTGAAATTGAATATTTTTAAAATATTTAATTTAACAACATTAAAAAATTAGACAAGTGGATATTGCTTTTCTGTACATTAGGTGTCGAGAAGATCACTTTAATGAGTGTGTTAAATTTTAATTCAATGATGTATCATTGTACACGAAAAATAATTCCAGACAGAAACAGTCTGTTAGCCTTTATCACTAAGTATATCTTATGATTTGTTTTGATAAACAGTAGAACCTCGATTATCCAAACTAATTGGGACTGCACCTAGTTCGGATATGCAAAAGTTCAGATATTGGAAATTAAAAAAAAAATATTTTATATTAAGTACATACATATTTATTATTATTATTATTTTATTAGAATTACATTATTAGAAATACATTACATACATAGGAACATATATTGTTTGTTATATTTTTTTAAATAAATTATCGATTTTTACTTGACGATGAGCTGCAACGCGCTTTTCTGCAGCCAAGTTGCGGATATGAGTTTTAATGTTCGGATATGCTAATTGCAGTTTGGATAATAGAGGGTTTGTATAACGGAGGTTCTACTGTAATAGCTATTAAAGTAATTTACTCCACCTAGTTGCGCTAATGGGTTTTGATATTAATCATAGATTTAAACAATTTAAATAATAATTTTCTAATTAAGTTATTCACATAAAGTATATATTCAACAAATTTTAATCTAAAGTCAAAGTACACCTCCAAATATTTTATGCAAATGATTTTCTCTAAAGGTAAACAAATACAATGATTATTTAAAAATTAAAAGAAATACTTAAGGATATGTTCTGAAATATTGAAAAATGTTAAAACTTTCAAGTTAAAATTAGAACAGATTGATCTTATCTTGACTAAACCAAAACTATTATAATTATAGTTTTATTATTTTACTAAGCTAGAGGTGATACCAAACAAATTTTGAAATTGAAAATTATGGCACACTATTGTATCGGTTAAAAGAAAAATAATGTATTTTCGAGAGGTAATGAAAAGTTACATTTTCAGTATGACTCATATTTATCAGGCTAAAAAAATTACAAATTCACCCATATATATTATTTATACAATCATACATTTAAAACATATCAGTGTCAATGTATACATTTTAAAGATTTCTTTTAAAATAATAATTATATTATCATTACTAATTTCCAAAATATAAATTATAGAGTAAAATTACTCTGATATAAATCAACCCTTAGTTTTAAATATATATAGTTAATTAATACTACATACTTAAACAGTGGTTCATCCTTGAATGTTTCTCCTCCACGTACTACATATTTTAAAGCCGACTTAAATTTGTGGGAAGTAATACAACTTTTTATTTTCATTATAACTTCAGATAGCTCCATATCCTTTGATATTTCAACTACACCAAAAATGTCAAAATTTGTATCTAAAAAATCATATTTATTGAAATAAAAATCAGAAAAATATAACAATTTAACATAATAAATAATAATACTCATTTATCTAAAAATGTTTAATTTAATTAAGAATCATCAACAAATAATGAATAAGTAGATTAAAGTTCATTAGCATTAGCTTAATTTTATAAATAATTAAAATTTAATATAAAAACACTTAAAACCAGGTTTATATTAATACATACAATATAAACTATGTATTAAATTTTATAGATATTATTTAGTAACAAAATTATTTGAAAAATGATTCAAATATGTTGAAACTGAAGGCTATACTAACCTTTAGTGATGTGTGTGGCATCAACTATATATTTGTGCAATATGCACGCAGGGTAATACTTTTCTGTTCAAATTATAATATTTTTTATAACATTATTAATTACCAAGTGTTAATATGTGGTAAATAATAATCCCACACAAGTCACCAAAGGTTAACAACAACATTTACCTTTTATAATAGAGGTAACTAAACTTACCTTCAAAAGTTTCCTCTAAAAATAATTTTAAAGGTGTCTCAATTGATGGCCACACATCTTCTTTATTAATTTCACTATCTATGTTAACTTTAAGCATTCTTTTCATACATTTTAAAGCAGAGTTTTCTTCTTTTAATTTATCATGTAGTTTGTTTTCTGTAAACTATTATTAATTATTAGTGTATTAATTTACTTAAATATTTGTTTTAATTGTCTTACATCACAACTATATGGGTTTAATTTGATTAATGTTTTGATTAGTTGAATAGCACTTTTTGTAACATATGAACTTTTGTCATGTAATTTTTCCTCAGCACAATTTAATATTATCCCATACATCTGTTTTGGTAAACAGTCCTCATTTATTATGGCCATAAACAACTGTAATACCTAAACATTTTTAGATTAAAAATTAATAGATTAAAATTAACTTATATTTTAAGTACTTACTTTAGATCTGACAAATGCATTTACATCTAATAAGTGATCTTGCATAATTATTATATAATCGTCTCTTGTTTTTCTTTCAAGCTCATTCAATTCATCATTATTTAAAACATGAATAATTAATTCTTTCAGTACACTTAAAACACAAATTCTCATAGTGTACGGCTAAAATAAAAATTTAAATAATATATATTTAAAAAAAGGAAATCAAATGGGTACAACACAAATCATTATATAATTAATACATTCAATACTCAACTCAGAATCTAAATATAGCTAATAATTAATAAATACTCACTAAACCATAAATAACATATACTACTTACATCAGATTCTAAGCATGGCAACAAATGGTCAATATTTGGCAATAACAATTGAGGGCAATGTCTAGCAATTTCCACAAGAAAAGCACAACAAGATTTACCACCAGTTATTTCCTGATTATTGGTTTCTTTTATACCTTCTGCTTCTCCTGTTTCTGCGATTTCTTTAACAATTAGTTCGATTATTGAAGATCGATTATTTCCAGACTCAATTACTTGTAAAACAATTTTAGCCAGAGGCAATGATAAATGTTCATATGATTTCAGCAGCTAAATAAACATAAATTTTACATATCGACAAATAATTAAAAAACAGGTAAATATAATTATTGGTATTAATACACTACTTATTGACAATTTATAATAAATATAAATATAAGTTTTATTTAAAAAAAATCAAAAAATCTATTGTTTAGTCAGAATTTATAAGAGTATGTCAGTTAATTGGATGAGAGTATTTAGTCGGATTGTGTTATCTTGGTTGAGTTAACCAAATTAATTTATGGATTGAGTTCTATTGAATTTTGGTTAGATAAGGTAAATAAATTAAAATTTTGTGGATACTCAATTTGTTATCTTATGCATACATTGATATAGATAATTTAATAAAAAATTAAATAAAAAACTTATACAAGATTATAAACATAAATAAACTTACTTGAACTACTTTGATTTTAAATTGTTGTACATGGTCATAGTCAGTAATAAGTATTTCTAAAATTTGCATAATACTGTCACGAAGTGATTTAGTTCGAACAAAAGCAATGCTAGGATTTTCCAACTGAATGTAACAACAAGTAGCAATATACCTAAAAATACAAAACAATAATGATTGCCTGAGAAAAATTATAATAATTCATCACTTACGATACAAAAGTATGATCAATATAAGGAGGATCATACAATTGAGTAATGTTATTTGATATAATACCGTTAATCGCTTTCAACCCAATACTCAATTTATCTTCCCAATTCCAATCATAATCAGAAGTATGTTTTTGTATCATGTCCTGCTTTTTATTTCTACCCTAAAAAAGTTCAATTTCATAATACACTGTATAAAAGTATTAATTTATAAAATATAATACTTTTGTTTCAAGAAGTAAAAGTTTATAATCAGTTTCAAATTTTGTGTTAAAGCTATGAACAAACTCAACAAAGAGATAGACATTCATTTTTATGATATTTGTAAACTGATGTCTTAAATCTAGCGACATGTCTTCAATTTCTCCATAACTTGAGAAAAATGATGCAATAATATTTAAACCTAAAAAATATAAAATGGAATTTTTAGTAATTAGTTATAACTTAAATAGATAAAAATCTTAATTAATCATATGCATTAGAAAATTAAATAATAAGTATGACTTAAATACTCTCTATATCTAAAATGTATTACTTCCAAACAAAACAAAAAAACAAAAAACTCCAAACAGGAAGATTTATATCTTATATGGCTAAAATAAATACCAAACAAACATAATATTGTTTATTTAATCTGTTATTTTATTTGATATTGAATATTGAAGTCTTGTAGGCTGCAAAAAAGTTCAAAACTTTAATATTTGTCACGATTCCTTACAAAAATTACAAACAATTTATTTAATTTGATAACTTATACTATTGTAATTTATTGTTTATTTTATATTCTGATATTATGTAATTTATTAATTTAATTGAATAAATAAACAAAAAATAAAACTATAATACTTTGTCTTTTCTTCAAAAAACTATGTACATTTTTTGATACAATCATATATTATATTTATTTTACTAGAACCTGTTTTTAGTGATCAATATTTAAATTTGGCAGTATTAATGATCTAATAAATCAAATTGTAAGTTGATTTATTTAAAGACAGTTTTAGAAAGGCTTAAAAAAGATTATTTACTGTATATACAAAAGACAAAACTATAAATTATTATCATGAACTTACAAATAACTTAATTTTCAATATAAATTAATAAGAACTTTTTTTTCTCATTTCAACTATTGTAAAGTATAGTATTTTTTCAATATTTTTAATTTAATGATTGAAGATAACTTTGTAAATATTTCAAATTACAATACAATTATTTGAATCTTCTAAATCTAATAAAAGTTTTAACAAATTTATTTGGGCCTCTTATAAATTACTTATATTTCTTTTCTCGTTTATTTCTAAATTAGTAAGAATTTTGACAATGAATTTTGTAAGCTATAAACTTTAGGAAACTAAGAGTTACTATTTTCTGTATAATGAATTATTTGTGAATAATATTATAATAGTAATAGTATAATCAAACTAGTTCAACAATACATACATCCAATCAGTAGATGCCCTCAGAAATTTGCAATCAACTTAATGATAAAACAAGGAACATTCAGAAACGTAGCCAGTAGCTATTTTAGGTATTGAAATACTCATTTTGGCCATATTTATGCAAAAAATATCTTCACTATGTACTTCAGATTTCTACATAGTCCTATAAGTCCTATTTAATACTTTTATTTTTTTTTCTTAGTAAGATATTGTTAATATAAAGATTGATGACCAATGTAAAATGTGTAAACCTACAAAAGTTAGATTTGGATAAAAATTAAAATACCACTAAAAAAATTGTGATTTCCCTTGGAAACACTAATATAGGGGTTTTTTGTTTATCATGAATCACTCATTACAATTAATATTAACATTTTTGAAAATGTTTCTTTTATATAATTTACAATCAAAATAAAACAACATTTTTAAAAAATGTCATAATATGTTTTAAGTTTTTTTTACTTTTTAAATGACAACATATATTTTTAACTTCATATTTTAAAGCAAAATATCTTTTTTAAATATTTTAATACATAAAAATTGAAATTTAGACAAGAAGTTTATCAGTTATAACTAATGAGTATTTTAAGGAACAGTGGTACGAGAAGACCACACAGAATGTTAGCCTACTACTTCACTCACCTAAACTTAAAATACTTATAGCTCATAAGCTACTTGTCAGAAATTTAATTTTAATATACTTTAGAATATGAAATTAAAAACGTATGTTGTCATTCTAAAAAGTAAAAAACTTAAAAAAATATATATAATGTTAATAATTTTTAAAATAATTAGTTGTTTGTGATAAAAGAATCACCTTATATACTTTAAAGCCTTCCAATATAATATTTATATGTAAAAATAGATATACTTTAAATTCCATAACTTTTAAAACAATAAAGTCTACTGCATTTAAATTTTCATACTTGAATAATGATAACTAAAAATAAGTTCAAATAAAACTAAATACTCATAATTGAATAAAAAAAAAAAAAAAATGCAGAAGTCAAATAACAAAAAAAATTCAAAACTAGAAACAATTGTGCTTTATTATTTCCTCAGAAACATCCTTGCAATAATATATAGCATTTGCTGTTTTCACAGTATAGCTTCAAAAGCTATGTTTTTACTTTTTGTAAACAAAAGTCCACTGACTATTTGTTAGATAATATTAATCAGCGTTTCCCAACCAATAGATTACAAATCAAAATTAAATATTCATGATTTCGTAAAGCGTTATATTAAAATTAATCATACATTTTTTTATAGTAAAATTTGTTATTAATAGTATTATATTATAGCACAGTAACTTGGGTTTTTATTTTGTAGAGGGTCGCCCATCCAATAAAGAGTAAATTTGTAAGTCACCAAAGCCAGTAAGTAGAGAAAAACTAATATAATTAAATTAAAAAATTATGATAAGTATTTATAAAACATATTATTATACTGAAAAAAGTAATAATTTATATGATATCGAAAATATATTTTAAATAGTAGATCTAAATCTAAAATGTCTATGCTGAATTTGATAAATAAATAAATGTACAAAATTGTATTAATTAAGTAATAGGTACCTTGAAAATATTGTTACTCAATAAAAAACTAATATCAAATTATTATTTAAACAAATAAGTACAATATAACTTACTCTTAACAAGAATTTTTTCATATACATAATGTAAGTCTTGGTAATCAATCTGATCAATAAACTCAATCACTGAAAAAAGTTTGTCAAAATTCTTAAATATAGATTGTGCTCCTTCTGAATTCAATTCTTCGTAGCATGCTAAAAAGTTAAATTAACAAATACATTAATATTCCAACCATTTCTGTAAAATACCTCACCTTTTATAGATGATTTCAATTCTTTGGGTTTTAGTAGCTTGTCAACCCTATATTCAACGTTAGAGGGTGTTCGCAATTTATTTCTATCAGTATAAATAAAGAAATCTTTATTAGCCATTGAACATGAGTTTTTAATAAAGTATATTAAACTAATAAAAACACAATTATTGTTTCAAAAAAAGATCTTTTGGTCAAATTTGTGATGTTAATAATTGTTTACACTAAAAAACCGCCATATTTCATTATCAAATATAACAGTTGAACATCGGGTCGAGGAGTGGTTTAATATGATAATCAAAATATATTTCCCATGATTCGATTCAGTTGCATGCCGCATGGGTAGATAGCATGAAACACAATTTAATCTTTAGTGATAAAGATGATTTAAAAGACTTATAAAAGATCAAATTTCCCGCCAGTTACTACAGGCTAAAAGCACGGACTAAATTTTACCAATTGTGGGAAGCAGGGGCTAAATTACCTTTGGGCAATTTCTATAACAAAACAAAAATCTGTGGAGGTTATAACTCCCAAAATCTCCCCGCTTTTATGTACCACTTACCAGGCACATCAAATCAATATTATTTATATGATACTGGACTAAAAAAAATAAAATAAATACAACAATAAGTTCAAAATATTTTAAATTGTGTTGAAATTCCTAAATATATGTTATTACTTTATTTCTGCAATCAAAACTAAAAACACGTTATAAAACTTGGGACTCGCTTTGATTTTGAGTGGACACAATATTTTAGGCCCTGGTGGGAAGGAATACTAATTGGTCTGTAGGATTCGGGAATATCAGGTGGTTTACCAGGTTTTAGTATGGTTATTATAAGGGGTGCTTTCCAGGTGGTTAAAGAAACAATTACAATAACATTTTAATATTCATAAATCATAACATACTACATGGCACTAGTAATATTATAGTCAAATTTAGGCAATTTTTAAATTTTTCATGATCATAAAAAATTATCTAAGATTATAGGCGTTATAGCACTTTACATTTATTCTATCGTTCTGTCAGTTCTGTGGTTATAGATAGTTAGATACCTACGTAGAATAGTCAGAATAGATGAAATCATTGAAATCTATTGATAGATATATCTTAGTAACGTGATTTAATACGTACAACACGAATACACGATGTAGGTAAAACCTATTTTATTGTTACCTACATCGTGACGTACAATAATATAAGTAATACAGTGGTACCAAAACCTTATTTTCAAAAAAATAATTTTGATAAAAGGTATTGTCATGTCGGTAGTGATTTCCTTATCACTATCCATTTCTCTTGTTCTGCGAGTTGTGAGTGTTGTAACCAATGTTAAATTTTCTGGTTAAAACTTAAAACTTATATTTCGGTTGATAATTTATAAAAAAATATACTAATAGAATTGATTTACTACTAGTTAAGTAGTTAATTTATTAACTGTTTTATTAATTATCTATTCTATCTATTCAGATATCCTAAAAGAAATTAAAAACGTTTGTTATGGTCTTAACTTCCAATATAGACAGCATTTATGATTTAATTAATACTTATGTTTAGGTGATTCTTTAGTATGGCGTCTACATCGAGGGATTCTCAAGAAGTCATTGCTAAAAAGACATGGGAATTGGAAAACAATGTACAAACTGTCAATACAGTCGATGACATATTCAAATATGACAAACAACAACAACAAGATATTTTGACTGCCAAGCCTTGGGAGAAAGAGTACGTTTGTATTATATTTTTGATAAACTATAATTATTGATTTTAAAATGCTTTTCATCATATGAGTTAATTTCATTTTGAATCAAAGATATTTTTGACACATGTGTATAATGTTATTTATTTATATATTAAAATAATTATGAGTTAATGGGCTTAATTTGGTTAAAATTAGATTTGAAATTTGCCTATTTATCATTAGCAACTTTTCATCTGCCCAAGTTTCTGTAGACTTCATACAAGTTGAAAGGGTCAGTTCCCATAAGCCACCCTTTTTACCAAATGTATTCAATATTATTAATATAATACTTTGTATTAATATATGTACTGTTAAATTTTTCAGTCCACATTATTTTAAAGATATTAAAATATCTGCATTAGCACTATTAAAAATGGTTATGCATGCTCGATCTGGCGGTATTTTGGAAATAATGGGTCTATTACTTGGCAAAGTAGAAGGTAATACAATGATCGTCATGGATTCTTTTGCTTTACCTGTTGAAGGAACAGAAACCAGAGTCAATGCTCAAGCTCAAGCCTATGAATACATGACAGCATATATTGAATCTGCTAAAGTAGTAAGTTTACTTTGAGTCTAATGTTTATATTATCAGTTAAAGATGTCTATACAACTACTTGGTGTATGTAATTTGTTTGTATATTCATAAAGTTATGTATTTTGTTCATCAAATAAAAATTAGCTATTTGAATTTAATTTTTGATTGTTTCCCTATGTTATATTAAGACTTTGTTCTAGATTTGTTCATAGCATATGACAGTTTATTTTAAAGTACAATTATTTTTGGTCATATAATTCTAAATAATTGTTTTTTGATGTATTTTTTAATTATACACCTAATAAATAATCACTCATGACTAATAGAATTTATTTTATATTATAATTATATATTGTTAATTTTAGGTTGGACGTCAAGAAAATGCAATTGGATGGTATCATAGCCACCCTGGCTATGGCTGCTGGTTATCTGGTATTGATGTTTCAACTCAAATGTTAAATCAAAATTTCCAAGAACCTTTTGTAGCAATTGTAATTGATCCAGTTAGAACAATTTCTGCTGGTAAAGTTTGTTTGGGAGCATTCCGTACCTATCCTAAGGCAAGTTTATTTAATTTTTTTTTAATATTTGATCTTTTTAAATCAATTATTATTATAATGCTATTAAAAACATAAATAAAATTTGCAGGGTTATAAGCCAGCAAATGAAGAACCATCTGAGTATCAAACTATTCCATTAAATAAAATTGAAGACTTTGGAGTACACTGTAAACAATACTATTCATTAGAAGTAAATTATTTCAAATCTTCTCTGGATAGACGTTTATTGGATTCATTGTGGAATAAATATTGGGTGAACACTTTAAGTTCTTCCAGTTTAATAACCAATGCTGATTACTTAACTGGTCAAATAAATGATCTTTCCGATAAACTAGAACAAGCTGACACTTCTCTGAGTCGTACATTTTTCGAGCCTGTTGACCGTACTAAAACAGAAAATAAATTGGTAAAAGCTACTAAGGATAGTAATAAAGCAACAATCGAAATATTGTGTGGATTAATGTCTCAAACAATTAAAGAAGCTCTGTTTAATAGTTGTACACCAAAGAATAATCAGCAATAAATAACAAATTTGTATTATAATTTCTAAGTAAATAATTAAGATTCTCGACATAACTTATTATAATACGTACATTTTTTAAATAAATTATATATGTAAAATAATAAATGTATGTTAGTTAATTTTTTCATAAAACTATTTTAATATTAGCAGTTATTAAGTAAAATCATTAAATAAGTGTTTTGACATCTATATTATATTAAAAAATATAGCATAAATAACATAATTTTTATAAAATGTAAATTATATTATGATTTATAATTTGATAGTGCTTATTTTATCTTCAAAAAGTTAAAAATATAATTTCTACTCTTTCATTGTAAGTATTTTTTAAATTATCCATTGATGTTTAATATTGTAAATACTAAATATGTATCATGGCAAATTGTTATTTAGGTTCATAATGGTAAAGACTAAAGAATAATCCTTAATTTAAGAATATTTTATCATTATATTGTATATTATTTATTTAATTATATTAGATTTACTTTAGGGATCATTGTGCAAGAAAAAACAAAATCTTAATGCAGGGTTTATAGTTGCATATAAGATACTCAACAAATATTTTTTACAACTGACATTTTTATTCTATGAGTATATTGGTCTTACAATAAAATGTTTTTTGTCGTCAATCATTATATTTTTGGGCAAAAAAGATGATTTGATATTCAACTTTAAGAGTGATTTCTGATAAAAAATTATATTTATTATAATATATAAATATATAAAGTATAATATATAGTTAAAGGTTCAGCATTTTTGGGTGTTAGCCATAAACGTAAATAGGGGGGGGGGCTTAGGTGGGCTTAGCCCACCTAACACAAAATGTGAATTGAAAACAAGCAAGTTATTGACGTTTTATATTTTTTTTTGAAAATTTTGGTTTTTAATATGTTTTCTTGTTTATTAAGGGTTAGGGTGTAGTCCCAGCTCCCAGAACACCTCTCGATTAAACATTTTAATTATGGGCTTGAACCCACTCAATTTAATGACTGCGACTATGCGTTTTGTCATGAATTCATGATCTAATCTTTATTCTATGTTCATGATCTATAATTCTATAATATGTGAAATTAGCTGAGACTGACGCGATCCTTGTGATAAAAACCATTGCCAAATTTGATATCAACAAATAATACTGAGGTAATGCGTAATCTCAAATAGATAGTAAGACCGTGTTCTACACAGTTACTAGAAAATTGATAACGATTAACCCGCGTGGTCAATATGCGAGAAAATATTTGAAATTAAAATGTTTAAATTTTGAATAATTTAGTTTTTTTGGGTATTCTATCTTCGTCGGGAGCAAAAATATTATACTATTATATACCATCTTACCTCTCTTGTCCTGTCAACATAATTTTCTTTCGAATATCATCTATGGAGCAAGCCGAGTTTTCAGTTGTCACAGACAGACACAATGGCATACCATCGACAAATGGACCCAGACTCGGGACGCTGAAACATTCAAACTCTAAAGTCATCACTCCGGCGTTCATGTTTTACACTAAAGTAAGAAATGCTATATCCCTTGCTATTGTATGTATATATATTTTTTTTTTTGCGATTTTTCTAGTGTGGAAGTGTGCCATACATTTCGAGAGAAGTATTCGAAAAAATTGTGCCCGATGATCAGGTGTTGTTTAATTTCCCGTTGCCAACATGTTTGAGTTTCCACCAACCACTGAAAGAGTTTAAACGCGGTCTCAACGCGTTTGTTGGTCTTGAGGTATATATTAATTTAATTACAAACATTGGTCACTAATATTAATTTAAAACACTTGTGAATAGCTAGGGTATGTAGTTGCACTAGAATAATGATCGTATTTTTAATCATTATTGCTTATAATTTTATTATTTAGAAGATATTGTAATGATTTTTATTTCATCAGGAATCTTGATTTGAACAATTTTTGTACTTATAACAAAACATTAGACTTATGATATGAGCAGAGATTGTTCAACTATTATAGATTTTACTAGGGCAACTTAAAAATTTTAATTTGCCACTTCCATTATAATTTAACCACAAATAGAACTGTCTACCCCTTAATAGTAATTTATTAAATTTTCAAAATGTATTAGGTTATATTTTTAATATTACAGTACTTAATTGTATTTTATTAATTTCATTCAAGATTAATAACATTCACTCAAAACATAATGGTATTTATACTAATGTCCATTAGTATCTTATAATTTACTACCATAATTTTTATTTAAATATATTTGTATTGTTAAGTTTTATTTCAACAATAAATATTTACATTTTTTTAGAAGTATTTGTCGTGCTGTTCAATAACTGACTGTGCGGTGGATAACCCACAAGGTTACAATAAAAAAGACAGTGTTGCTATTAAAACCAAAAGTGGAAATCAATTAATCAACTATGGAAAGTAAATATTGCAAATTACATCAATAACAACCAATTTATCTATTTAATTTTTTAATTTTTTACTTAACTTAAGTTAATTAACTTTAATCAACTGCTTTTAAATTTAATTCATAAGTATTGTACCTATCATATAGAATAAATAAATAATTTTATAATTTTTTGCTAAGCTTTATTATTTCAGCAAATAATTATGTTATCTTAAGATACAAAATAAAGTTATAGCATTTCTACATCATAATTTCTATTAAGAATTACAATGCATTATACAATTTATTAAAATATGTTGTATTTAGATATATGGATATCATAGAAGTATTCAAACCCACAATGTATGTTACCCTAAGCATTTCGGATATTAATTTGGATAGTTCACCTTCAGCAATTGAAAAGTCAGTCAACATTTCAAATAGACTTTTTAAGAGTTGCTTAGAACGGCATCATCAATCTGAAGTAAGTATTTATTTATTTGTATAAATTTTGGTGCCTTTACTATTTAGTATTTAATTCATTTATAATTTATGAATATAAATAACTATAATTAGGATACGAATCTTCTTGGATTTACTTGTTTTTTGGGATAATTGTAAGATATTCTAGGTGAGATATATATTTGTTTTGTGAAATTTTAAAATTAAATACAAAGTCATTGTATATTATATGTTATATAACCCCCCCCTCCCCCCCCAAAAAGCATAAATGACAATATTTAAGCATTTTTAACAACTATTGATAATATAAATAGTGCATAAATTCATATTATATAAATATTTTTTGTATACCACTACAATATACTATGCAAACTATATCTGTTATTATAATCAACACTGCTTAGTGTTACAGAATATAAATCAACATTACATGCATTTTTAACACACTATTGAATTTATCGTCTAATGGTTTATAATTATGATAAAAACATACCTAAACAATCTGTCACACATTAGTTATATAAAAGTATGCTTCATTCATAAATTATAGGTCATTTATAAAAATAAAGTACTAAAATATTTATGTGATAATGTACAATTATTACATACATTTTTACATATTAATTATTTTGTTTATTATAATGAACATATTTTTATAATTATTTACCTATTAAATTCATTTCATTGATAACACATGTAACATTTTATTATTACAATTTTTATGTATGACAAATGTTTTGTAATTACTTCTCAATTTTTGTTTAATATTTATTGGTCAACTAATGTTATTTGTTTTTTCGATATTAAAGTGATTACATTAAGACATTAAGTAGTAAGTAGTGTATCATAGAATATTATGTTCTATGATTATATCAATGATGCTACAGGCATATAAAAAATCTAGAGGAATCGAACATTAAAGTTGTGTGGCCTTATGCCAATAGGCTCATATTAACAAAATACCTCAATAGACGATATATTAATATACAATTAATGTAAAATATATAATCTATAACATACAATTAAAAATATTTCTCTGATTGAATATGGATGACAATTTAAATAATATTTTGTAGTTGAAATTGTTAATTTTAAATTTTTATGTCTATAATGAATGTATTATTTGCTGCTTTTCTTTTCCCCTGTTTTGATAGAAATCGTACATAATGTTTCAATTTTATAATACTCGTATAATTGAGATTCTTTTTATATATAATTTGTTACAAAATAAAGTAAATTATTCTAACATTAATTAAATCTTGAAGTTATTTATACCTAAATAATGATTACTGACAGGTTATAATATGTTACAATTTGTTTTGAAATAAACTGTTTTTGATTTAGGAAACTATCTGAATGAAAAATGTATAAGTTAAGTAATAATAATCATAAGTATAGGTGTAGTTGTATTTATATTATTTAAGTTAAAACTATGTTTAAAAAAACATTCTATAAATTAAATAGGTACATAGTTTTATGTTTTTTAATTACATTTTTCTTAGATTACTCAATATTTGTATTAATCCAAATAATAATGATTATGAGCACCCTAATGTTTGTTTATAGTTTTGATTTTGGTGTTTGATTTATACAATATTTGATACATCCATCACCCGAAATCCAGATTAATAATTCTGGTATAAAGCCCTGATTTAATGTGATTATCATACATCACTCCTATTATTGATAAGTACTTAAGATTAACGTTCAGTTCTTTCTTACTGTATTTATACTTATCTGTAATCTGAACATTATCAAATTTTTATTTAGTGTATATATATTGTTTAGGTGCATTCATAACAAAACCATATAAGTGTCCAAGTTATTCTGTTTATTTTGTTATTACTCATTACATTTTTAAAAGGTAATTAAAATGAAAACTTAATCATTCTTCTATTAAACTGTTTTATCACAAAAAATAAGTTTAATAAAATATATTAATCAGAATAAAATAATTTGATTTCAAGAAAATACAACTATAATCAATTCAATGTTAAAAAAAATGAATGTACCATGTTTGTGTTTCTTAGAAAGATAGTATTGTTATATGACCTATTACAGTATTTTATATTATTTCTTTTTATTCTCTTAGATAATAATACAAATCATATTAGTAATATGTTATTGTTGTTACAATGAAATTGTAATTTGTTTACTTACATATTATATATTACTCAGTATAATCATAACAGTTGAAATAATTACTAATAAATAATAATCAATGATAAAGCTTAACTAGTTAATTATTAAGCAATATTGTATAAACTATATATATTATATTTTACTAAATCTATTCTAAAATTACTGTTTTCTATAAGGTATATTATCAAATATCAATAGATTTATGAAAGTTTGACAATTCATATTAATACATTTTTATCTAAATTAAATATTGAAATTAAAAATTTGTCAAATTGTATTGTCCCATTTTTTATTAACATTATATTTATTATATTTTTATATTTTTGGTATATTTAATTAATTTAATAATTATACTACACTAAACATTAAACAATTATTATATTATCAATTGTTTTTAAATAATACTTTATAGCTAATACTATACTTTATGGCTGTTATTGTGTTGGGAAAAAAACTATTAGATTAATCAATAGTTAAATTTTATAAGGTATAATGATTTTATCTATAATTCAAAATTGTTATATGCATTGAATTTTACAAAATAAAAATTAACTATAGAAAATAATTGTATTTTTAATCATACAGTTTAATGAATTTAAATAGCTATACTTTTGGTAGTCAAATTTAATTTATTTTAAAATAAAAAAATGTATAATCTTAATATTATTTAGTATTGACAAAGTCAATGACTATTTTTTCTGATTATCAATGTATGTGTATATTTAGTAGAATAATATTATTATATTTTATTGCTTGGAAAATATATGTCTGTAAAATTTAGAAAAATAATTTTTTTTAAACTAAACTTATTAGTTATTTATCTTAACTATAGTATTATTGTATATAACATATTTATAAATATTTTAAATGTTAAATATACAATATACAAGTTGATTCATAGTGTATCTTTTAGTAATGTTTTGATTCAAATTCTGGTTTTTGGAATATTTAAGTTAATTAAATTCTTAAACCCATATTTTTAGATACTTGTATTTAAGGTTTATACCATTTAAGGAGTATCCTGAGGCAATATCATCATCCCCTTGTCTAATGAGAACCAACCATATTTATTGTGAACTGTTATGTAATATATATTTTTGAACATGTTAATGTATCAAAATCAAAATTTGAATGAATAGCTTTTAGAAAAGAATTAAGCATTCTTACAAATAGTTTCATATAAAATATAAAATAGGTATGCTATTTTAGTCTAGTACACTTATACAATATACATCGATAATTTTTACAATTATTATAAAATCCTTAAATATTATTATTTACTTCAATTATCATATCTTTAAACCTATTATTATAATTTATAATTACATAAAGTAAAATAATTCAGAAACTACTTGTCCAAATTTTGATTTATATACGTCTAAATCATTTAATCAATATCTAAATAGTAATAAAAAAAAAATGCAGTAACACAGTATACTATTTAAATGAAAATATTGTCTTTAAGTAAACTGAAAAATTGCTGAATAATAAATCAGGATTTGAATTAATTCATTATCAAAGAAAAAATGGCATGGATGGGTAAACATACTTGATGGATCAACCCTATATATGAAAAATAGGAAAATAATTATATTGTATAAAATGTATTTCCTAATATTTATTTTTAGGTATTAAAACAAAGTTGTATGATTGCTCCAATACAAGGTGGTTATAATGTACAAGAAAGAATTCGATCGGCAACGTTTTTATCAGAATATCATGATGATGTAATAGGATTTCTATTTGATGGATTTTTTACTGATGGAAGTATTGTCGAAGAAATTCCTAGTGATCTTATTCTACCCATTGTAAATAAAACAATGGTAGGTACTTATGATTCAAACACTATTTAATTAACTTATTTAAATTGTATATGTATTTAAATAATTAAAAAATTTTATTCAACATAGGAATGTCTCCCATATGATAAAATGAAAATCATATTTGGTGCCTGGACTCCAAGTTTAATAATTGATTTTATAAACAGTGGAGTGGACATGTTTGATTCATCTTTCCCATACATTACAACTGAACGAAATTCGGCTTTAATATTTGATTATAGTTTAAAATATAAGTGAGATTTTTTTTTCATTTTAATTATATTAAATCTTTTACTGAGCATACTAAAATATGTTGTTTTGAAGAAATGAAAGTATTATCATGGACATTCTTAATCATAAAACAGATGAAAATGTAGACAGTTCAAATGACTATGAAATATGTTTGACAGATACAAGGTAATTATTCATTTTTTAAATTGTGTAATTAAATAATATTTATTAATGTGTATGATTTGGAATGAAATAAATATAGTCATTTTGAGAAATTTGTACCAATAAAAGATTCATGTACGTGTTTGACCTGTAAAAAACATACTCGATCTTACATTCATCATCTACTGGTCTCAAATGAGCTTCTAGGTTCTATATTATTAACTATGTAAGTATATTGAAAAATATCAACCTAAATATAGATTATATAAAAAAAATGATTATTTATATTTTTCAGACACAATCTACATTACTTTAATCAATTTTTCAAGGATATTCGTGAAGTATTGATGAAAAAATAAATAAAAATTCTAATTTATTTTAATAATTATGTCTACATTTATTGTTTATACACTACTACACTAGTAAATTGAGTAGATACTTTTGTATGCTCTGCCACTCTGATATAAACTATCTTTCTCAAATTATTTTGTAATTATTAAATATTTCTCAAAATTTCAAAAAATTCAAGTTAGTTAAAAAGTTTTGATCATAATTTATATTTATCTGAATTGGTAAAAAAAAAGTACTTGTTCTTGTTAATGTTTTTTATTTCCTCCTATTCTAAAATCTCACAATTTTATTATTTATTTTTCACTAATTAACTTTTACAAAAAAATTTTCTTTCAAGCAAAGAAACTAGAAGTATAACTTTAATATTAAAATATTATTTTAATACTGGAATAAAGACATTTGTATTGAAATTTTTTAACAGACATTGACTGATATGATAACTAATGGTTTTGAGTATGCACTATGGTGGTGGATTTAAACTACCTACATTTTTGAGTAGGTAGGTAGGTAAAAATATTTATCTAGCATAATTAATACCTATTACTATGGTAGGTACTAGATATTTAATTAGTTACATATTACCTAGGTGTTACATATTTACATTATTATAGTATTACTATGTTAATTATCTATTAGGTTATTATTTACATACATATAATTAAAATTAACTTAGTTAATACTTATATTAATTTTAAACAGTGTTGAGTTGATGATCACTGTTCAAATAATTTAATGAAGTATATATTTATAATACTTAATATTTATAATTGTTCAAGAAATTAATTTATATTTGATGCTTTAATATATTGTACATCAAGTCATTCAATGTCAGATTGGCTCAAAAAGGCCTACTGTGAATTTTAGTTTAAAAGGTCTTCATTTTGAAAATTTAAACATTTTTAATACATAGAGAGCCCAATATAGTTGAGGTCTACCATAAAATCACATGTCTATACTTACTATAGTGTAGTCGAATACTCGAGTTGATGTTATTTTATGTAGTGTACTAGTGTGCTTGGGTCGACTAACTGCCTAACCTTACCTATACAAATTTCTATTAAAGACTAAAGTATAATTATTATTTATATTACATATTAGTTACACGTAATTCATATGAATTATTAATTGGGTAAAAGATTGAGAAAATGTTGATCCATGATCTTGTCTTTGATGAAATATTCCTACGTAGATAAGTATTATATATAAGTGTACATGAAAAACAAAAGTTCCTCAATCATTCATTATCAATGTTTCAATTGTTACGCATAGGAAATATTCATAAATAACTGTTCCACAAATATAAGCTTATAAGAAAAATCTTGAAGTAATTCATATTTTATATCATTTTGACTTAAGGTTTTCTTGAACAATATTCCGTTTCGGGATCATCGAGAAGGCTGGTCTAGGCAAATAAGAGACAATTTTAATGACTAAATTAAACTTTAATCATTTTTCATTTGGTATAAATGCATAGAAACTTTCAATCAAAATTTTTGTGAACAATTCAGTAGCGCAAATAAGGGGGAGGGGCTTAATCCCCTAAATACTCTAGATGCCCCTTCAAGAGATAAAAAATAGAATTTAGGTATAACATTTTTTAATAAAAGTTGTTTACACGAGTTCTTTTTTAAACTAATCGCGAAAATATTTATAAAATAAAATAATTTTACAGTAATTGTATAGTTATTACTTATTATTGACAACATTATTTGTCATTAAATGATGATACAGTATTTCCAAATTTTTGCAAGATGTTCCAAGCAGTAGCGCACATAAGAGTTAACAGCTGCTACTATGGCCAGATTGGTCTGGCGATAGTTACCGAGGAAAACTCGGTGGGCCGATGGACTAGTTTTGAGTGTTAGATCATATTTTTTTTTTTTATTATAACGGTAAATTAGTACAAAAACTGGTAAAAAATATAATTAATTCGAATTATTTAAACCGTACAGTAGGTGTAAGCGTGTAGCCAGGCACGTATACAAAAAAAAATTGCTGGGGTTGTGAGAGGGGGATTACAAAATATAGCAATACAAATTGTGTCGCAACATAATAAAAAAATGTTTTCCTCGTTACTCGAAATTATTTCGGGGGGAGAGTGGTTGAACCCCAAAATCCCCCCTATATACATGCCTGCGTACTAGTATCTTAGTTCGTGATTAATACTAATACTAATTTCCATTTATTTATTATACACCATTACACCAATTACCAGTATAATAATGTATCAGGCAGTGCCCTAATATAAATGAATGATGTAATTATTAAGACAGACATTAATCATAGTTAAAAATAAAATACCATTATTTGTTATTACCTACTTAAGTTTTATTTATAATAAAATATTTATATTTTATATATTTAAATATTATTCTAAACTGAGTACCTATATTTTATTTAAATGTAAATTCAATATTTCAATATTAAGTTTAAATAAAAAAATTGAATATAATTTGTAGTTTGAAATTCTGCAGTATATTGTAAATATTAAAATTATTAATAAGGCATTAAAGCTTAGTAAGAAGATGTTGAAGAAAAGGGGGTGTGGGGCAAAGCTTCACTTTAAATTTACATTCCCTTGCTTCTCGCCGTTGTGACGCTGACTTCATTTTTCGCATCACTCCTCAGAGGTTCCTTCGATGTCCCCCTTTACCCTACTTGCTTACACCCCTTGTTCTATATTCCTACACATCTCATTAGCTACAGTCAGGGGGTCCCTAGGGGCCGCGCCCCCCAGGCCTGTATTTCTAAAAGATTGCATATTGTTAAAAAAATATATAAACAAAAAACATATTATACTAGCGTCTATCATAGACACGTATAAGCATGTAGATATGACGGTATGTACCTGCTATCTGCATTATGTATACTATGAAGAACCTATATAATCATAAATTAATAAAAAATATACAATGATATTATATTATTATGTTTAAAAAATTTATTGCATAGCACACATTTCTATATGGATTACGGGAATACCAAAAACAATATGAAAAATTAAAACTAAGGCCCTCCCCTCTCTGGAGCCACCCCTGACTACAATCATAATCATCCTATCCATAGAATGTTAAGTATTCTCAACTCCTCTTAAACTATACACCCATTTTCATACATCTTATATCTTTCAATAACTCACTTGTCACTACACCAACACTTAGAATAATTATACCCAACTTGCCATTAAGCATACCCACTATCATGTATATTCAAATATTCAATCATTAATAAGCTATTATTGTAAACATTTTACTAATCACTGTATACAAAACACTGTACTTGTAATTATCATTTCATTGTAATTGCCGAAAATATGGTGTTAAAAAAATATTAAAAAGGAAAATTTTGACTGTTAAATATCGTTTTTATTTTTTTGATATCGGAACTACAAAAAAGTTATTTCAGTTTAAAAATGTACCTACCTACAGTTTGATGTTTTAAATAATTACTTTAGCTTTTAAATGATGAATTAGGTATGGGTGGGTATAAGCTTTAGTTAGAATTTAATTAAATTTTTTATTGAATTCTGCACACCACTGACAATAACAAGTAGGTAGTTAATAAGAATTAGTTACCTACCATTATTTCCATCGAAATATCGAATTAAAAACCATCAACAAGTATATTGAGAATAAGAAGAAATACTGTTTAGCTCGCCTCCTGGCCACTACCCCCTTAATTGTAGTGATTCGTTGTCGTACAGTTCATATTACAAGTACCTACCTCTTGGCGAATAGCCGAATAGGCAAACATTTTTTAGTGAAACCACATGATAATATTTTTAACATCCAAATAATTTATAAAATACTTTAAAAAAATAATACATATTGTAATGATATACGCTCAAATCAAATTGTAATAATTTCATATTTTCATAGAGGTTTAAATATAATAAATTAGTAACGGTCGAGTTACCGCGCGCAGATAACGGTTAATTTCAATAAAAATCTTTTATCAGTGATGAAGGGGATGATTTATATTACGATGAGGTTACACAGAAATTCCATTTGTGTCTGTGATAATAAAGCGCAGGACGTGTGACTTTTTTCGTGTGCTGACAAAGACAAGGTATGGTCCAATGAAGGTCTCTGCAACCGCCAACCAAGGATAAAGCCAGATCTTTAGTGGGGCCGCCTACGCCTTTGGCTGACTTGACCAAGTCGTCTCCCTCACTTCCCTCACTAGTGCATGCGCGAGGCGCACCAGATTTTTAACAACACCTCTCGACACCGTTACCGATGAACGACAACTAGGCCTGTTTTCTCTAAGTAAATAAGTCAGTGTTGTTTTTTTTTTGGATATACGTGTTCAGTGATTTTATTTTATTTGTGTTATCTCACTACGTCACTATGTTATATACGTACATTTCGGCGAATCAGGTTAAGTGCATGATTATAATATATTATATTACATTATTATTATTAATTATAGACGTATAGTCTACATACGGTGTACTTGATTAGATTCTCGAGTACACGACCTCAAGAATCTTCCGACGATAAGGAGGAACTAGGAAGGTAATTGCTTAAGAATTAATATTAATTATTAATATATACATAATGGGTGGTACTTCTATAAATGTAGAGAAGGATCCCCATCACAGACTTGGAGACATCACCCCTAAGGCCTGTGATCTTTTAATTATTCTATTTTAGTTTTATTATAAAATTAACTTAAGAATTAAGATAAGGATATTCTTTATACTTTACTAAACTCTTTTATTTTTACGTTATTACAATATATTATATAAACATACAGTATATATTTTTCACATAAATATGGCAGGAGGATTGTTCAAAACACCCCTCTGGCTACGCCACTATTATATTATAGGTGTATTATTATTAAGTGAATCTCGCTAATGGACCTCATAAGTCATAATATTGTATTATAAATACTGATAACTGTGTTAATTTTTTATATATCTAATATTATAGTAGGAATTTTATCATATTTTTAAATTGTGATTAATAGCTGCGCAGATATAAATATAAAATAATAGAATTCTAACCTTCAGTAGTTTGGTGACGTTCGTATTAATATTAAATTATTATATCTGAGAAGTAAAAAAAATGTCTGGTTAAGCACTAAATCAGGACCAAAACTAATGCCGAAATAAAATAAAAAAATAAAATGGAATTTACACTAGTTTTTAAGGTTTTAATTTGTATTATAAAAATAGATATACCTTAAGGAAATTATGTAATATGATATGAGCAATCTTATTCTTATACCAACACAATTGTTATTTGCAGCTCGCCACTTGCGTCACTTAAAAACAATTAATCATTTATTTTTTAAAATTTGTTAATATAATATAAAACGATATACTTATTTTAAATAAGTAATTTATATAATAGGTATAAATTAGTAATAATATATAAAACTCAAAGCTAAAATCGTTAAGTTATGAAATTCATTTTTAAAATTAAATATAGTTTTAATAGGCACCTACCTACCTTGCTTTCTTAATTTTTTTGTATTTGTAACTAATTTAAATTAACGATGAAAGTATGAAACTAAGCTCTTTCTGTCAATTATTTTTTGTCCGCAGTCTTCTTATATTTGTTGAACATTTTCCAATCAATTTTTATTTAAATTAGGAATTTTGTTTTTTTTTTTTAAGTCAACTTTTAATTTTAATTAAAAATAATGTTTTACGTGTACCCAAGTATATACTGATCAAATATATTATAGACGTAATGATGGATCTCGTATTCTCGTTTCTAACTTACTGATTATTGTTTTTTTTTTTTATAGTAAAATAGAACAATACGTATATTATATCGGACAATTCGGACGACGGACATGTGTCGGTATTAGTGGAGTATGATGTAACTGATGTCTGATGTAAGTTAAACTCTATAAATTGATCAGGTTTTAAATTAACAACAATTGAAATTGAAATTGTGGCACAGAGTACCTAATACATAATAAGTTTAATACATAATATGTCGTTTCGTTTTCTGACGTGACGTAGATTATTTAAATTAATATTATTATATTTTTTATGCCGCAAATTACGAGTAGGTACTAAAATTGGCACGAAATACCATCTCCTGTGAAACAACTATAACAAGATTAAGCACGGTAAGTATTATCGAGATTATCTGTAAGGATACGATATATAATTTACTTTTCACCGACGCTAGGCAACGCACTCACGTTATTTTTTAGATTAAAAATGTATAATGTATACGGCACGTATTCAAATAATATTAATGATGCAAGATAGTTGTTATTTATTTTTGATTATAACTTAGCAGTAAACTCTGCTATGAATACATTATTTAAATTTCCACTAATCGCAAAAACGCAGTATTCTTATACTAATTAGTAATTATAGGTATCTACCTATAGGTTATAGGTACTGTTTAATATTATATATTATGTGAGTTGTGGTCATGTCATGGCGTCATGCCCATACTCCACGTGATTTACAAATGCCAGTATGGCAGTATGCCTCAAATAAACATATTTCGGGTGTGGTAAATAAAAGTTAAACTATCTCTGATAATATTTTAATTACCTATCTGCTTATATTGCTGTTTAAATTAAATAATAAATGCAATGTTTTTGACGAAAATTAATTTAACCAATCATATATACTCTTATTATTAATAGTTCAATAAATTACTAACAATAGCGATGTGTTAATGTGTATATATCGCGATAAAATATTCTGAAATATTAATACCCTTGATAATAGGCCAATAGATACAGTCCGACAGTCGTACAAACTGTCTCCAATTTGAAAAGTTGTTCATATAAAATAATCTTTACTATACAACAGTAACCAGTAACTAGCTAGTTTCCCGGATTTCTAATTTTAACTGTATTAACCCTTTTTATATTTATAATTTTTGCATTGACAATCGTAGGTATATATGTTAATTAAGCATTACCCTTACGATCTAACGGTTATCCAGTACCATTTTATTGTAAGTTGTACTAATATGAATATAATATTATCTATTATGTTAATCATAATTATTTTATATTATGGTTTTTACTTTTTATTAAAATGCTTTGTACATTGAACCTACTACCTATTCATCTTACCTACTTTTCCATTGCGTTCTACAAGTTCTCTATATTATTCGAATAAAAAACGAAAATATAAATGATAATGTAAGTCAGTTAAAGGATAATTTTTTGTTATATCTTAGGGTTACGTAGAAATTATGGTAATTGTGGCTTATAATTTTAATTGTTGACAAAGGTTTAACCATGGATATAGGTATAATATTTACCTCTGTTTAGGTATCGACTGTATATCAGTTACATTCGTGGTCTACATTGTTTACCTTTACCTAATTATAATTTTAAGACGTAGATGCGTGATGGTTATACAGAATGACTTACATAAATTATTAAAAGAGTGCATTGACTTGTACATTTGTTTGAATGTAATATTTAATTAGCCGTTTATACTTTGTTCTAACATAATAAATCATTGTTACTTGTTAGACTTAGACGTTAGACATTCGAAACACAGCTATATCTTATCAAATAAATTTATCCTTGAAAAACGTATATTTTTACTCGTAATTCGTAAATATGTTCAATATTTTCTTACGTGTTTCGCAGTAACCTTTTAATTTTTATGTTCAACTATTATACCTATATATTATATATTATATAAACAAAGTGTTGTTCGCTGGTAAACGCATAATTTGAAAACGAATGGACCAATTGAACTCATTTTTTCTTTTAAATTTTTTGATAATCCAAATAAGGTTTTTACGGAAAGAAAAATTGAAAATATTGTCCAAAAAATTGAAAAATTTGGGAAAAACTGAAGGTGCTTTTTTCGATGAGATTTTTTTTATGAACTCGTGACCACGATATGTGTGTATAGCATTTGTCAGATCAGCTATAAAGTATAAAAATTATTTATAGGTAAAACCGTTTATCATTATTTATTATATCAGATATCTATATATTTATTAGAATTTATGAATTTTTTATCTATACTAATAAATAAAGCTGAAGAGTTGGCTTTAACGCGCTAATCTCTGGAACTACCTGTCGGATTTAAAAAATGATTTTTGCATTTTGATAGCTTAATTCTTGAGGAAGGTTATGGGCTGTTTAAAGGGGCGTCGCCCGAGTGCGTTCCGTTAATTATATTGTACCTTTTTAATAGCCCAACTGCGTCCGTAATAATATCGCTAAAAATTTTGGTATATCCCATGTGCGTCCGCGATATTATTGCTAACAATATTTATCTTTATGGATAAAATGTATTGAATATTGATAACTAATAATATTGCACTGTGCTACTGTGTTAGTTTGTATTTACACTTTAGTTCATACGTAGAAGGATACTATTCGTAATTAGTCTTTGAAAACCACGTGCAGTATGTGTAGTGATGTGTAGTGATATGTAAAGCTTCCATTCAAAATTTAATTCATGTTTTTACACATCTCATCCGGACATATATTCCTTCTTAGAAATATTTACAAAAATTCAAATAGATACAACAATTTTGATACAAACTTCTAATCATATATATAAAAAAATTCCTCATTGAAGAAAATATACGAAGATACAAAACTGAACAAAACTCTAGATATGATTTATTTATTTAGATATATTTATCATCGACACGTACACTGTACAGACACGTCAGTACGTCATTTTTATATGCTCATTTCCTCTTAAATTGTATACCTCCGTAATTTAAACAAATTTGAGTTCAAGTCTATAGTAAATATTTTTTTTTAAACGAATGGCTTCTATCTTATTGATATATCCTAAGATTCATCATTCATATTATGCACTTTATTCATAAACAATCTAAAGAATTTAAAATTAGCGTAAATTAGTGGGCGTCATTTTTGTTTACTATCTATACTCGTATGGTATGTAATCAAGATATATTAGCTTAATTGTCGTTTTTCATATTATTTCTCCAAAAATAAAAAAACTATTTATAAATTATAATCTTTCATTTAAAGAGATAAATATAAAAAGAGCAAATATTCTATGAATTCGTTTTTCATTTAGAGCATTTATACCAATATTAATTAATGTCTCCAGTTGTCCACCCCTCCAGATATATTTATCGCTTCATACGACTATTAACAAAAAATAAGCTTCATTAGTCATTACATTATTAAGATTAAATGCATAACTTTGTTAGTTTTTGATGTTAAAAAAAATGTATGGATTGCACTATTATAGGCGTGTTAAAATTTAATTAATTATTATTGTATACAAAAAAGTAAAAACATAGAGTATCACTATGACAAAAAACGATTCTGAGTGGAAACAATCTATCAGCCTGTATCATTAAGTGATATCTTTATTTGACATAGCTATTAAATAAATTTATTTTATTTTTAATATTATACTATATATAGGATGAAATAATTGTTTGCAAAAATATTGCATTTATTATATTATTATTATTTAATTATTATAATTATATATATTTGTACCATATTATATCAACTTATATACCTCAAAATGTAATAAAAATTTTCTGTAAATACTATTGAACAAAAAAAATAGATTCATAGTTCTTGTCTTATAAATAGATAATATTTTAAAATAAATCAAAAATGATATTGTGGATAGTATCTACAATAATTTATATTATTAAAATACATACAAGCCTAAGTTACGAATAATGTGTTTTAAATTAAAACAAAATAATTAACATACCTATCGTTATTTATCGTTTAAATAAGTAATTTCATTCAAATTGAAACTTAAAATGTCTATAAAAAATAATTGTCATTATATCTACATTTTTTAGATTTTTTGGCTTCAGTATGAACTATACTTAAGAAGTATTAAATATCCAAATCTTGGATACAAAAAGAAAAGATTTTATGAATTTTTAACTACAAAATAGTTTGTAATTTTTTGCGATTTTGACAAATTTCGTGAATATTCTAACTTACTACAAATGCAATAATAAAAAAATTGTAGATATATATTTTTAATATTTTTATACAGATGTAAGATTTTAGATTAACATAGGATTAATATAGATAGAATAATAATAGGATTATCTAAATTTCCAAAAAAATTAATTTAAATATATCTTATGCTTATAAAGTTATAAAAAACTCAAAAATAGTTTCAATATTTTGTTGTAGGATGAAAACGATGATCTAAGCATATTTGCTAGAAATTTCAAGTATATATTGTTGTTTTTTTTTTTTAATACAAAAATGGTTTGAGATGATATAAATATTTTATGTGAGTATATCGAATGTCATAAATATTTGAACTTCAAATGCTCATAAACATTAATTTGGCTTTCTGGTAGAATTTTTATTTCATTAATAAGTTAAAAACTAATAAAAAACCTTGTGTAAAATTTTTAAATTTAAGGTATAAAAAGACAATTATTTATTTCGAAATGTTTATGAATTTTTTTAAAATTCTAATTATTAATGCTTATAAAAAAGATTATGATTAATGTGACTATAGATATCGATATTTTTGTAATTGAAAATAACAACTTATGAGGAGATTTGTAGTAAATTTTTAAGAATTTGTACCCAGCAAATAATATATATATTTAATCAACATTTATAAAAAAAAAACTAAATAAAATTTTAAATTTCATATATCTATAAATAGTTCAAAAACCACGAAAATATTAAATTTCTACGGTTATTTACTTATTTGTTTTCCAGTTAAAAAAAAACAAAATCGATTTTGTCGAAAATTGAAGGATTTGAGTAATAATTCCATAACTATATCAAATTTTAAACTCAAAAACTCTCATTTTTGAAAATCGAATCGTCTATAAATTATCGTCTATAAATTATACACAAAAAGCACATACGTAATAAATTTAATACATTCATCACTCATCTCAGAATCTAAAATTAGTTATAAATTATTAATGGTAAATATTTAAGATAATTTTTTTCGCTAATTATTTTGTAGTTAAAAATGTAATAAAAGGTTCTATTTTATAGGTAGAAAGATTACAATTCTAAAAAATTCTAATAGTAGATTTTTTTAGAAATTTAAAGTTTGAACGAAATTAGATACTAAAATAAAAATAGTAAGGACTTTTATATATACCAATTATTATATTTTATAATAATATTACATTTTTAAAACATTTTGATTAATTTTAAGCCATTATTGCCTATTAATACCACGGACCCTCTTTTGTAAGTCAGTATATTGTCTTAAAAGTGAATAACAACAATATATGATATTGATGTAAATATTAATAATATAACAAATAAAATATTTTCAGCAAAAATTAAATCAATTGTCATCATAGTATCATACTAATAAAATAAATTACTTTAATAGCAATATCAAAACACATATCATAATCTATATTCATGAATTCATGACGAGTTGTATGGACAATCACTAAACATTTAATGAATCAATATAGTAAGCTAATGGTCTCTTAAATATGATTGGTCTTTTAAATTTTATTGAACCATTATATTAATCAATTTTTCATGCAATACTTACGGCATTAGTAAATAGTAATATACTAACCCAATATACGCCAGCAACACGACGGCGAGTCTGGTGATCGCAGTGACTATAAATTAAAGCGTTTCAAAATGTCTAATATTTTTAGATATTTTGCAGTATAGGTGATATATTTTGTCAGAGATATAATCTACCGGATATATTTTTTCGAGATATTTTAACCAAATATATTTTAATCAGTTACCATATACTAATATAGGTTGCAGACAAACCGTATATCTTTACATTCTAATCGTTTTTTTGTATTTTGTATGTAGGTAATGATTTATCATTAAACTAAAATTTAACACTTATTAGCTTATTGCCTTACAGTGACTTACTCAATGGCTAGCTAATGAAGTACATTGTACCTTCCTCAACACTTATAAAAATATAAACTGTACTGTAGAGTGATGAGTGATTCCACTTTTTTATATTTATATAGGAACAATAGTGATTCCTTTTAGTCTTTATGCTCTCAGTATTTCAATAAATTCTAACATTTTTAATAATATTTATTTTACAATATTGTATTGTTATAACTTTTTAGTTTTACGCTTTTGAATAATAACATACATACTTTTTTAATTTAAAGTGGAGTAGTTTTCGTAATAACAAGAATTTTTATGTATAAAATCGAACTTAGGATGGCAATGACGATAAGTAGTTAATTAGTTATAAATATTTAAAATTTAGAAGAGTCCGGGGTAGAGGATCAACAGTTTGTGCATAAATAAGTACAGTCGTACATATCGTAAGTACCTACCCTTGTGTCATTACTATACACTTATATAAACTTAAAATACTTAAAGCTAATTATATATACTCGCCCGTAATCTAATTTTTATGATGCGCATCCAAAACACTATACCTATTTCTTAATAATTAATAATAATTAATTCTAATTCGTAAATAAGTAAAACAAGCCATTTTAATATTATTAATGTTACAAAATCCTTGATTCAAATTTAAGGTATAGTCATCTATAAAATAATGTAATATAATAAATATTATTGTATATTATATTATTATAATATACGAGTACCTGTATTATATTTAATTTGGTATAATACAATACTTACTATTGGTATTGGTAGTTTATAGCATTATTAATATTTATAACATAAAACTACTGAACCTTCTAATATTTCAATTTTCAACTAAGTATGATTATAACAGGATGCAGTGCGTATTTTATTTCTTCATATGATTATTTAAATATTTTTCATTGTCATATTTCCATTAATAATTATTAATTAGATATTAGTAAAATATTTTTTATGTGCACTGATTCTGGTTTATAACAATTTATTTCTATATAATACGTTAATTCAATTTTCGTTATTCATACATGTTATACATACCTACTTGAGATAATATACTCTGGTTTAAAATTCTTTATTATATATATAGTTAGGTATATGTTTTCATTTACGTTTGCTATTGCATCAGTAATAATTAAGTATACTGTCAATATTATAGCATATCCTACCTATATCTACCTGCTCTTATTCTCAGTCGATAAAATATCTTTATAATTTTTTTTTACATATATTATATATATATATAATAAAGTAGGGCGAACCTAATTTATAAATAACGTGATGGAACAATGAAATTATAAAATACTTAATATGTAATTCATACTTTTAGAGTATAAATAAATAATATTTGTTTTTGTTGTTATTTTACATTATAATGGTTTAATTAGCCGATTAAAACATTTTTAGTTATTAATTTATATGTTTAAATGACAAGCAATACTTTGATTAAAAAAATAATAATTAAAAATTACTAACTGTTAATAATTGGTATTTTAATAAATAATTATGTAATTGTTCATAATTTGTATTAATAAAATAATAAATAATAATTATAGACTTAACTATATTATAGCAATATAGCATAATATAGCTATAGCTCCTTATATTAGTAATATAATACATAGATGATATAGGTATAGGGTATAGCAGTTTGCACATTATAAACTTGTATGCTGTAATCTTATATTAAATTCTAATAACATCCAATTTTAATTTTTCACATGTTTTCTGTTTCTAAATAAAGTATTATATTAAAATTACATAAGATAGGTACTTCATAAGTTTTGTTTATTATAAATTGAATATCGATAACTAATAGGTAATAGTTTATACTTCGATCAGATATACATTATACATACAATTTACATTTAGTATGACTATTAACACAGTTTTATTTGATTTAATATTAAAATTGAATTATATTATACATTAATATATTATAGGTATTGGAATTTTAAGGTACCTATCAATAATTTGTCTATTATCTAATTATAGTATATGCACCTTTGTGGATTTTTCAGTTTTTTTACAGTTTAAATAGTTTTTTATTATAGCTTAATACATTAGATAGCCTATTTGTCTATTTCCTATAAGCTATAACATGCAATAAAATTATAGTTGTCTGACATTTCGGGGGGGGGGGGGGGGGATTAAGCCCAAAACCTGGCTACGGCACTGTTATATTATAGGTACAAATATCCAAAGGATTTTACCGTGTAAAAATCGTAAGATTATATCTAAGTTCATAGGGCCTATTTTAGCTACTTAATACAGTACAATATTTATAAAGATAAAAATATTGTGAACATGTTTATTTCTATCTAATTATTTTTGTTTTATCTTTTATGTAAATGTTTTCGTATACCTAGTTATTACGCGTTTACACCCGGTACTTCGTAGGGTAGGTACTAGGTACTTGGTATCTATACATAGATATCATACGAAGGAGATAGTCGTATTATACAACTTGATTTATAGGTTCTTTTAAAAATTGAAATTATATTTTGTAAAATAAATTATATTTACTTTTTAGGTATAAATTATGATTTTTAAGTTTAATAAAAATTCTCATTTGATTAAAACAATTTTTTTGGTATTGAATATCATTTCATTGACAATCAACAGAATTAAATATTCTAATATTATCGTGTATTTATACAACACAATAATAAATTACCGTTTAAACGACTAACGAGTATCAATGTATAATAATATATATTCGTATAACATGAACATTGTACAATAACTTGCATACTACATAATATAAGTAGGTAATTTATAAAGAAATCTATCCTACCTATAGCTTATATTTTTTTATAATACAATTTTTGTGTTTCGCAGTTGAAACGAAACCTGCTCACTGGGATCGCTGCGGGTCATCGTGTTAACGAAGCTATGCCGATTTTCATCCTCGAGTAGTGAGTAGTGAGTACTGAGAAGTCGTCACTATACAGTCTAACGTGCGCTAAATACCAAATACACGAATAAACGGCTCGAGTCTACAGTAGTACAGACGTACAGTACCTATTATTATAGTCAGTACTACAATTGTACTTATGCCGTATGGTTCCGAGTTGGGATACCTACATTAATCGTGCATTTCTATAATTTATTTTTCTAGAAATCAATTCAAATCGATCTTTTTACTTTTCAGTCGTAAACGCTACTTGTAATTTTTTACTAAAGTATAATAAATAATAATACTATACGACAGTCATTTTTCAGACAGGTAAGATTTTTATTTTCTGATTTTCTTATTACATTTGCAAAAATGGTAATTGTCTAAATATAATAATAGTTATGATATGGATGTAAGACTTCAATAATATAAAAATATTTTGCCCAAATCGCTGTTAACCGAGATAATATAGTTTCGTGTGTAATCAATGTAAAAACATTCTTATGATAGTGTATTTTAGTTAGTAGCGATTTACAATTTTTATACTTACCGCTTTACTGCAATATTGTATTTTCATTTCCTTTGTCATTTATTATTATTATATTCATATTTTATTTTTTTTCATTGTAATTTTACTTATCCTAATATTTCATATTTTTGATAAGATAATTCCTTAGTCCTCGTGGGTCGTGGATTGTATATTGACGATTTCGTTTTTACGCCAATTACGTTATCTAGTGGTATAATGCTCGAAATATAATATAGTTTACCGCTCAGACGTACCAACCAATTATCTTTCTATAACTCTATAAGCACATTAAAAAAGGATACGAGATACTTATAATTTTTATTAAACTGTCCAAAAATATTATGTCTATGAATAAACCGACTTTGAAACGAAAAAGAAATATATCATTACCATAATAATGAAAGTATCCACGACTATTGTACAATACATATGTACTTACTAAAATCATTTATGTGTTCTTATGCATGTATAATAAAATGATCCATAATTAATTTTGACTTTTGAAATAATTTATTCGCTGTCATAAATTATAACTTTTGTTTTTTAACTATCTATTTATCTTTCTAATCATAATAATTAATAATATATTAACTAAATGATTTCCTGTTTATGAATTACGATGGTAATTAATTAGTTTTTTAAATATATTTTTACCATCATATCTAAAATTGCTTAAAAATTATAATATAATGCTAAATTTAGGAGGTTACTGAATTTAAAATAACTATCTGCTTATTTTTGTGTTCATATGTTAAAGCTGGCTAAAATAACTATCTACTTATGGTATCATTAGCCATTAGAAAGGGTTTTTAGTTATATACACGGATATTGTGTTTTTTTTTTTATTAATTTAAATGCTTTTACGAAAATTTATATTTTATTTTTAAAATCTTAACGTTATTAGTTTATTATCAGGGCTGTGAATTAATTCATTTTTGTATACCGATGAATTTCATTCTGAATTCAAAAAAGTGAGGGTACAAATTTGATAACAAAATTTTACTTTGCTCATTTTCGCAACTTAAAATTTTATGTATACAATGGATTTTTAAAATATTTTTATTGCTTATTTGTGAAACACTTTTTGGATTAAACATACTAAATAGACACTAGTAGATTAAACCCAACCTTTCATTTTCTAGTCAATAATTGTTCTATTTCATCTTTATGTACGGATGAAAACATGAAATAAATAAAATTAATTTTTATCAAATTAATAAAAATATTAATTTAGAACTCTAAAATTTCAAATTTAAATATAATATCACTAAAAATTATCATCAATTTTTTGATTCTTTACCTATATATTATTAATATTAGGAGTGATATTTATATTTTTACAAAAGAATCCAAATCAAATAATTTGTGTCATATATTTATAAAAAAAAAAATAGTATAGGAATTTAATATTTGGAGGAAGATTATTCCTGTTTAAACACTTGTATGGAGGAAAATGAAAATTTTAGGTTAGAAAAGAAGTGCGTTTCTATCATTTTAGTAGAAAATGGATAATGGAGGTAAATGATATCTCATTTTTGGACGAAAATGGTCCCACCCAAATATCCGTATTATAGCGATTCATATATTTTGTGTCATACGGATGGTTCTATATATAATGGCGGGTTTCTATTTATATAATGCATACTTTTAACAATATTTTATGACGATTATTTATTACACTAACCATAATAACACAAGTAATGTTAGTAATTATACACATAAATATTAGGCATTTAAAAAAAATATATTACATTTTGTTTACATTTTCGAATCAAACAGAAATTATTAATACAATTGCGTTTCAAATACTTGTAGCCTTTATAGGTACCTTCAGTAAATATTATTTCTAACTGAATTTTATTAGCGAGTATTTACATGCATAACTAAATTATGATTTATTATAATTATTTATCATACAGAATATTGTAGCTTTATGTAATTTATATATGAATTATATAATTATTCATCTCATGGCACCTCTATATTATGTATGTAGTATACATTATATAAACGTACAGATATACTACACATGCAATGTGTTGTGCGATGATGTTATTAGTTACTACTTAGGTACTACGCGCTTACGCTGTATGATACACCCGATATAAGAAGACTATAACTTATTGTAACTGTATATACCTATATTGTATAATATACATATACCAGTTGGCACATGCACATGTCTCTGCTCATTTTAGTCGCGATCGATGAATAACATTAAAACAGCCATTACGTAATAGAGTGGCTGTATTTGCAACTACTTTATAAAGTTTAAATCTATAAAAATAATGTTATATTATGTTTATACGTGAATGAAGACCGACGAATCTCGCAGATCCTGGTTTAGGTTAGGTTGTGTTCAGTTTCGTTAAGCAGCTAAGCTGTTAGTTACAGTTAAAAAATATTTTCGGCGCAGTGTCGCAGTTAGTAATTTTCTTTATTTATATGTTACACACATCATGCATTATAATACCATCATTCAATTTTCTAACTAAAAGGAATTTGTAATTGTATTTTTTTTTAATTTTATTTTGATATGTGTTATTATGATCTACGTTAAAATAATTGTAATTTCATTTTTTCATTAAGTATGCCAGCGAATAAAAATTTCTATACGAATATTATAGTATGAGCACAGTTTGAGAATTGCTGATGTACATATCATTAGACAAAATACGTTGGTAAAAAAGTATATTTACAATGTTTGATTTTTGTATATTATACTTTATAGTTTATATACCGTATTCATTGGCGTCTGATGAACTAAAACGAATTGTGATTCATTAATATAAATAGTTTGAACAAAAAAAAATCGTTGTAGCTGCAAATAAATAAAACTGCGTGTTTCATTAATATTTTATATTTTTATTCTTGCACGTGTTGATATGATTTACGTATAGTGTGTAGGTCTATACTCGTATGTATAATATATATATTATACAAAGAGTGGTATCTAGTAGTTAATATTTTATAAATATATTTGTGACTATATATTTTTGTTTTTATTTTGAAATTGCTGTAAAAAAATATGTTATGAACTTTGTATTATACTTTCAAATTTTTTTATTTACATAAAAATGTTATTATAATAATATTTAAGTTGAAAAATTTTTGTAGGCAATGATTTATGATTGAATTCAACTTAAACACATTATAGTAACTTACTTAATGACGAGGTATACTCATAATTTACTGTACAAATACAACAGATGAGTTATCTACTTTTTTCCTTTTTTCGTACCTAATTTGTTTTTATTTTGTTTTTTTCTTATAGGTACTTTAAAGTACTAAAAAAATTCTTCTTTAGAATTTTAAAAGAATATACTAAATTTGCTACCAGAAACTATTTTAATGATAATTATAGGAGAATTTTTCTTCTACAAAACACACATCATTGTAAAACCAATAATCGTTTCGTTCAGAGTCTAAAACGCAAAACGTACTTTGTTATATTGAAAGTCACTTTCTGAACTAATCCATCTTTTGGTTAAACAAAGTTCAAGGTGAATTATGTACATAGGTATAGTATTACTAATCAAATTAACACACAGTTAAGTTTCACCTAATGAATTCGTGAAAAAGATTATTCAATAGGTTACCGAGACGAGGTTATCGAAATGTTCACATTGCGGAAATCACGCGAGGTTAGATTGATATTAATTAAATGTAATAATAATTATCTGAGCGTTAGTTACCTATTTATGTATATTCAGTACTTAACTGAGTTAAGATCTACACTTAATTAGTATAACTTATGCTTAGTGATTGGTAAAATATTATCTATTAAACGTGGTATTATTTATCAGAAAAAAGCGGATATTACATTTATAACTATACGCAGGTAACATCAATAAAATGAAAAAAAAATTGAATTTTTAAAACCAGACAATAACAAAATAACAACTAAAATTGTTACAAATATTGCGAACAATAAAATATAAACGTTTAGTATCATAGACATTAACTATACATTATAGTACAATTTATATGATTTATTGGTGTATCTAAAATGACGCCGGGAATTTTTCTCGAAATTTCGTTTTGAGCTATATGCTTTTATCTGTTTTTGTGTTTAATTGGTCCACAATTCCTTTTAAATGAATGCTTATACTGGCTACTGATATAATTTTTCAAATGTATCTGTTCTTTTATAAATTATAAGAATGCCGTTTGTTTATTATCACGTGTTGTGGTATTGTGGCCTGTATAGTTGTAGATAGTAATTAGTATTATACATTTAAATTGTGTCTACCATATAGTTTATTATATGGTAAAACTATTTTATTAATACACGTGTTAATTATAAAAAAACCTTGGAACTTGCTCTGTTATAATATATAGGTTATATATCGTCATTGAGTAGGTTAGGTTACTATGATCTATGAGTTAAATTTGAATTCAATGTTTCTATTCAATGATAAATGATTGTATTCAAAACACAATTTTCTGCGGAGGAGATGGTATATATCCATATATTTAATATTTATAAGGATAGTAATATACTAAGTATATAACCTGATTTTGCTTGTAAAACAGTGTATTTTGTTTTAAGTTTACCTCAGTTCTCAGTATCAACGGTGTTGTAGTACCTAGTTAACTTTGTGGGTTAACCAGACTGAGGTGGATTATCTGCAGGACACCAAGAAGAGTACTTATGTTTAAAATAACAAAATATTTTAATATTTTTTCAAATAATTACACATAATTCAGTTCAGTTTAAAAAGACTTATTGTTAATATAAAACCTATACATTATTTAAAATCTTAAGAAAAACAACGTAAAATATATATAGTATTTTATATCAACTAATAAAATGATCATTTTTATTAAGTTTTAAATTGAAATTCGTAACACAATACAATTATTATTCAATTTAAAAATATCGAAGTGTTATTATAAATTATAATCAGGAGCTAATTTATTTTTATATATTATTTTTATGTATTATATTTATAGAAATAAATAAAATAAAATAATTAATTTGAAAAAAACAACTAGTTTCCGTACTAAGAGAAATACTTTTTAACTTGAAAGTAAAAATGCCAATAGTTAGAAAACAAATTACAAATTCCTTTATATAGATACGAGTATAATACATACAGTAGGTGCAGCCTTGCAGCAATATATTAAAGTATTTAAATGTTTTTTATTTTACGTTGAAAGTAAATTTTTTTTTTGGGCGTTGTTAAATTTACATTAGATGGAAAAAATCGAACTTTGCAGGTGTATAATATTATTTTAAGTACCTAGTGTTCGACTAAAAAATATACCTATGTATTTTCGATATGTTTAAATTACTAAAATCTTTGTTTTAATTTTAAATTTATTGAAGTGATAATTATAGTGAAAATTTCAAATCTTTACTACAGTTCATTTCTCAATAAAAAAAAAATCGATTTTTTAAAATAGTGATGCAATATCCTTGTTTTTTCTGTTAGCTTTGTCTTGTTTCTGAGTATTAAGAAAGCTACAAAAGTACTATGATTTTACTAATTAGACACATTTTTAATTTTGAAATCAATATTCTCTCCGCTCCAAATCCAAGCACATTACTGAACCAATGAAATAAAACTGTTAAAATCTGGTCGCCGCGACATGCAATTTTTATTCGCGTAATAATTATTTAATTTTATGACTGACATTTATAGGATTATATGACAATGTACTCATATACAAATTTGAATAACATTAACTAAACGATTTATGTTTGTCACAAACTCTCTGATCTTGCAAACTAGCCATTTATGCACTTCAACTGTTCACAACTAAAGATTGCATGTTAATGACAATATTTACAACAAACTGCAATAAAAAATAATTTAAAATATTAAATTGAAGTCCGTTTGTATTATTGTTTCCAGGTAAAAAATATTTTATTCGACTATACATTCGGAGAAATAAAAATGACATCGATACCGAAAAACGTAAAATTACGCCGAGAACTGGGTCTATTCAGTGCCGTCTGCCTCATTATCAGCGTAATGTTGGGTGAGTAGTAATAATAAAATATAAGTTTATATATTAGCCGACTTTACTTTGATCTTAAATTATAATAATGTATGATTTCTTTCTCGTAGGATCGGGAATATTCGTGTCTCCAGCCAATGCGTTAAAAAACACAGGATCTGTGGGCATGTGTCTGATCATTTGGGCGTCTTGCGGGCTGTTATCGCTTTTAGGTAACTACTTTTTAAATTAATTCATTTATGTGATGTAAATATGTATGTATACTGCAGTTTTTATTACAATCGTTATTTTCACAATAATTATGTTCAGGTGCCATGTCGTACGCCGAACTTGGCACGGTGGTAAATAAGTCGGGAGGCGAGTTCAGTTTCTATCAATCTGCATTCGCTGATATGCATAAGTTCTGGGGACCTCTGCCGAGTTTCATATACTCTTGGGTGAGTATCATGTACGTTCGTCCAGCCGAGGTGGCCATCATTATATTGACGTTCTCCGAATACTTCATCCGGCCGTTCAGCATTTTGACTTCCATGACGCCCGAAACTGAACATACAGTGAAAAAAACTGTCAGCATACTTGCACTCGGTAAGTACTAAGTACAGTGCTAAAATCGTTTTTGTTGTTATTATTATCTAAGTACGGGCAATAATATATTATTTTATGTTTGTTCGGATTTGTTTTAAAGGTATCATAACTTTTATCAACTATACTAGTGTCAAGTGTTTCATAAAAATCCAAAACGTGTTCACTATATGTAAAGTTACCGCCTGCATATTTGTCATAATAGGTGGATTATATCAACTCTACCAGGGTGAGTGATTTCTATATTTTAACGACGGATTTCCATTTCGAAAATCAACTTAATTAACGTCATGTTTTATTATTATTTATCTCTGCAGGAAATACTAAGAATTTGATGACCGGTTTCGAGGGCACGACGTTATCTATAGACACGCTCCCGATAGCCTTTTACAGCGGCCTTTGGGCATACGATGGATGGTAAGTCACCGTGACCGCGTGATAATCAGTGCTTAAACAAAAAAAAAAAAAATTGGATCCACGCAGCTTATTAATTTACACAATTATATAAACAAAAGAGTTTTCCTTCCATGTCCTTTTCTACATTACTCCTTTAAAAACTTTAGCACAATCTAACAAACATTTCATAACTTATTATACTGACCATAAGCGTACGTACCAGCTGGTAGTAGACTTTTGAAGGCAATCGAGGAAATATTGGTATCTTTTTAAATGGATCAGTAATAAAGTGTAGTTTAAATATTTCAATTTTGTTAGTTTTTATAATAATATATATTTTATGAAGATTATAAATTATAATATTACGTATATTTTTGGAATAAAATATCTAAATTAGTATCAAGTAATTATTACAACAAAAAATATATAAGGTCATAAGGAAGCTGAAATCGCAGGTTAACCTTCAACAAAATTATTAAAATAGGTTGTAGATCTATTTATTAGTTATCTACTTATCACTTTAGAAATCTTTTTTTATAATTAAAAAATGATTTAATATAAAATTATTATATTTTGTAAAAAACCTAAATAATTTAGATCTTATGTGTATTTTAATTACAAAAAAAATAA
Organism: Rhopalosiphum padi; assembly: GCF_020882245.1. Classification (NCBI taxonomy): domain Eukaryota; kingdom Metazoa; phylum Arthropoda; class Insecta; order Hemiptera; family Aphididae; genus Rhopalosiphum; species Rhopalosiphum padi. Next base: position 67,304,977 of record NC_083597.1, read on the forward strand.
GGTTACGCTAAACCATCTGAAAATATACATATTATATAGTGAGTACAAAATATGTTTAAAAAAATATAGAAATCGAAGAATAGCCAAAAACATGTAATAAATGTAAAAAAATAAAAGTTTCAAAATTATTTACATTGATACGTATACACAAAAAAAAAAATAACTGCACTCACCACAAATTTAAAACCCTATAATATAATAGTTTATGACCATATTATGTTAATAAAACACGTGCCTGTTGTAGGACGGCTACAACTGTGGTATCCGAAGAAATCAAGAATCCTCAAAGGTACGATACATTTTATTTCTATCAATCTTTGTTGTGTTATTTCTTCTATACAACAACATTTATATTTTACAGAAACATACTGCTCAGTATTCTTTTGGCGGTACCGTTTGTCACAATGATTTATGTTCTGATGAACGTATCGTACTTAACAGTCCTGTCGGTCGCGGAAATGACTTCAGTCCAAGCGGTAGCGGTAGTAAGTATATTACAATAAAGTTAGATTTGATAATTATATTTTTTTTCTTTAAATAATTTTGAACATTTTGATATTTAGGAATTTGGAACTCGAGCATTGGGAAGTTTTAGTTTTATTATTCCGCTCGGTGTAGCCATGGCAACATTTGGTTGTGCGCTCAGTGTCCAATTTGGAATAACCAGGTTGGTCACCGGTTTAGTGTTCGAACTTCGAAATATTTAACTGCGTGTCATACGTATTAATATATTTTATTATTACTTATTGTTTGTAATTTGTCGTTCGTTGTAGGTTATGCTTCGCAGCGAGTAGAGAAGGTCAAATGTTAGAAGTCTTCTCTTACGTGAGCGTAAAAAAGCTAACTCCCGCTCCCGCTGTAGTTTTACAGGTATGTCAGTATAATTAAGAGTTAAGACATTGTACTTTATATATTACTCAATTTTAATTTTAATTTATGTCTTAAAATTGTATGTTTTTCTTTCAGGGCTTGCTCACGTTAATTTGTCTATTGTGTGGAGACATTGTGGTGTTAATAGAGTTCGCTAGCTTTTTAGTGTGGATGTTCTACGGTATCTCCATGGCGGCATTGATAGTGATGCGTTATACCAAGAGAGACGTTAAACGTCCATTCAAAGTAAACACATCATTATATTGTCGTACTAACGACATTAATGCTATTTATCACCTCTATGGTGGTGCCTAATAATGTCTCTCCCGTGTCCTACTATGGACTTATAGGATACTCTATATATCGGGGGAAAATAACATGATGAAATTATTCATCTTACATCGATTTGATAAATCAATTATATTGTTACTCCGGGTCGTTATATAATTCCGTTTGTCACCTTTATGGTGACGGTACAGTTCGTATAATATAATTTAGTAACGTTTTCTTCGATGTCCTACTATGGGCTTTATAAATGACTCAGTGCGTCGAGGGAACGTGTATTGTTGCAAAATAATATGATGAAAATATTCATCTTATATGTGTATTGGATCGAATAAATCGATTGTTCTGGGTCCTCAAAGGACTTAAAATTCCTACCGCATCCAGAAATGGATGCGGTATAAGACTATATAATAATGTTATATTATATTAATTTTCCGTGATTATGTTTCTTTCACTAGTGTCCAATTGTTTATAGATAATAATATTTCGAATAATTAGGAGGGTATTATAAAACTGTTGTTCCGCCTGCACGACGATGATCAAATATATGACACGGCATTGCTTACGGTAACGAAATGAAATCCTATATATATATACAGCTCTGCACATACACACAAACTCGCAAACAATATATATATAGGTATATATAAGTAAAAAACAATTATATATGGCGTATAGGTATATGTTTATAGCTGTCGTGCCTACCCCGTAAGAAGTATGTAGCTTCGACAAAAAAAATTGTATCGTTTGTGCATGCTACGTAGATCAATGAAAAGTTCGTTTTTAATCTGTACGTTTTGTTTTTTGTTCGATCACGCAGGTTCCAATCATAATTCCGATATTCGTGCTCATCGTGTCTACCGTTTTATTCATCACGCCCATACTAAACGATCCCAAGCCACAGTTTCTTATTGGTCTGGTGTTTATTCTGTCAGCGTTTTTGATATACATTCCATTCGTTTACCAGAAAAAGAGATTATCGATTGTCGGTACGTATATAATATTATAATATTACGGTGTTATTTTGTATAAATACATTGGTAAGTATCGAAATATCAGATACTTCGCACTCATGTAGTTATACCAAAAGCCTCGATTTTTAAGCTTTAAAGTATTCGTTCTTAATTATTATAATTTATATATATATATTTTTTTAATATAAATAAGTAAATGGTTTTTAAAAATGCTTAGATCACGTTAATTTTAAATAATAATTTATTGTTGTATAATAATATTTATAATATTTTAGTTATTTTACTGCAATATACAAGGTACTAAGGTAGTAGGCAAGTAGGCTATAATAGCTATACTCTGTCTAGCGAGAGAAAACATGGATATGATGCGCATCTCACTCAACGGCCTATCGTTGAGACCAGCCCACATAACAATGTGCTACGTGATGATGCGCAGAAGAACCAATTTTCATCAAGTCATTGCGTGTTCTTTCGCTATATAGACTATAGTTATATTATCATAAATTATTGTTAGTTAAAATTATAATAATTAATAATTTCCAAAATATTTTTTGATGTGTTAATAATCAGATATACCTATTTGGTATACCTACTAACATTTTGCTCCCTAACAATATTGTACAATAAGGATTTTTTTCCTCCAGAGTAGGATATCCCCTCCCGCTTGCACCAAAAAAATCAGCTTTTAAGTCTACATTATCTTAAGATAATAGATTGAAGAATGAAGATACTGTGTGTTAATAGTCATCAGCCTTTTTTGAACCGTATGTATATATAGTATTTTTGTTCTATGTATTTAGATGACTTCACTAAGTTCATTCAATACTTGATGGTAGTTGTGCCACCGGAGAAAGATGAAGGTGGTGCCGAGGAAAATCATAGCGTGGAAGATGACGAAGGTGAAACTGAAGCTCCCATGATCGCCGCGGTGGTGTGACAATCGTTTTAATAATAATAATAACCTCGCTTCCGGAGTTCACGTTACTTCCGGATGGTCGGGTTTTATATTACTATACATAATATGATATTAATCATTAATTAATTATACGACTGTGGGAACGGAATGCTAATTTAAGATTTATTTTACGTCATGCCCACGCGACACATTAACGGCGAGTCTGTGATATTAGGATTAACAATTGTATAGTCTGCTTATAACTATCCTCAAACCAGTCGTATATATACTACATTAATATTATTAAGAATAACACCACCTAAATTGTATTAAGGAAAAAGAAGTCAATTACTACTTATATCATAATAGTTAATAAGTATATTTACCTAACATTATGTTGTAGGTACTTATATATATATATATTTAAATTTAAATTGTATTTTTTAAATTTATTCATCTTTTGTATTATTACTTATTTATTTAAAATATTTATATAAAAGGTTTTCGCCTGTGTCCTATGTATATTTACTGATAATCGTTTGTATACAAATAGCATATATTTTATAAATAATGTGGTTCACATTAGGAACGATTTCATTATGGTTTTATCAACATTTTTTATTTTTGAATAAAAATATGTCCAAGAGACAAAAACATTTTTTTAATTTTTTATGAAATGTGTATAGTTATGAATTTAATATCTCACAGCTTTTGGCTTGTAAATGGTGAATAGTTTAATGTTAAATTCTTGTATGTAAATATAAATATTTATTGTAAAATATATTTTTTCGTTCTTTACTATAATTTAATTTATATACATAGGCGGACATTTGATTGAATTTTTAGGGAGCTATAATAATCCAATATAAAGTGACCTTCAGGGACTTCGCCCTCGCAATCCCTTTCTATACACAAGTATAACATATTACCTTTGATTTTGAGGGGATAAACCCTCTAAGTCCCCCAGATGTTCGTCTATGTTTATATATAGTTGACCATCGCATATTTTATAATAATAAATAATTAATTCTGTTGTAATAATTTTTTTGTTATTTATTATACATTATGTTACACCAAGCAACATAATTTTACCAGAATTCAGCGGGATTGGTTTAAATATGGGCAAATTTACTTATGATTATATTATATTAGGTATATCAAAAACTATAAAGTCACAAAATTTTACATTATACTTAATAGTAGTTAAGAAAAATTATAAAAGAGTGAAAAGGTGAAAAAAATTCTTCCTAACAAATTTAAATGATTGAATTTGGGAATTAAGGATCTCTAAGACAAAACTGGAGGGATATTTATAGCAGTATTTTTGAAAGATGACTTGAAATTGGCAGTATTGTCTTTATTATCGAAAAGGCCATATTTGGCGAGGCAATATAACAGCTTTTTTAGGTAAACTCCTCCGAATACAGTGATTTTTACCACATTTGACACTTAGACGTATCCAGGACTCGTGATGGCAATGAATGCGTGTATACCCATAGCATAAACAAATTTTTAGTTAATAGGTATAATATCTTTAATTATTGCTATTTCAGTAGAACAATACAAGAATATCAATGCTTAATATTATTAACTCTAGGTATCGGTATATTACCACCTTATTAAAATGTAAGTAAATTGCTCAATTCTTAACATAATATGTATGTATTTGATTATATAATGCATTTATAAAAAGTATACAATATGATATAAGTATGAGGGTTACCGATCTGGGTATAGTGGGTATACATGGTGCTGGTCGTTGCAGAGTTTTCTCTTCTGTTGTTTTTTTGTTAGTGTCGCACACGTGTCTGAAACACGACGCTTATGGGAAAAACTTGTTAGCAGTCACGAGTCGACCCGCTTGCCATTCCTCACACGTACCTACCTAAGGAGCAATGTTCGAAATCGATGGACGGCTATATAATTACAGTAGTATACATTATTTTGTATGTTCTCTATGATTCGATCGTATATTTCTATTTTACATTATGATTTTTGATTGTTATTGCCTATAGGCACATATTGTATTATTGTGTGATATATAATAGTGAAAATAGTGAAATGTGTGAAGCAAAAAAATGTTATTTTATAATGAGTTCTTAAAAAAAAATGTGAACAAGTATCTATTTTTGATAAAAATAAAAACAAGTTGGAAAGTTAAAGATTACTTTTTTACGTATTGTTGAAAAAACTAGTACAAATTAATATATTCAATAAATATTATGAGTAGGTACTATACTATACGCGAAATATAAGTATCATTATTCAAATATTAAATGTCAATTTATATGAAGAGGGTGAAATATATGGAAGAAGTTGAATGTTGATCATTATATAGTAAGTAATTTAAAATAAATTATTAGGCTAACTGAAAATATTGGGTGCTCCATATGTTCTAGCCGGCATTGGACAAGGGCAGATTCATTATGTATTTACGGTCGAGGTATTTTGTAGGTAAAATTATATAATTTAGATATAGCCCCCATAAAAAAAACAATATGATAAACATTTATGTTTTTAATATTATTTTTTTCCAGCGGGTGTGGCACTTGCCCCTAATGCCCCCCTGGATCCGCACTTGAGGTTGGTATCCCGAAAAGTAATAGGTAAGTCGAGTCTCAGAAAAAAAAGTACAGTAAGTAAATTGAATTCCGGAAAAAAAATGTTAGTACCTACGTTAAATATAGTGCGTCAAATTTTATAATTATAATTAATATATATAGTATAAATATTGTACATAAATGGTATAAATTAAGATATATGTGGTTTTTATAATATTATGTTCTATGTAAAAACTTAAATGATAAAGATTTAATAAATTCAAATTCAGCATGATATATGATTCACAACCATTTGTTATACGCACGGCGGTAACTGCAAATTCAGACCAAATATTTGAGGGAAATGTAGCATCACATCTAGATATAAGTGTCTAGTATATAACCGCAAAATATCTGTATTTACTTGTCATTTGATTATATGGCTATTAAACCTTTTACAAAACATTCGCCAATTTTTTCAGGTCTAAGATGGGAAATCAAAAAAATATTTGAAAAATGTTTTTTTCTATGTTTAAACTATTATATAAATATAAAATATTAAAGTTTTAAGTTTTTAATATTTTAAACTTAGTTGCACCAAATCACCAAATACCAGTGGTTTATAGCCGCGGCCTAACTTACCTACTAACTTTTTTTACACGGTACTCAACTTACCGCTTTCAAAATATACACAAATTATCGCAGACCCAATTTACCTAGCCCCATTCTAGCGGACGTAACTGTAACACGACGTTACCACAAAAATGGACCATTCCCTTTTAGACCAATAGCCGTTTCCACCAAATGAGATATTGACCACTTTTTCACCAAATTCGAGGTTCAATCAAAGTTGTTATAAAGAAGGTCCTCCAATGTCCAATTATAAAATAGCTAACCGCTCTAATAAGTGTAATAACAGAAATTCAGGCAGACTTTTACATAAAATTAAAAAGTACTAATATATCAAATAATCCAAAAGACTATACAGTAGGAATCCTCCAAAAGAAAAATGACCAAATCATAACGAACTACAAAAATGGAATAATTGGAAGGTAACATATTGTGTTTAATAAAATAATATACTAAATATATTTGTTAAAATAAAATTTTGTTTTAAATTTCAGGTACGATTTTGTAAAAAGAATATTGGTACTACAATTTAAAAAATAACTAGTTGATATTTTTTTAATTTTTTTTATATATGTATAATAGGTACAATTTATATAACGAAGGTATACAATATTATAAATCTTTTTTTCACATTTCTATACTTAACCATTTTTTTAAAATAAAATTTAAAATTTTCTAACCTTCGTTGTATATAATATACCTATACTATATATTATTATAAAATACTTTTATATTTATTGATTTAATAGTGAACTAATAATGGTCCCATATCATGCATGCAACCCAGCATTAGTATGTTAAATAAAATTATTACTGTTATAGTTTTTAATATAAGCGTAGTATATACAATTGTTTTGGTCAAAACGTGATGGTCAATATCTTATTTTGTGGAAACGGGTATCGCCTGTTCTAGCTCCACTGTCTTTTTTTTTATCCAAGTTGTACGCCACTACGCCAGTCATAATATAATGTTGTATAATATTATTTACCCACGATTGTTTCACTTTGTTGTTCATTAAGACCATTAAGTCTTATATATACTATCTACATATTATTATATGTTACAATATACCTTATACTTATACATATTTATAATATATTTTAATTAAAAATAATTTATTATAAAAATTTATATAAATATATGTATTAAACTATTAAATATCAAAAACTGATTATATTCACTGTACTACACTGTCTGTTTAAAATTGAAATTGAAATTTTATTCCATAAAATAAGTAGTAGATATTATATATTATTATTATTATTATTAAATATTTTTCTAATAAAATTCAATAGAAACCATCTCCAAAGTAAAAGATACGCTCATTACTCACTTAGTCTCTTTAATATACTCGGAATTCCATTGAAATTTCAGTGGGACGTTAACATTTTTAGCATCAATATGAGTTTATAATATAAGCCTTTAATATATCAGTATATTTTTAACAATTTCTTTTTTTTTTTGGGCGGGGGGTTTTACTGTCTTAGCCCAAAAGCCCTCATTTCCAACTATGTTTGATAGTTGACAACCTATCTTCCAATATCCGATCGAAATAATCGGATAATGTTATCTTCTGTAAATTATTAAGTCATAATTTTAATATTTGTATATCTAACCCAAAATAATGTAGGTACTAGATGTTATTAAGTAATGCCGATAACAAATATACACAGAAAAAATCTTACCTCATCTCTCAATAATTTCCGTTCAATATAGGTTAATGTAAACGTAGCAAAAGATTTAAAAAAAATCAAAAAACAAAATTAATTAATTCTACTTAGAATTGAATAATTTTCCTTTTCAAAATTAATTTGATTTTCGACCTAATAATATAAGCACTGACTAAGTGACTAAGTCATAGCTAACATAACCCACACTGTATTAGATGATCGAAAAAAAGTGTTTATTAATTTACTTGGATCTAGTTAAAGCTTTCAATACCGTGGACAATAATACATTTTGAATACAATGCAGAAATTTAGGCTTTAGGTACTCGTATATCTGAATCTGCTCTAATCTTAAGAATTAAAAGGTTGTATTTTATTTTCATCGTAGTGTTAACATTTTTTAAATCCAACCCCGCCCTGCGTAGGTATATATATATATACAACTACACCCTATATATATATTAATAAATACGATTAATTAATTTTTATTGTAATACAAATTTAAAACGTAGATCATTAGAGCGTCATGACTTGTGGTGGAACGGGTTTGTCACTAGGGTGGGTCAGGGATTATTCTCCCAGCAACCCATTACCGCTGTTGGCAGGGAGTGTACGAGGGATCATATAATTTAGGGGTGGATGAGGGGAAGCGTGTCATTTAAGGGTGCACGGAGGGGGGTCACACGGCGCTCTCTGGCGATCAAATCAACCGACCACTGCTGTGGCATACCTACCTAAGGTATTGATCTCGGCGATTTCACCAAGGCCAAATTCGTGAATCGTTGTCGTCGTCGTCGTCGCCGCCGCCGTGTCAATGCATCGATAACGAAATATATACACTAACACAAGATACTTCATACACGTCTCACCCACTTAAACACCTATAGCGCCCACGCGCACCCACGTCACGTCACATACCTGCAGCAGTTACTGCTGCGCTATGGGTCAGCCGTTGTACTTGTCGCTGTTGGCCACCACAATCTGTCTGGCCACTTTGTTGGCCACGTGTCCCACGTTGGCCACCGGTTGGCCGGTTGACAGCAGTTTTTACGACGAGATCAAGCGCGTAGTGTACGGTGGAGATAACGTCGACGACTCTGCCGCCACTGAATCATCACCACTGCCGCCACTTTCGTTGCCGTCATCGTCACAGGCGAGTTTATTACAATATGTTTATTACAATATATAATATATATATATAGTATATAACTTTGATCGACGATATTATAAATGTGTAGCCATTTAGGGCATAAAGATTGGGGTGAGTTGTACATTTTCCATCCTGTATCATAAATTCATAAATAATTCAAATTTTCACATTTTCCAACTATTTTATTTTTTATGACCTTCAAAAATCATTATGTTTTACTTCTTACCAACACCTTAGGAACCCTGTTCCAGTGGCGTGACTACAGGATGGAAAGGCACGGAAATATCCCGGGGCTCTAGAATTGGAAGGGCCCTCGTCGACTTTCGTGAATACAATATGTCAATATGTATATACAGACATTTGAATTTGATTTAAAATTCAGGTTAAAGTTAAACAGTTATAGAAACTAAAACAAGTGCAGACATATCATATTTCATATAAGAGTATGGGCCAGGTCGGGACTCAGGATATTATATTATTAATTGATATAAATTTAGACAATGAAAAATGAATCAAAGAGTTTCATTAAACGTTATGTTATCGGTATGAATGTATGACAGTATCAACTGTAAGACATAGTACGTATAATGTAAAATTGCATAAATTAAATAAACTATAATAATAAAACTATTGTTTTTTTTTTTAATTTAAAAATTAATTAATTTTGGTAGCATAAATAGATGAACGCCAACGCCTACTTGATACTGCCCTTGGGACTCCATTTTACGAGTATAAATTCTATTTGGCCCTAATAAGTGAGATAAGTGAAGATATATAAGTATAAATATTTTAGATATTACAGTTATAGAATCGAGCTGTTATACGTTTTAATAACCAGTGTCGTCAGAACTTAAATCGCTTATAAAAGATATGTGACTTATTACTAAATTTGTTTTACAATTCCAACAAAAAAAAATTTATGAGAAATCTTGTTTTATATTTCAAACCTTAGGTAGCTATTAAAAAAAAAAAATTGTATGAATTGTGAACTACAAAATAATTTATATATTTACGTGATTTAATGTATTTTAAATGCTTATAAAACAAAAATCCTTATACATATTTATAAAATATATATATAAGAAGAACAGGCGTTTTTTATGTTCCAATTTTGAAACTAGTGACTACACTATTTAACTTTTTTTCGCAGCAGACCTTTTATTACTTTTTCATGTTGTTACTCAAAAAAAAAATTACTCATTTTATTATATAAAAATCAATAATAAACTAAAAATGTCTATATAGTATCAATATTTCGCAAAATTTTAAAGTTTCTATACCTACCTATTTATTTCTGAATAATGATTTACAACTTACGTTATTTTGTTTATATTAGGTTAGGACGAAGTGACGCATTTTTCAAGTGTAAATATGTAATATGATATGATAATAGGGTGTTGGGTGTATATGGTATACATTATATATACCATCAATAGTCTGTCATACAGGTTATTTCTGATATATTCAATTCCCTATCTAAACGTAATATTATATTGCGAATAATAAACGTTAAAAATATCATAACAATTATTTATACTGCAATACGCTATTGCTTATACTATATTTTATATTTACCAGAGACAAAACTTAAAGTTTTAGATTGCATTTAAATTTTAAATATAAAATGGTATTTTACTCAAACGCAACCCATTGGCCATTATGCATTTATGTATATATTTTATATTTTCAATAAATGGCTCTTAATTGATATGAACAGACACAGGACATAAACAGGCCCATAGAAGTAGAAGGATGGCCAAGGAGTCCGATACCCCGTCTCGGACAAGTGAGCGGGGTGGCAATAAACACGGTCGGACAGCCTGTGATTTTTCACCGGGGTAGCCGTGTCTGGGACGAAAAGTGAGCTTAACTATTCTGTACTTTGTTTTCCAGAACGTGCATAAATATTTATCAAATTTTTTTTAGCTCATTCAACGAAACATTTCACTATCAACATGTAGAAGAAGGTCCCATTTTAACAAACGCCATAGTCACTCTGAGTCCGAAAACTGGTGAAGTTTTATCCAGCTGGGGAGCAGGTTTCTTCTACATGCCTCACGGCATCACAATAGATCACCAAGGAAACGTATGGGTCACAGATGTGGCTATGCATCAAGTGTTTAAGGTTAAAAAACACCACTTTTATAATATATTATAATTTTCTGCTCAAACGCATTTAAACCCATCCACAACGCATGTTGACATATAACGGAATAATGGTGATAAAAAAAATAAACAGTTTTCGCCCGGAGCGCCCAGAGCGTCATTAACCTTTGGCAAGAGATTCGAGAACGGCAAGGGATACAGGACATTGTGTCAACCTACTTCTGTGGCCATCGCTTCGACCGGTGAAATTTTCATTGCCGACGGATACTGCAATTCTAGAGTTTTAAAGTTCACAAGCAGAGGAGAGTTGCTACGAGTTTTTCCACATGCTAACGGTAAATTTCTCTATTTAAAATAGAATAAGAATTAATTAATTTTGAGTCACTTGTATGACTCACTCATATTCATTGCATATAATGATTTAATAACTATAGTAGTTAATTCAGTGTTGGGAAAGTTCCTTTTAAAAGAAACTCGTATCCGTTCATTTTCATTAAACTTATATTATGTATTAATTTTTGATAAAGCAAAACTATTAAAACTTATATGGTAAAACGATTTTCTCTAATGATCGAAGTTTATAACTATTCTGATGAAGACTTTTTCTTTTAAAATTATCTTACTATTTAATAATTATTATTTATTAATATATTAGGAACGTTATCTATAAAGTATATTAGTATAACTGATGAAATATTTATAATACCAACACTAAATAATTTCTAGACAAAATTATCATTGATATTGTTAAATATTATTCATTTTTTTTTTTCATAATATGAGAAACAGAAATTTGCCTTTGAGTTTTTCATAAATAGTAACTTTCCCATTCCTCGTAAAAGTTTCGTTCCTTCCCAACACTGGTTACTACTTACTATATACCGATAACGAAGTCTAGTATACTTAGTATAGGTTCTCTGACAGATGCGGATAACTTCAGCCTATATGAGATAAGGAGAAGAATGATAAATATATAATATTTTATCAGGCGTCTTTAGTACCTACCTTATGGCTTTATTTACTGGAGATTGTAAAAAAAAATAAGTATATATATATATATATATATTAGTTGCATGTCGACATCACATAGGTAGGTAATATAAGAGATATAACTATGTATAAATTGTTGATCAAAACGGCTAAAAGGTTTAAAAAATAGTTTTAAGCTAATAGTGTTTATTTACATTTACTGCTTAACAAAATCCATCAATTAATTAAAAATCAGACGATGTTTAACATAATAAAATCTACGAAACCCTTTTTAAAACGAGACATTACATTTGTCATTTATTATTATATTAATTTATTAGCTAACCTATTATAATATTATATTTTATAAATGAAATAAAATATTCACTAGTTCATTACACATATAACTATAATAACTATAAATTATAATAAATTGTGAATAATTAATACCTATGATATATTGATATAATTTATAACCCTATAATAAGTAATCGAGTGCTGGAAATCCAACACCGAAAGTATAATTTCAATTTCTCTTGAGGAGGAGGACTGAACAATTTAATCTTACATGTATTATACATTTCCACGATTTAGACTTTACATATTTAATTTACTTTACACTGTATTTACCTTAATTAAATCTTCATTGGACAGCTATAAAATGAAAGCTATATAATCCTATCAATATAGCATTTATTTTGTTTATTATAAGTTTTAATCTGTATGTAAATAATACGTTAGGACCGTTAGGTACCTACAGGCTATGCTTATGTATAGTTATACCCTATGGTGCTATATACATGTAATAATTGGATAACTGATAGTATTCGTTAAATTTAAGAATAAGAATTACATAGATTTACATGTGCCTGTGGGCACTCATGGAGGAGAGCAAAACTGGGCACTTTGCTCATCTTGGAAAAATAATATTAACTTATAATTTAATAAATATTATCACGATATTATTAGGTACGCAACAACTAATAAGTAATAACTGAGACATGATAAAACGAAGAAATATGCAGTTCTTATTTATACTAAATAATACATTTGATTATATTTTATTTTCTATTTTTTTCCTGTAGGTACTTATTGAAATTTATTTTAATTAACTTTACTATACCAATACAAATATTAATTATTATAGATACATTATAAATAATAGCATATTATGCTGAAATACATTACACCTTTCTTTAGTTTAAATTTGAGATTATTTTTATTTTACCTCCACTTAAAATATAAGGGTGCCCATGCATGTACTTGTTAAACAAAACTTATTGTGATTTTACTTGTTTAGATTATGCTTATAATTAGGTATTATTATAAATTTCAGTATAATAAAAAATGGATATGAAAAACGACTCGTAAAATAATTTTTAAATTTAACTATGAAATGCCCTTCAAATGATTAGACAAGATTATTATATTATTATATCTATATTATTATACTATGCTTATTATAATCCGATGATGATAATCGTATAGATTTTAGATGGTTTATGTATTATGTTTATAGACTTATAAGAATATATTTTAAAATATATAGTATCTACTTTTCAAATGCAGAGCAGGGCGGGTACATGTTGGCTACTTACCATTTTTTTTAATCCGACCGTGTTATAATTGATTGTGTTATTAGAATTTCTTAGCCTTCAAGTACCACACAGTCTGGCGTTGCTCGAACAACATGACCTCATCTGCATTGCTGACCGTGAAGATATGAGAGTCGTGTGCAGGGGCGCCGAGCTTTCGACTGAAAGCAAAGAACAGGCTCCGTTGACGATTCAACAACCAGACTTGGGACGGGTGTACGCGATAACCAATCACGGTATGTGTTTTAGTGTAGCAAAAGGGTGGAAAAGTTGCAAGGCTATTAAATATTATATTTCGCTGTTTGGCTATCCTTAAAACGTATTTTAATTTTGTTTGAAGGTGATCTAATTTACGCCGTCAACGGACCTACGTCACCTTTAATACCGGTACAAGGATTTACTATAAATCCTATGACCGAGAACATAGTCGATCACTGGACACTATCAAAAAATACAGTGAGTTAATGCGACAATAAATTACTTAATATAATAATATATTATTTATTTATCATTTATATTTAATACGCGTGTATTGGGTAGGTATATAAATATTTTATTAATTTGTCTCGTTTAAATTATTTATTAATGCCATAACTCATATGTACGTGTAGTAAACACTAACACTCCCGCACTTCAGTGACTATTATATAATATTATAATATTAAATAAAACATTTATAAACATAATATAGTGCCTACCTACCTGGCTACCTATCTTATTATTTTATTGTGTCTTGTTTTTCAGGCTATCAAAGTGCCGCACGACATAGCGATCTCAAAAGACGGATCGTCGTTGTACGTAGCTTCCATCGATCCGAATCGCATAATGAAATACACAATGGCGCCAGTTACTCCATTGAAATCCGAATAATCTCAAAACTACACAATAACAATATTTATTTTATTCCATAGAATTAGGACACAATATATTCATTATTCGATTATTGTTTAATGAATATATAAACAGTATACTGGATGATCCATTAAATTAACGATTGAACAATTAATTTAATAAAATTAATTATATTGTAACAAATAGCCAGTAGAATATATTTTCCTAAATTCTGTTCGGTTTACTTATAATAAATTTATAAATATAATATATAAAATAGGTACATAATGCATAGTATGTGATTATGAGAGTATCGGAGTATATTATGTAAGTGCCTATTGGTTATTACTTATTACCTAGGTACATTGAAATATTGAATGCATTGGGAATAAAATTATATTTTAGTGCCTATATTATTATGCTGCAGCTTGCAGCTTGTAATCGTTCGTGATTTTTGAATACCATTGTCAATTGTTGCCTAGCTGTTTTCGTATTTCATCTATCGGAATTTAATAAAGTATAAAGTATAATAAAGACGGGACTTTATTTATTTATTTAGATTATACTTAGCTTATTATATTTAATGACCTTCAAAAAGCAATAAAACTGATAAATAATAATGTTTTATTTTCGTGAATAAATCTTTCATAATAATAAAACAAATTAACACAATATCACAACTCGATATCACAATATCCATATATCCCTAGGCGCTATCCGCTCCGCAAATCGAAAATATCCCTCGACTTGTTATGCAAAACCACCTCATGTAGGTCACAGGGTAAAAACTAAAATATGTAGGTATTAATAAATTAATTAAATCATTAATTAATACGAAAACGTAGGAAAGCAAAGTATACAGCGTTTCACGCATGCATGTGTAAATGCGTAAAATCGTAAATTTTGGAAAGAAAGAACTTCCAAAATAATGATTTGCGAGAATTTTTTAATTAAACTTTTGTATTTAGTGCTTTAAAAAACACATTTTGGAAAGAAAAAAAATCGAAAAAATCGAGTGGAAACTAAACTGTATTTATACCGATTTTTATTTGAAAAAATTGATTGGTAATGACTAATGACTAATAAGTAATATTAAGAGCAGTGTGGTCACTCATTCCGAACGTTTTTAATTTACCACCACATTTTATACGCACTTTAAGATCCTGAAATATACCTAATAAAACATAAAAATAACTTATTATGGTTAATGGTTATACGAGTATACTAAGATACTATTATGTATAATGGTTATTTTAAATTATTCATCCAATGCTTTGCACCTGGTTTCCTAGGTCAGTTAATTTTACGCCTCATGAAGTCATGACTACATCTTTTGGGTATATGTAGTGTTTCCTATTTTTGATATAGATAGATCTATTAGTTTTTGTGTTTAAATCTGACTATTGTCTATTGGTTAGGTTCATTAAATTGTTATTTATTTTAAGATTTTCGTATATGTATGTGCTCTAGGGTATTTGTTTGGAACTTTTACCTCGAACTTCGGCAAAAAAATAGATTTTCTAAACAAAATATTTAGGTATACATTTTGAACTCAGTGATACAAATCAATACAAAAGATAGGTTCCTAGAATAACTAAATGAAAAAATAAAAATAAAAATCCAGACATTAAAGTAAGGTGACCCACCTCCTAGAAACTCGGCAGTCAACGAGGTTGCTCATTTGCTCAAATAGTTGAAATCAAAAATATCCTTTAATTTGCTAAGCATAATCTCTTTGGTCAAGTCACAGTCTACAGGTTAAAAAACAATTTTTGAGTACACCTGGATACTAAAATTACATTGCTATACCTGAAGTGATTTTGTATTGTAAATTATTAATAAAATAGAAGAATTAATAAAATTGTACGTTAATGTTAAATCATAATTTAAAAACTCATAAGAAAAAAGTATAAAAAGTTTAATGAGTTTAGTTATGGATAAAAAATTTGGACCTTAAACTTACATTTAGTCAGATTACCCTTAGCCTGCATTAAAATGGTATTTGTATTTTAAATTATAAAATTTTATTTTATTATATATCTTCATATATACTAATTGTAGTTTAATTAATCACAAGTTTCAGTGGATGAAATTAGCTACTGAGAGAATTACATATAACGATATAATAATAATATATAACAATTAACTGGTGTTGCATTACAAATATATTTATAGTTAAAAGCTACCTACTCATTAAGTAAATTAAATATCAATAGTTTGACAAGAACAATGAGCTTTAGAATTAACTGTTTTTAACAGATTTCTGAGGGTAGAGCCAGGTCCACACTCATAAGTATCAGGAAAATTTGACCCAACCGGACGTTCATACAGTATGTGTAATGTCTGTTCCCACTTTACAGGCTTGTATATTTGTTTGGGTAAATTTCTATAAATTTGAGCACTGTTCTGATAACGTTTTCCATCAATATTTGAATGTACGGCTATCAGAGGTTCTGCTATTTTTATGTTATGCAATGCAGCTGCAAATGGTTCAACAGCAGGGCGCATGAGGTCCGTATGAAATGCACCAGAAACATTTAACCTCTGCATCTTTCTTAGATTATATTGTTTTAGATTTGATTCCAAATACTTTAATGCCTAAAATAATCATTATAAATTAATGGGTAAATATATTGTATACATTATGCTACTAACATATTCAGTCACAATATTATAAGATTGTAATTTAAATGAATTGCAGAAAAAAAATCCCTGTATAAATTAATCTATTTTAATATAACATATTTACTCTATGGTCTAAGTAACTAATAAGAAATAACTAATAGTAATTCAAATGTAGATAAAAAACAATAAAATATTATTAAAGTTTATTAGTTATAATATATATTCTCGAAATATCTAATATAAAAACACTTTTTAAATGCAGCGAAACTGCCATAATATAACAAACTTCTATTCAACAAAATAGTTCTGAAAACTATAATTAAGTTAAAACTAAATTAATGTAACTATATTTTATAAATGACTTTATAACATAATGTTTAAGCTAATCAATAAAATGCAATCACTTTTTGTTGTTTAATTAATGGATTTAAAAGGATAATAGTTTTTATGCTTGTAACTATTTTTAATAAGATACTAATTCGTAAACGTATATATAAATAATAAATCTTTATAAGAATTAATTATGTTTAACCAGTTTATTATCTCAAACAGACAATTATGTACCATTCAAGAAAAAATACTCTTAATTATATAAATAGCATCTTTGCTTAATATCTATATATTTTATTTTATAATTAAAATTATTAATTATCATTCAAGAAAAATAAAAATTTTAAAAAAATAGATTCATATTTATATTAGGGATTTTTTTTCCAAAGACCAATTTAAATACTTCTTACTTCTAAATGTCCAGCAACGACTTTACAATCAGGATTCAAATAGTTTGAAATAGAACAAATGGGGTTTTCAATTCCTTTATCCAGACACCAATCTTTGGCCATTTTCATAGCATAATTTAATTTAGAATCTGGCCTTATATGAATGTTTGCCATTCCACCCGGTTCAATTTCTGATGCATAATGCATTGCTTCAGCGCGTACTTTCACTAAATTGACAGCTGAAAAAAAGAATTTTGTAAAAAAGGTACAACTATGATAAAAAATAGTTATTTGTTACCTTGTTCAAATGAAAAACATCCAGCAAATGTAAGAGCAGCAAATTCTCCAATACTATAACCAGCAACAGCCATACAGTTTTCAATGGCACTAAGTTGTTCTTCTTTTAGTTTCTCAATTGCACCTAAGGAACACACAAAGATGGCTGGCTGACTATAGATGGTCTGATCCAATTTAGATTTTGGTCCTTCCAAACAGAGTTTCAATAGATTATACTTCAGTATTTCACTAGCTGCTTCGAACATCTCTACAACCTGAGGAAATACTAACAGATTTTTACCCATACCCACAAACTGAGTACCTTGGCCGGGAAACAAGAGTATTGATGTTTCCTTAGGGTCAACATTTGGCCGTAAAGCATGTTGCGCTTGGGACTGGTTTTTGTGAGGTACATATGAACCTGGTTGTAAACAAAAATAAATTAAAACAAATACTATTCTGAATATGTAATTCAAACCTTTTGGGTATGGGGATGTCGTCCAGTTCTCAGTATCTCCAACCACAGATGATTCTTCTGGAACTGTCCCGTCTTCCAACAGTTTTTTTATGTCGGTCTCATTTGTATTCTTTGAACTGTTGTCGATTGACATGCACCTTAGTTGCGTACGATGATTTAAATAATTTGATTCTGACGAAGCGCTGTATAAGGTATTTATTAAGCGTTTGGTGGACGTTTTTTTAAAATAGCAGTACCACTGATGACACTTTCCAATGGACACCATAGTGTTCTTAAAATATTCTTCAATCACGATTCAAAATTAAAAAATAAAGAGGAATACAAAATATAAACATATACAAATCAACACAAGTAAATAAGTTAAGTTTAGGAAATTATTAAATAATTACTCATAATATTATTAAATATCAATGAAAATATAATTCTGTGATACTGATAACAGTGATAACACAAAATTTCGTAGCACGTGAGACCAGTCTTATACAATTTATATCTATATTGATGACAAAATGTTTTATCATGCTGACAAGACGTGACGATATGGCGTGATACCGAAAGAAAAACATCGATACTTTTACTTGTTATCGAATCCAAATAAAATTTCGAAAAAAAAGTACCGATATGAGTAAGTTGTAAGTATCTTCAAAAAATTGGTAATGGTCGATGGGGCTCATAGAGTATTTTCTATGATGGGGCTAAATCTCAAATCCCCTCTAGCGTAAATAAATCATAGAGTAATATACTAATATATAAATCTAAAAAAATGATTCGATACGACCGAACGAGTACTTTTGTACCGATAATAGTAAAATATCGATACTAAAAGTACTTATATCGAAAGATAAGTATCGATGTTGTAAAGGTATCAAAAAATAATATTATTTAGAAATATAGCAATGTCCCTAAAATAAATAAATAAAATACGGCTTTATAAAATAACTAATACATTAATAATACTACACTAAATAACATTTAAGAATCATTGAATATTAAAATTATTTAATATGTAAATGTGGACATGTTGCTACTATAGACACATATATATAGACATGTAGTCGATATACGTGTTTACCGTAATTGTCTGCTACCGCCTTCCGCATCAATGAAGATAATCTCATTTCATATCATTCCTAGTTAGTAGTTCACTGTTTTAACAATATGTTTATTATTCAACGCCGATTTTGACAGATTCGAACAATGAACAGAGTCTTTTTTAGACCAACAACACTCATGAAAATCTTTTGTAGAATGAAACCTGTTGTGTACATTGCAGGGCCATCGTGAAGTTTTATTTATTACATTTTTATATTATAATAAATTTATATAGCATTCAATAATAATCATGAGGTGTTTAGCTCTGAAGTTACTCCATACCAATGGGGTAATGTCTAAATATTATTCTATGATCTTTATATTTTTGATTGGAGCACTGTCTAGTATTTTTTTTAATAAATACTGGAACTACACACTGTACGTTGATGATCAAACCAGACATTTGATTGTACGTCGCCCGTTTTCTATTATTGATTTTGATGATCATGAATATGTTGATTCGAATCAAGACGCCCATGAATTAATCATCAGAGAAACAGATGTGGATGTTGTGTGTATGTTGAAATAATGATTTATTTTTTTTTTAATGTATATTTTAATTGAATCTATATTGTATAGCCGATCAAGACAATTTTGAAGCGTTAATGTCACTGGTTGCTGCCAACGAGATGAAATCAATGGGTAAAGGTGAAAAAGCATTGAAACTTATTGAACACGGTATTGCACTTGCTCCAAAAAATCCTGATTTATTAAATGGCTATGGTGAACTTATTGAGACACTTCGAGATGACATTTTAACAGCCGATCAGATGTATTTTCAGGTTTGTTGATAAAAATAATATTTGACCTTTTAATTTAATCAAAGTATTTTCAACAGGCACTTATATATAGTCCAAAGCATAAAGAAGCATTAACTAATCGTAAGAGAACTCAAATTATTGTTGATGATTTGGATTGGCAGCAGCTTAAACGTATTGACGAAAAAAGAGATAAAATGGCTTTAATATCAGATTCTAATATGGCTCTTAGAAGAGCAAAAAAAGAAGCATATTTTCAGGTAACTAACCACAAGGAAATTATTTCAATTATATTTTTTCAATATAGGAATATATTTTTGTATATAACAAATAATAAAAAAAACAATATTTAAAAAATGAAAACTACAATACTATTTTTTATTTTGTCTAATTACTTAGGCTCTTTTTATACATCAAATAATAATCCAAATAATTCTTTTTTTGGAAAATATCAATTATGTATTTTCATATTAAATTATATAAACATCTTTGAAAAAAAACTTTTTTTTTTATTTGAGGTATACAATGAATATATTTTAATCGTTATATAGCACATATGTTTTACTGATTTATTGTATAGATTGTATATTTTATAATTAATAAAAAATATATAGGTATTTTGTTAGGTATTATTCATTAACTATTAAATAGTAAATTTATTTTAATAAAAAATTGAATATTGAATCAATAGTTTTTTGCTGGTACATGACTATACTTATTTTAAATTAAAAAATATTTAATTAATTAAATTACTACTAATTTGATAACCGATATTTGTAAGTCCCCCAATAATGTTCTTCTTTGAAATATAAAAATAATAATGTATACTGTTATTCTGTTATTCGTGGCACTGAACTCAGACTTTTTTTGTGAAGCGAAATCTTTTATTGTCCCACTCACAATTTATATGATAATAAATAAAGCATATTATTTATTTGTGTTTTTTTATTATCCATATTTATTTTAATAATAACATTTGTAATAAAAAACTTAACTTCTGATGATGATTTTTTTTTTTTTAGCACATTTATCATACTGTTGGGATTGAAGGAAATAGAATGTCTTTATCAGAAACTAGATCTATTTTAGAAACTAGAATGGCCATTGGTGGTAGAAGTATTGCCGAACACAATGAGATAATAGGTCTAGAAGCAGCTCTAAAGTATATAAATGCAACATTAATCAATCGACTTGGTAGTATATCTGTTGATGATATTTTGGAAATTCATAAACGAGTAATGGGATTTGTTGATCCTTTAGAAAGTGGTGTTTTCCGTCAAACACAAGTATGTATAACAGTAGCAATACTTTATTAATACAATTTTTGAAATATAATTTTCTATTGATATTAATAATTTCTTTAGGTATTTGTTGGTGGCCATGTCCCTCCTGGTCCATCTCATATTGGAACATTAATGGAAAATTTTTCTTTATGGCTCAATTCTGAATCTACTCTCAGATTACATCCTGTGAGATTTGCAGCTCTGGCACATTACAAATTAGTACATATACATCCATTTACTGATGGTAATGGACGAACTTCGCGTCTGCTGATGAATATGATTTTAATGCAAGCTGGCTATCCACCAGTTATTATACCAAAAGGAGAAAGACATAAGTAAGTTTAAATTTAATGTTTTGATATTTATATTTAAAAATTATTTTATATTTTTTTATTCTAGATATTATCGAACTTTGGAATTTGCAAATAAAGGAGACATCAGACCATTTTTGAGGTTCATTGCTGAATGCACTGAAAGAACATTAAATCAATTTTTGTTGTCAACTACAACAGAATTTTCAACAGATATTCCAGAATTAGATTATAATAATATTATTATAAATTAATCTTAGTTATGTTCCAAGTCTGAAAATGTATCAGTCACAATGTGTATTGGAAGAAGTAAAATTGATGTTGTATTGTAAATATACGTACAATTGTATTTACAGTAAACTTATAAGTCAATTTTCTATTAATTTCAAAATAACTTTATGTATAAAGTATTTAATGACTTGTTCATTAGATAAACCTGGAACATTGAATAAATTCCTCTTATTATTAAATAAAAATTATATTTTTTAAGAAAATTAAATTAAATAAATAAATATTGTTTTTATGAGTTATTACTTTTACTAATGATATTACAATTATTGTAACCATGAATAAATGATGATTTTTCGATAAATTTTATATTAATCAACATACTTTTAATATGTTAGATTGTTATTTATAATTATTACTTATGATATATCTTGGAATGTATATAAAATATTTATGATAGGTACAAAAAAAAATAATTATTTTTAAACTTGTATTTTAGCCATAGGTCTGAAAATTAATTGAGTTTTGTTATTAACCAAAGCTTGTTCATTCTATTCTATTATATTTAACTAATACTAATACTAATGCTTGTTTGTATATTAAATATTTAAGTAATTGATATAATTTATTCTTATGATTATATTGTCTGTGATATATTATTCCTGTTAACTGTTACCTATTATTTTATATGTTGTACATGTTTTTATGTTGATTATTTTTAAGTTGTACTTGTCTTTGTTGATATACTTGAATTATTAAATTACTGTTTCATTTTCAAACAAATAATAATTTTATTTACAATAAATATATTTATTTTATAATTTACATTTTTGATTATAGGTGTATAATTTTATTTTATAATATATATTATTTTGAACCCAAAAATATTTATTATTCACATTCACATTTAATACATTTGTAATAATTTAGTACTAAATGTGTTAGTTTTATATATGCCAGACATTTATAGTAAATTAATAAATACAATATTTTCCTATATTAGTGTGGAGAATAAATCTATGAAATATACTATTTAGCATAAAGTATAGTACAGTATAGTTCAAATTATTTATTATTTCGCAAGGTAGGTATGAGATACGATCATTTTATTACCACAGTGAAGTTGGAATTTATACTTATTTTAATTAATTTTTGCATAATGCAATGATTTTGCAAGTAAATAGCAAGTCAATAAAAAAAGAGTGATTAGAGGTGAAACTGAGGAAGGCCCAACTTTAAATAGCCCTTTCTTGTTCAAAACTTTTGTAATTAGTGTGAATTTTCCAAAGAACTTTGCAATTATTAGTTTGGATGTCAATTTTTTAAGACCAGTAATATATTAATGACTAACACTATATGCTTAACACTCTCATACTTAATAGTTATTAGTCTATCTATAAAATTACATGAATATTTAATTATTAGATTAATAGATTTGTCACTAGCAGACATTTGAGTTGTGTCTCGTTACGTAATATGTATGATTTTTAAGTCATTGTGTTCATTATATTAAATTTAATCAAAAGTTGTTTGTTGTTTTAGACTTAAATACTTGAGTACTACCTATAATTATTATTTATTAATTGTATTTACCTATACTCTATAGTAAATAATAATTGAACTATATTAGCTTTTATAATGGCCAGTTAATAATTTAATATCATTAATATTAAACTTATGGATTACTAGATGGCAGTACTAGTATATAAGAGTTCTTTATTCCATCAAGAAGTTACACAGCTGGGTTTATAGTATTGCCGTAATAATTATATTCAGTGATAAATAGCAAAATTAAAAATATGTTATATTTAAGAAATATACTAAAATTTACTATACGGGAGTCTTTTTTTATTATCGTCTATAGATTATGGAAGTATTGAGAGCTTTTTTCATTTTTCATAAACATTACTGATAACAGATGTTAAAATTTATTTTATTTTTATTTAGTATTTACTAATTAGTAATTCGTAATTAGTATTTAATATTTATATACCTATAGTACCAGTAGTATCTATTTTTTATAAATATTTTGTACGCTATTATTCGCGTTAACAAAACGTCTAAATAATAAATATGTTAATCGTAATCTTAAATCCTTTTGATGTGTTAAATGGCCGGGATCGATCATTAGTTGGTGTTTAAAGATATCGGTTATCCTATTAATGTTTTTGCTGTTATAGTGTCATCGAATTTTTGATATATTAATACAATTTAATAATAATTGTCATGCTCAAGATTTTTTTGTTTACCGTCCACTGTTAAACGTAACATCTATTATTATAGTTTTATGCAAAATGGTTAAGATTCCTGTTATGGTGGGCGTATTATCGTTGATCACCTTGTTGAAGGTAAGCATTTTATTTGACAGTTAACAATTTTAGACATTAAAGTTCACATACCGCAAAAATAACTCCTATTTATTTTCAATTAGTAAATACTGCAAAAATATATTTCTCATGATCAGAACTCTGTACTTAATGTTTTTAAAATTAAATATAGTTATCAAAATATGCAATTACCTAAATATGAGTTATTTTTAATTATCTAGTCACATTTTAAAAAGCCGTTTCATATTTTAACAGTGTTAAAAAACCTAACACTGTTAATTAAACTTATATTTATCTTATATTTATGTTACTAAATGGCTTTTATTCTTTGAATATTATTAATTTATTTAGTCAGTTAAATATTGAGTTAAATTTTGCAAATATTTTCACCTTGTACTTGAGCATTAAATAAGCGAATCCTCAAGAGCGGGAGCAACAAAGAAGTCCCTATAGCTAATTTGTAAGATATAATAATGAACATAGTTTGCTTTAAACTCAGAAAATAAAATAATAGGTAATGATTAAAATTTGATAATGTTATGAGAAAACTATTAATCAACAAATTGTTTTTGTTACTGATTTTGTAATAAATCACAAGTCTGTGAAATAAATACTGTGTACGTGGAATCACATAAAAAATAAACAAAAACATCACAGAAAGAAAATCCAAATTTATCTATCATAATTTATCAGTTATTTTGATATAATATTGTATAAGATATTAGTTCTAATTTTCTGTTACAAATTTAAATCAATAATTAAACTAACCAGGTGTCCTATTTAAGTACTTAGGTACTACTATACTCTTACTTATATCATTAAATTATTAAATAATAGGTAAATAAATTAAATATACAACTTATAAATATAAGTGGTGCATTCATCCAAAATTAAATTTAAAAAAAACTTGAGTCTTTTTGTTCAATACTTCAAAAATTGTTTGACAATTAATGTGTCATTTTAATTCTTTTTATCTAAGTACTTTTGTATACATAATATTTTTTGTTTTTCCATCCGTTACTTACACAGTTTAATCAAGTACATAGAGAATAAAGAAACAAACATGAATTTATATATAATAAATAAATAAATAATAAGATAGGCAGGTAGTTAATGGAAAAATGTCTATAAACCTGTATTTCTTCAACATTTTATTAGCTAACATATACTTTTCAGGCTGAATCATATGAAGATGCCCGTTGCAAATGTGTTTGTACTATAGTGAATGGTACAGAAATGTATAATAAATTATTTATAGCTAATGTTCTTCCTAGCAAGTGAGTTAAAATAATGTTCATAATAAATTGTTAATTTATGACATTAATTATAACTATATAATTTCCTTTCAGCGATTGTAACGGAGTAAGTTTACCAATTATTGGTGAAGTGAATAATACAAAAAAAGAATTATGTCCGCGATGCACTTGTACTTATGAAAGTAGAAACACTACAACTATGAAAGTAACAAGTTAATCTAACTCATGTTGAATATGTTATTAATTGTTACTCATATTATTTAGGTGGTGGTTTTAATTGTGCTGTGTGTGATATCGTGTTTGGTGATGTACATGTTTTTCCTGCTATGTCTGGAGCCAATGATGAGAAGACGCAAGCTTGTTGGCGCATACGTAGAGCACACCAACGAAGAGGTATGTTCTTTATTGGAGGCGACCATGTCCGATAGCGGTAGTTTTGTAAGTCCAACAAATTCTCTCCCAATTTTTCTTACAAAATATATAATAACAACAGTTATTTCCTAACGTTCCGTGATATGAAAAAGTATTTCGACATGACCATGTCAAATAAATTGGAAAAATTACAAAAATGCATCAAAAGATATGGTTTATACAGTAAATATTGTTGTAGTTGGACATATTTGAGTTTTTTTATTGTTGTGCTTAATTTGTTTTTTCTGTCATTAGAATAATACACCACTCTTTTTACTACTATATCAGAATGCCTTGCTTGTCAAATAATAAATCAATATGATAAAGAGTTTTTAACTTAATCATCATGATCAGTGTGCTTGATGTTGTTACTTATGTTCACTTCTGGATAAAATGGATGTATCTATAGCACTTTGTGGGCCACTTAATGCCTGTTTTAAAAATATTGAATACTGTGTGACAAATGCTGGGTTCAAAAAAATTATCAATTTTTATTTTTTATTGGTTTTTAAGTATTTAATGCATGTGTTTGTATCAATTTTCTCATTTAAATTTTATTAGTTACATCTTACATAACTTTATAATTTATTTATATTTTATAATAACATTAATAACTAAAATGTGTATTAACAAACATTTTTTTACCAATTAATTTGGAATATAGGATGAAGTTCCTCCAGCTGTTTCGTTAAATGCAAGGGGAGGAAGTGATCCAATGGTTTCTATAGCTAACAGCAGTAATGTTCTTAACAGATTTGGACATCAACAAGACAAATGGAAGAAACAGGTGAAAGAACAAAGAAAAAATATCTATGATCGTCATACAATTCTCAATTAAATGCTTAATTTGAGTTAATTTTTCAATTTGTTATTGTTATTTTTACATAAATAGCTAACGTTTAAAGAAACTTTATTTAACTCTTCTATTTTTCCATCAGTAATATTAAATACCGTTGAATTTGTCTTACATAATATAATCCATTTTTTGATCATCTATATTACAGTGTCTTTCTATCAAGGCACTCTAATTTATATTATATTATTTTCATTATCAAAGGAAAAATAGTTTTTTTAAATATATTTTAATTTTAATTATTTGTACATTATGTATTGTATTTATTATTTTTTAAAAGCCGTTATATCTTACATTAAATTAAGCATATTTATACGATTATACGACTAATGTATAAATTCTTACCATGTGGCCATTGCCATTAATATATTTAACATATAATATTTATACAATAAAAATAATAAATCCTACAATGAAAAATATTTTAATATTTATTGAATTATATTTTTGGTTCTAAGCGGAGCGATGAATGTATTGATTTTATAGTTATATGCTTTTTATTTTTGCGTCATCATCTTTTAGGATCAATAAAAATACTTTGATTTTCAAAGTTGAGGGTGATTTTTGGTAGAAAATTGGAACAAAAAATTTAGTGAGCAAATGAGTATGTACCATTGTGCTGTATATATAGTAGGTATTATTACAGAATAGAATAATATATATTATTATGTATGGTATTATAGTCAATAATACTTTGTCATAAAACATAAATAAGTTCATGATATAAACACATAATAGCAATCATTATTCTTCATCCAAATTTTTATAAAAAATAATTGTGCATACATATATTTTACAATTTTAGGTTTTATTATGAATAAGGAACTTTGATTTCGCTAACTCACATATTCAATCCGAGCCTGCCTCTAGTGATCACATAATTATGGTTTCAGTATTCAGTGAATGCATATTAAAAATCAAGACCTATAATAGTATACTACATAGAATTATAAAAGAAAACAAATATTTTTCCATGAAAATTTTTTATTAGCAAAAAAAAGTTAATCCCTACATAAATGTAATAATTATTTAAAAATAATGATAAGACAAAATTGTATGTTATATAAGACTTCCAATAATTTATTCATATCCTTGTACCAGTTTTGCAACTTCCCATCTAGGCTTCAATGCAAGATTTTGTACTTCTACAGAATCTTTGGTAATAATACCAATTTGATATTTATCGTGGCTCCTTGCATCTCTGTAAAATAAATCATAATACTTAATCAAAATTAATGTGTAACAAAAGCATTAGGTGATGCCTAAACCTTTAGAAACACAGTATGAGATAAAAATCATTATTCAATTACCTGTAATACAATACTTCCATGCACTTTTTAAGTAGATCAATAGCTTCATCTTTTGTTAGTTTAGAATTGAATTTTTCACGCTTTTCATCAATTGCTTTTCGCATTAACGGTAGTGCAAGGTACGCACCATAGCCGCTAGCAATTTGATCATCTATAAATGCAGTTCCCAATTTATCGATTTCACCTAAAAAGGGAACATCATTTTGGACTCCAGCCACTAAGAATGTAGACCAGAGAGGCTTCATCTTAGTCCGGCGATTGTACAAAACACGAGACAACCAAGTGTGCAAAGCTTTTGGTTTCATTGATATTCCATCGTTAAGACTCTTTTCAGTCCTCACTTTTTCTTCGACAACATCTCTTATAAATTGATAATCAGAGTATTCACCAGCTGCAGCAACAATAATGTTTTGATTTACCTGTTGATAAAACATAATCATATTCAATTAATCAATTTTATTATTAATCTTTTAGTTAATAATTATTAAGATACTATATTCTGCTTAACATGCCACACCCAACAAAAGTAGATTCTGGGCATCCTTGTATGACATGCCACTATAACTATAGTGAAACGGTAATCGGAAAAATAAGCCATAGCAACTAAATACATTATTCGTTATTTTATTATGGTTTACATAATTAAATATTAACATTTATTTTTGTACCATTTCTTAAACATATCTAAAAGTATAACTGCAATCTGCATATATTGTCACTAAATTAATTGTCATTTGTATATAATTTAAATAATTTATTTAACATTTTTTTAATTATATAATACAATTGATAAATTACAATTATTTTACATTTTTACCCTTAAATATTTTTTAAATTATGTAAGTACAAATGAAAAATGACAATTATTGACTGTTAAATGCAGATTGTGCTATACTTATAAATATGTTAAAAAAGTGTTACATAGATAAATATAATGATTATATTTAATTATGTAAATCATAATAAAATAACGAATAATGTATTTAGTTGGCACCGGGCTTTTTTTTCCTAGATTCAGTGAAACCGGTCTCAGTGTCAGAGTGATTCACGAGAATAATATCTTATTGGACAGAATTGGACAGAGTATATGTATATAAAATTATCATACCGTCAATATTCTGGGATTATTCTGGAAACATGCCATTGAACCATATGATGTAAGTGTATCTGCAGCCAAAGCTACACCAGAGTCAAACACAACACCAAGAACAGAAGTAGTAGTTGTGATTGGTGTCCAACCATGTTGTACAACATCATGTGCTAAAAATAAAAACAATTTATTTATTGACTATTTAGTAACTAATATAATACTTGAGTGAGATAGGACTATATATCTATACACATAATATCTAAAAATGTATTAATATATAGTCATCTCTCAGTAATTCAATAAATATCAGACCAGAAGACATATTAGAAGAGGACTAACTTTATACATTTTTAATTTATTTTAAAATTGTAAGTTTTTCAACTAGAGACAAAGTTGTATGTTAAAGTTTTATCTGCTAGAACATTTTTTTTGTAACAACTAGGTATATACATTAAAAACAAAAATATAATATCTAATCAATTAATTGGGACGTGTATAGACTTATTAATAGTATTTGATATAACAAAAATAATTATAGGAGGCTGGATTACTGAATATGTTTAATTATCAAATGACTGTACTCATTAAACTAATGTCAAGTGAGCTGACAGGGCAAATATATTTCAATACAGTGGAAACTGTAGGGTACACTTAACAATAAGCAAATTAAAATCAGCAGAACATTTTGTTAAATCTTCACTTGTATAAATATGATAAATAAAGGGGGTCTATCGCATGACCTTATTAGATAATATTAAAGCTAAGAATAGTGAAAATACATTGAAGATGGGTCGTTATATCACTCAAAATATTGAACTAATTTATATCATACAATTACTCTTTTACAAGTCAAATTAACAAATACATTATAGTCACTATATCTTAATTACAAACATCAGTAGATAATCATATTTTTTTAATTGTTTCCAAAGAACAATTGATTGGTAATTAGCACTCAACAGTGCAACATATTTACGTCCCTTTATATACTACAAAAAAATCCCAACACTAACAGACCACAGTTTCTTAAATAGTTCAATATCTTAAAGTAATGTTGAAACTATTTTCACTTAATGTCGATCAAAACAAAAACAATAGAGATTCCGAAATATGAAAATATATTGTAATTTCAACAAACCTGCACGTCCAGTATCGGGAACATTCTTAAAATTTCCAGGAATCCAGTTTTGATGTTTAATATCCATGGTAAAAAGCTTTACTTATAGGTAGTGACTAAATGACTCCTCAATTCCTGCGAGTACTTCGACTTGAGTTTACTGTTTATTGTGAGTTTAATTGTTAATCAAAATATTTAATCGTCATTACGATAATTTCGAACATAACCTCAAAAACTCATATCACGGCTATGGTTATCAGATTATAAGAGATTATTTACCTTGATCCATATCGACCATATCGGATACACAATTTAAATTTTAATATAAACAAATTCATTAAATTCAATAAATTTAAAAATGTATTAAATTCATTATTTAGACGCTGTCACGCTGATAAGATTAAATTAAATTAATTTTAATTAGATTAATCATCTATCGTCGAATTTATACTAAAATCTCCAATGTACAAATAATTAAACCAAACAATACGTTTATAATAAATAATGGACAATATTGTCTAATTTAATTCTAGGGTAAAAGCACTAAAAACATGTAAAGTGTGTAGGTTACCTACATTCATACTTCATAGATAATAGAATATTATAGCATATTATCTATATTCTATGCCTACATTGATGTCTAAAAAATCGTGAAATGTTAAGTTTGCAACTGGAAGACGTTAATTAATAATAATAATAATATAAGATTTATTGGCCATAATATTTAGTTACAATATAGTTTCAATAAGAGAAAATCGCGTTTAATGGCCCAACTCACCACTGAGATAAAAATCTCTTATTGGTGAAATTGGAGTATTATGAAAAACCTGAGTAATTAAATAAGTATAAATTAAAAAAATTAAAAAATTATGTTTGCTTTTTTTTTATTCAATTATTTTTTGATTATATTATATCATATAAGATATAAAGCAGGGTTTGAAACATGTTTTTTGAGAACTAGCTAAAATTTCTGAATTTTTTACTAAAAATCCTGATGATATTGCGTTTATAATCTTTTTATGATATAAAAAACTGAAGCCTAAAAATGTTTTCATGCTTGAAAATCAATTATGATTCAAAAATATTCGTAGAAATAAATAGATTAATAAATCAACAAACCAAGTACAATAGATACTGTTGATTATGTTGTTATTATTGGTATAAATCATATTTTTAAGAATTGAGTTTTTAAATATTAATTGCTCGGGTCTAAAGTAAGGGTCGAAACTGTTTCAAATTTTTATACTTTTGAAATTATTAGATTTCGATTTGGATTTTAAAAATGCAGTTTTATCAAATGTCTATAAATAATATTGTATGTACTTATTTTAAATGCTATATGAGACATTTTTGAAGAACCTTGTAAGTATGTTAAGCCTTATTAAATATAGTTTGAAATTCAAACGTTTATAAAAAAGAATTGTTATTGTGTAGTTTATTTTTGTTTGTATAATCAGTGGTATAAGTCTCTTATGAGGAAACTATATGCAATTCAAATTTTTTCCCGCACATTTATTTTCTGATTAATATTTAATCCAAGTACTCAAAGTCTATCATGTGCGAATGAACACGTATCAAATATTTATTTGTATAAAAATTTAATAAATCGTGTGGAACAAATAAATAATGGAATAAACGTTCATTGGAACTAAGGTGTATGTGAATAGATATAATGGGAAAAAATATCCATCGGAATCACGATTATACGATTTTACGTTCTTTATAATCGTGATCGGAACAATTTTTTTTCGACAAACTACCAAAATAGTATCTTAGTCCGTGCGACAAATATATGCGTTGGAAAAGGTAAAATTTGGAAATTAATATCATTAGAACAAGTTGATTTAGGAAAAAATTTGTAGAACAAAAGGCAGTGATCCAGTGTATACAGTTTGTGTTTGGTAGTTTCTTTTATTCCATGACTTTTGATTAAAATGGTCGACCATTTATGTTATTCGACAGTGTACGGTATAAATATTAAGTAGTTGGTCTTTCGTAGACCGAAACCATAGTGCTGTTGTAAACTCGTCAATACTCATTGCTTCAACTTCAATGTAAATGTGTTTTGTTATTCTTTTTGTGTGTATTCCATTAGATGTCACTTCATTTTAGGCGAATAGCCATTAGCTAGTGCGTGTTTTTTGTGATAGAGTGAATAAGTGATTATCGATAGTCAATTGACGGAATCGGCCCAATTGGTTAGTTGTAACAACTCGTAGGTAGTTGTTGATCTTATTTATTTTTTTCAATGGTTTGCTTTGGTGATTAACCTCCAACCACTTTTTAACCGCTGAACCACAAGTAATTCGAACATCATACGATGACTCAATTTCTTCCGCCCAATTTGTTGGCGCTTTTCGCGCCGAGGGACCCAGTCCCTTACCTGCCGCCGGTTGCCAAATTGCCTCACGAAAAGAAAACCCGTGGATACTTAGGCGTCGGGAGTTTTATGGATTTGTTCGAAGTAAGTATGGCCAAACTTAACGTTGAATCGAGTCTTGCCAATTTTTTTATTACTTCTTGTACTAATTTCGTAATTTTGTTTTCCAAAGGACCCTGAAGACACGCCTCCTCCAACAAAAATTGAAACCCGAGAAGAACGACTAGAGCGCCGTCGTCGCGAAAAGGCTGAACAGGTGGCGTACAAATTAGAACAAGAAATTGCTCTATGTAAGCATATGATTAATGCCTTTTTTTGTTTATGTAACATTTATAGAGTATAAATAAATATTTGTTCTTGTTCCATTTTAGGGGAACCACATTCAGTTGCGAATGCTACAACAGATCCATTCAAAACATTATTTGTTGCTAGAATTGTAAGTAATTTTGTAGTTTTTACAGATTGTATACTATTCTTATATTACTTATTTTTAATTCCCAATTTACAATTATAATTGAAATAATCCCAAGAAACTTGATTTAATATTTATTAAATTTTAATCATACATTAGTTAGAATATAATATTATCCTAATTAGAGTTATAAAAATCATTAAATTCAATTTTGAAATTTATGGTACTTTATTAGTTTATTGCTAATTGACAAAAAAAAACTACTATATTTTAAATAATTTAGTATTGCTTTGTTACTAAATATTAAATAACAGAATATATTTTCTCTCATAAATTAACTGAAACACAAAAATAACATACTACAAAAATCAATATAACATTAAAACATTCATTTAAATGCTACACTACTATTGTAGCTAAAAAAATTATATAAATATTGTAATACCGTGCTTTATTAATAATGATTATTATTGTATATTATGTTATTTTAATATCAAATTGTATGATGATGAAAAGTTTTATATGACATTAATAGATTACACTATTCTTATTACTTTAATAAGTAATATATCTAGAGATTTCTATATTATTCTCAAATTGTATTACAAAAATAAAAAACTGTTCCTACCTATTTAATTTTAATAAGTGCAAGTTATACATATATGCATATATTATTGTATTTCAGAATTATGATACATCTGAATCAAAATTACGAAGAGAATTTGAACTTTATGGTCCTATAAAAAAGGTAAATTATTTTATTTAAATATTCTGTATTTGATATTAATTTACTCTTGTATTTTATTTATACAGATTGTTGTCACACATAATAAGATTGATGGTAAACCGAGAGGGTATGCTTTCATTGAGTACGAATATGAACGTGATATGCATTGTAAGTAATTAATGTTTAAATTATTTTTTATTTTCAAAAATTGACCTGGTGGTCTCAAATGGCGATTATTGAGATTAAAATCTAACAAAATTGATTTTACTGGCCTGTGAATATTTTGGAATTTATTTGTTGTTTTTCAACCTACGTACCTGGACATTTAATTTTTAATTTTATAATTATTAAAAAATTTCTACCTTATCCACTAATTTGATTTTTAAGTATAAACAAAATGCAAATTTGCTTAACATTATAACAACCTATACACAAACAGATATACTATTTATTGTGCTTTTTATAATGTTAATAACTGGTCATTTTGGCAAACAGAAATTATAACAATTTCAAAATATATATATGGATTAGTATAATCAATTTATTCCTCTAATTTAACTAAAGATTATTCTAAAAAATTCAAAATCTAAAGACTCGCCAGTTTTGAAAAATTATTTTTTAAATACTTGTTTTATATCAACCCTTGCGCGTTCTTAAAAACAATGATCTTTAAAATTCAAAATTTAAAAATAAAACATTCTGGTACAGTTTTAATAATTGTATTTTGTTCTTGATGCAGTGAACTGTGAAGAGCTCGCTGATTGGAGCTTCTTTAATGACCCTGTGATTATACGTAGACGACTTTGTTGATAATAGGTTTGTATGTGTGGTAAGCCCAACATACAAATTACAAAATAAATTAACCCATCATTTCAGTTTCCAAAAATTTTCTCAAGTACAATGCATTTTTAAATGTGCATTACTTATTAGTTTTTTCAATAACCCGTATTTATTGGTGAACAAGTGTTATTTATTTATTTATTTTTTTTTTTTTTAACTTAAAAATACATTTTAACTTACATTAGTTAATATATATACAAAAAATAAAATAATTAATGGGATATTACACAACTTGGGGATATTACAGAATATGGTAAACTGTAATGTTATTTTTTTAAATAATAGTATAATATTTTATATTTTATTTTATTCTTTCGAGCATGAATATATGCTAAGGTAAGATAATGTGATATTGGTGAAAGAATACGTGATATTTTTATTTCATTTACACATTCTTCTTATTCTTAATTTTACTGGGTAATAAAATAATTTTGCGCCCATGTGTAAGTATTGGCGTCCCAGGTAAAGTAAAAAAAAAAAAAAATCGACAAATTTTGGATTCACTTGGCATTACAAACTGCGCTAAAAAAACAATCTGGGAATAGCAAATAAGTATAATTGGTAGGTACTTAAATATTTGATTATTTTCTAATTTTTTCTACGAGAATTACAATTTTGATTTTATGAGGTTGGTAAGTCCTGGTTCTGATGTACTTTAAATTTGTTCCAATACATTTCAAAGATACAATCTGTGCTATCTTATCAACTCTTCAATTAACAAATTTTGTTCAAGAATTTCATTAACTAGTTACACATTTTCATTTGAATCGGGACGGGTACTATTCAATTTTCAATTTTCTTATGGTCAGCAAGGTTTTTATATACAGTCTTAGTTCAGTCTAATTGTTTTCCCCCAATAATATTTATTATAGCTGCATATAAACATGCTGATGGAAAAAAGATTGATGGACGAAGAGTATTGGTGGATGTTGAGAGAGCACGCACAGTCAAAGGATGGCTTCCCAGAAGATTAGGTAAATTAATTTTATTTTTAATCTAATTAATATTAGATAATAACAACTATTATAATTTTACATTAATGGATTTTTATTTATTAATTTAGGAGGTGGATTAGGGGGTACAAGACGAGGTGGACCAGAAGTAAATTTGAAACATTCAGGTAGGGAAGATAATGAACGAGAAAGAGAAAGGTATGCCCGTGAAATGGCCGGTAGTCGTTCTGGACGTAGTGTTACTACAGAAAGAGATCGTGAACGTGATTATCGTGATCGAGATAGAGATCGTGAACGTGAACCAAGACGTCCTCGTAGTAGAGACCGTGAAAGAAAACGTCACCGTTCTAAGTCGTATGTATTAAATATATTTATAATTTACACATAATAATTAAATAAAACCATTGGTTAAACTATCAAGTATCAAATATCATTGTGTGTGTGTATAACTTAACTGATATAACATTTTGGTTTTGTTGTAAACATAGTATGTTTATTTTATTCTGTTATTAGATAATACTTTAAAAATTATTTCTAAAACAAACTTGATTTTACATCTTTTTTCCTATTTAAATTTTTTCCTATTATTATTTTTTTCTAACATTTAACATTGTTCAAAGTGTTAATCTTAAGATTTATAACTGAGTTACTTGAACCATTTTTTTTTTACATTTTAAAATAATGCTTAGTTTTTTATTAGAATTAGTACGTATCTAATTTAACACCTAACATTTTTAAATACTTGTTTTAAATCTGAATCACCATGATATTTAAAGTCAAACTAGTTTTGAAAATAAAATAATTATTTTTTTAGTTTTATTAATGTATGCTAAAGAAATGATTTATACCATATCAAATGTACTTTGTCAGGCATCTTTTCTTTTAGAATTTTTTTTTTTAGAATCCTAGGAAAATCAATTTAAACATTTTCAAAAATTATCAGTTTTGAAATTTTAATTACCTATCATTAATTTATTATTTATTTACATAACTATACACTTTAAAAATTCAAATAAATGTATTTCCTAATTTAAAAAAGTACATCTGTTGATTGATACTTGTTGATTTGTTTCATTTGCAAATAAAAAATATCCTCTAATTTGCTATGCAAAAACACCTTGGGTAGATGACTGGGTAAAAACCAATTTTAAGGGAAAAGTTATACATTATTTTAAAATTTGTTATTAAATTCTACTTATGAAATAAAAAATTAAAATAATTTAAACAAAAGGTGCTTAGTAAAGTGGATTTATGTTGATAAGATACAATAATTTCATTAATATATTCAAACTTTATTACAGACGTTCACGTGAACGCAAGAGACGTCGTAGTAGAGACCGTGCTAGAGATGTAGAGTATGATGAAGTTGAAGAGGTTCCTGTTTCTAAATCTAGAGATAAAGATCATGATCGTGAAAGAAAAAGGAAACGTAGTCGGTCTAGGGACCGTGAACGTAAGAAGGATCGCAAAGAAAGAGATCATCATCGCCGAGACAAGTAAAGTGTCATTTTAATTTTGTAGCTATTTCATAAACTAAAACTTTTGTGTTCTACAGGAGTAAAGATCGCCGTGACAAACATGATAAAGACAACTCTGAACGTGATGACAAAATTCACATTAAACAAGAACCTGTTGATGGTTAGTTTATTTATTTTAGATTCTGTGCAATGGATTGGTTTTATAATGATGTACTATATTTAGTTTTGTGTTTTAAAACACCGGTAGAAAAAGTGTTTTAATCTATGTATAGATTAGGTATATTTTTCAACTTAAATATTTTCAAGAGGATTCAACCCGCATGTGTTATTTGTTATGTACATCATAGCAAATTAGCGTTCAGCAGAACACATTTTGTGATGTTAGTTTTAATATTAGAGTAAATTTCTGTGTTATCAAATTTAAAAGTAAGAATATTATTTAGAAAATGTCATATAGTTTTATTGATATTATAATTTTAAAGTTTTTATTCAATTATAGCCATGTAAAATATTACAACTTTAAAATTATATAATATCGATACAACCATATGACATTTCCTAGATAATATTCTTATCTTTAAATTTTTATAGTGGATAAATTTACTCTAATATTAAAGTTAACATCACAAACTGTGTTCTTGCTGAACGCAAATTTGCTGTGATGTACGTTAGTAAGACAGGGACAACACATTCGGGTATAACGTTCTCTTAACATGTTGACAGTTATGATGGACATTATATAACTCAATAGTTTGTTTACATAATTGGTCATTAGATGTCTTTGTCTCTCATTCATAGTTTATTTTTTAAGCTCTGATCCCAAAATATTATTGTTTTAAATATCTATTTAATTTAGTGTCCTTGAAAAATAAGATGAAATATTTTGCACTATAAACCTATACATTTGATAATATTTAAGCAATTATTTAAAAATGAATTTGATCCATGAGAAATTTACTAAATAAGATATGGCATTTAACATGCTAAATAACTTAAAATACTCGTTATTTTTAAAGAATTATGATATAACTTGTAATTGTTATGTTTAAATTAAAAATATTTGACTATTTAAAATTTAAAAATATCAAATTATTTTTACTGTTTAAGTACTTATTGTAAATAATATTTTGAAATATTTATCTAATTTTTTTATTTTTAGAATATGACAGCAATTATGACAATTACAATAATGACTATGATAATTACAACAGTCCTCATGATGAATATGATCCAGATATGGTCAAAAAGGAAGAACCCGATGAAGAAAATTCAAATGGTGGCCGTTATAGTAATAATATGATTTAATAGACTGTCTTGTACTATATTGTCTATTTTTTACATAAGTCAAATTGTAAAACTTAAGAAAAATGGAAAATTAAAAAAAAAAGTAATAATTATTGTTTAGTTCAATGTTTCAAAACAAGTTTTTGTTTCTATGTATTAGTAAGTAAATAAATTCCACATCTTCAATTTTTTTTTTTTTTGTTATCTATTGATATTCCTTGTATATTACTTCCTATATACATATAATATGGTAAAAAACAATTAATTACTTATTTGTTACAAATCATTAATATTAATAAATGAATAATGTATCAGTATTGTAAAAATTGAACAGTTCATATAAGTGTATCATTAAAAAATACACTTGTGGTTACTTAAGTTGTTAAAATTACAAGTAAATTATAACATTATATATAGTGTATTAAATACTTTTTATTGTAGTTTTTCTCTTGTCAGAACTAAAAAAACTTAAAATAGTTTTAATTTGGTCATTAGTGGTTCTCATAAGACAAATATACTCATATTAATAAATTGTCTTAAATATTTTAACTGATTTAGGTACAACCTAGTTAATGTTTTGTATGGATAAAAATTTATATATTTCATTACTTGATATGTAAATGTTATGCAAAAATAATGCTTTTGATTATTATGTTCAATTAGTGACAACACATAAGACATAATCATCAGTATTATGCATATTATCAATTATGGTATCTGATTAGTATTTAAAGTAAATTTAATTCTATTCCCAATAATATCATGGATGTAAAATTGTAGACGCTTAAGTTGGCTTATGCCCAGCTGGCTAGGACAACTGACTTAATTTTTTAATATTGCACCCTGATTGTGTTGGATAGCCGAATGTTCTAGAATTAAACTTCAATATTTTAAATTATAAAATAATTAATTGATTACTTAGTTCGATTGACAATATCTAATTTAAAATTATTGTTTCGACTAATAAAATAGAGTATAGTTTGACAACTCAAACTATGTTTAGTAGTTATATTTTTTTTTGGTGATGGGGGGCTAGGCGAGGTACATTTTTGATTACAAGCAAAGTAATGAATGAATAGATTTACAATAATGAATTATTTTCTTTTGTGTTCAAATTTTTACGAAATACGTCAAAATCACAAAAAGTTACAAATTACAAGTATTTTGTAGTATAAAATTTATAAAATCTTCAATTTTTATAGCTTAAATTTGAAAAGTTAATATGATGTTCCCTGGAGTAGTTCACAATGAAACTATAAAATCTAAAAAATATACTATCAATAAATTATGTTTTATAAATATTTAAAGCTAAAATGTTGATAAAATTACATATTTTAATAATGAATAATGATATTAATTATTTTGTTGTAATTCAAAAACATTCACTGGCACATAGGTACAATTTTTAGGTATACTACAAATTTAGCTATATACAATAATGATATTTTCAACATATATATTAGTTTTAAAATAATGAATGTTGTCTATTTATATTTATTCTATGAACTTATTCACGTTGTCGTACGGTAACGCGTAAGGTGTATATTGACTTAAAACTTAAAAGTTATAATAATAATTATATAAATCATTTTTGAAAAACTTGAATATTATTTGGGATTGTGGGATACTGGGATCTGTCCTTCCTCCCCCCACGGAATCATCATAAATTTGAGTTGAGTGACGTTAGCTAACTGCTGCAGAAGTGCAGATTGCTGTAGGCCTGTAACCTGTAAGACACTTATTGAGTCTCCACGTCTCTCTCTCAGTGACCCCGTACGACGAGGATTTTCGAATTTAGCCACGATTTTCATGGAACAAAAACCACGACAGACCCGTGATAACCAACATAACCTAACGAACAGCAAAAAAATCGTGTGAAAGACATTAAATGTATTATACATTTTGTATTGTATATTTGTATGTACACTTTATTATTTTCGCCACCACTGTAGACTATACAATACTACAATATTCTTACTACTAATTTCATAGTGTACAATATTATACTGATAGTAGTGTGTTCTTATGTTTTGAAACATAGTCAAATTAAATGATTTAAACGCGTTGAAAATTTGAGATATTTTTTTCGACTGGTCATTGCTTCATTTCATGTGAAAGTGTCCGTGTGTCTGAAATTGATCGTGCTGCTCTATGTTGCCGCATCAGTTTTAGTTTATCGTTGCACCTGCGGTATCATTCAGACTCCGTGCTCGCTAAGTGCACTGCGGTTACGGCAAAACGATCTGAGGGATCAGATCACGACTATTGTAGTCCGGAAATAATAGTTGATATTCACCAGTACATCGCCAAGAAGAGGAGGAACGGAGTCTTATATATACGGGTATTTTTTTCGGTCTCCGATTTTTCTACCCCCTCCCATCCCTAGGTTGTGCACGAAAAATCTCCAAGGACCACTATTAAGTACTGCAAGATCATTTATTTGTGTCTAGATTGATGTGATATGTTTTTTTATACATTCGACCACTTTGATTTAACAGACGACCATCTTGCACTGATGGTGATTGCGTGCCAACTATGAGTAGTGACCCATTGGGAAGGAGACGCAGTAGTATCATGAATAGTACTGTGCCAAAGAAGAGGGGCAACATGCGTGTCAAGGCGTTCCCGTCTCGCACTGACGAGAAGTTTGTTGACACCACTTGGGCAATGCTGAAAAATGCCATACAGGAAATACACAAGAAAAACAACTCATGTCTGAGCTTTGAAGAACTGTATCGAAATGCATACACTATGATATTGTTAAAGCACGGTGAACGCTTATACAATGGTATGAGGGAGACTGTTTCTATACACTTGGAAACCAAGGTGCGAGAGGACGTTCTCGTTGCTCTAAACAATAACTTCCTGCAAACCTTGGATGAGTGTTGGAGGGACCACCAAACATCTATGGTCATGATTAGAGACATTCTCATGTATATGGACAAGGTGTATGTGAAGAACAACGAAGTCGACAGTGTTTATAATCTTGGACTTGTGCTCTTTCGTGACATAATTGTGCGGCATGATCGTATACGAGATCACTTACGCGAGACACTGTTGAGCATGGTGATGAAAGAAAGAAACGGTGAAGTAATAGACCGTATTGCACTTAAGAATGCCTGCCAAATGCTTATGATATTAGGTATACAAAATAGGATAGTTTATCAAGAAGATTTTGAACGTCCGTTCCTCGCTCAGTCTAGTGAATTTTATAATGTTGAAAGTCAAATGCTTTTGGCTGAAAATAGTGCTTCCATTTATATTAAAAAAGCTGAATCTCGAATAAATGAAGAAGCTGAACGAGCTAAAAATTACCTTGATGTTTCTACTGAAAGCCGTGTGATTCAAGTAGTCGAAGAAGAGCTTATTAAAAAGCATATGAAGACTATTGTTGAAATGGAAAACTCTGGATTTGTTTTCATGTTGAAGAATCAGAGAACAAAAGATCTGGCCTGTATGTATAAGTTATTGAGCAATTTGTCTGATGGTTTAAAGACCATGTCTGATTGCTTAAGTAAGTATTTAAGAGAAGAAGGCCGATCTTTAGTCAAAGAAGACGAGACTGATTTAAATCCCGTCACTTATGTACAAAGCTTATTAGATCTCAAAGATAAATTGGATTATTTTTTGTATAATTCGTTTGGAAGTGATAAAATGTTTAAACAAACAATATCTTCAGATTTTGAACATTTTCTTAATCTTAACTCAAAGTCTCCTGAATATATGTCATTATTTATTGATGATAAATTGAAAAAAGGAGTGCGTGGTATTGATGAAAATGATCTAGAACCTGTGCTTGATAAAGCCATGGTATTGTTCCGATTTCTACAGGACAAAGACGTTTTTGAAACATACTACAAACAACATTTAGCTAAAAGATTGTTGTTGAACAAGTCTGTGAGTGATGATAATGAGAAAAATATGATCTCAAAGTTAAAAACTGAATGTGGATGTCAATTTACTTCCAAACTAGAAGGTATGTTTAAAGACATGTCTTTGTCAAATACTATTATGGATTCGTTCAAATTGTACCTGTCCAATTCGCCATCATCTAATTGCAATAATATTGACTTATCAGTTCGCGTACTAACTACTGGATTTTGGCCATTACCAACAACTACTCCAAAGTGCAATGTTCCAAGCATAGCACGTTTGGCATATGAAGAATTTAGAACATTTTATCTGGGCAAACATAATGGCAGGCAACTTCGACTTCAACCACAATTAGGTTCTGCAGATTTAACTGCTATTTTCAATGACAACCGTAGAGAGAATAGTGCGACATCTGTAATTAGTTCAAATGGAAGTGGTAGTACTGTTGTGTCGACATCGTCTATCTCTGGTACTAGCATGAACAATTCTAATTCATCTGTACGTAAGCATATTTTCCAAGTATCAACTTATCAGATGGCAATATTGATGTTGTTTAACAGTTATGAAAAGATGACAATGGAAATGATAATGAATGAAACTGACATCAATGAAAAAGACTTAACTAGGGCATTACAATCTTTAGCAATGGGAAAGCCGTCACAAAGGGTATTGTTGAAGAGTCCCAAAACAAAAGATATTGAACCACATCATGAGTTTTCTGTTAATGAGTCATATACTTCAAAATTGTATCGTGTTAAAATTCAGTCGATTACTACCAAAGGAGAAAACGAACCAGAGCGGAAGAAGACTAAAGACAAAGTAGAAGAAGATCGAAAACATGAAATAGAAGCAGCCCTCGTACGCATTATGAAGGCTCGTAAAAAATTAACACACAATACACTTATTATGGAGGTAACAGAACAATTAAGATCTAGGTTTATGCCTTCGCCTGTTCTTATTAAGAAACGTATTGAATGTTTAATCGAAAGAGAGTATTTAGCACGCACACCAGAAGATCGAAATACTTACAATTATGTTGCATAAATATTCTATCGTACCACCATCTATATTGTATAAATAAGGTAAATATTTTAACCAATAATTTTTTATATAGCAATGAGATAAATTTGTAATATAATTATATATATATATATTTATATATTTATTTATATATATTAATATATTTATT
Organism: Rhopalosiphum padi; assembly: GCF_020882245.1. Classification (NCBI taxonomy): domain Eukaryota; kingdom Metazoa; phylum Arthropoda; class Insecta; order Hemiptera; family Aphididae; genus Rhopalosiphum; species Rhopalosiphum padi. Next base: position 67,348,760 of record NC_083597.1, read on the forward strand.
TATATATATGTATATATAATGCATCATAAGTACTTACGAGCAGAAATATCTAAATATATTTACATGTAAAATCTATATATTATATATAAATTTAATTTAATGATTTCATAAATTTGTATGAAATGCCCACAATAATTTTATGAACTTGCATATAACTAATGTATAAAATATATTTAATGTAAAGGTCAACATTTTGTTGTCATAATTGAAAATAGTAATCTTACTATTATTTGATATTTGTAATATTATGAAAGTTATGTTATTCTATTGGCCATGTTACAAGTGTACAATAAAATATAAAGAACTTATAAGTTATAATATACATCCAATTTTAACTTTAATTGTATCCCAATATGCTTCTAACATACAATACAATCCTATTGTATTGTATTTGTGTGTAAACATAATTTATTAATTTTTCAAACATAACAAAACGTATGAAATAAAAATTGATATTTCTTCAAACATTTTATATTTTGTTTAAAAAGATCTCAAAACCTGTCATATGTCATCTCTATCCTATAAACACAACAGAAAATTTATTTTAAATAAAAATCCATTTTGTCTTGTTAGTTTAAATATAACAGTGAATTGACTTATTATCAAATGCATATAGGTAAGATTATTATATAAAGCGTGTTTTAGACTTTTATTTAATATTTAAATTTTAAGATAAGTTATAAGCGTTTGAAAATTATAATATTTTACATAGTCCTAATTTATAAGTTATAACAGACTTCAAAATTAAAATATTAATTTTAGTCCATTAGACGACTAGATAATATTCTTACTTTTAAATTTGATAATAGGGTAATTTATTTAAAATTGAAATTAATAACACAAAAATTCTTATGAACATCAATTTTCTACGCTCTTTGTTTTTAAAGATAATACATGTATGTAGCATCCTTTTAACTCATAATTAGGTTATTCTCTTGTAAAATAGGAAAAATACTTAAAAATATCAATCTGTTACAATAATTTATCTCATGACATGATTTATTATTTAACGTATATTTTATGACTTATTATAGATTCAATTAGTTATTGTTAATGGTGAATAAAACATAACAAAATTAATTGTTAGGTATGTTATAAATTTATAATAATATACATTATTTAGTCCCATATAATATCCTAACCTGTATCAAGTACTAGAAGTGCCATACTTGCTCATAGACTAAAAATAAATACAGTTCTAGTCTTATCCTTGTTTGATGTCATAATATATTTTTTAGCGTGCAGGAAACTTAATAATTAATCAATGATATTACTTTCATTAAATATAATGTAAAATACCAAGATGTTTCCTTTTTTTTTTAATTTATATAATTTAATAAGTTAAACATGTATTATTACTGAAATTAAAATTTGTGTAAAATAAATATAAATATTGACTAGGTATATTAAATACATTTATATTAATTAAACTGCTTATAAAATAAACATATAAATTACTTAATTTTAAAATTAATTAAAATAATAATTTTACTATTGAGAGTTACAAATAAAATAGGGTACCAAACCATATTTATATTTATATATAATATTTTAATTTTTTTTTTTATGTCTTAAAATGTAATGTTTATGTTTGGTATATCGATGCCTATGGGTATATAACATTTTAGATTTTTCCAGTAATCTCAGGAAAAGAATAATGAAAGAAGCCTTAGAAAAACCACTGAATCTTAATAATTTTTTTAAAACAATTCTTGGGTCTCAAAATTTCACCTTCTCATTAAGCTTTAACAGTTTCCCATTTGTTTGCCAACCAACTTATTGTCCCAATTTTGTATTATATATTTATTATTATAAATGTTAATTATGTGTAGGTATGTAAAATGTTTACAGATAACTACTATAATTTTATTGAATAATGTTTAAAACAAACACTAGAAAATTTGAATATAATAAATATTATTTACCTAGGTGTATTAGATATACTTTTATTAATTATTATTTTAAGTAAAAAATTTAAACATAACTAATATTAATCAATTTAGTTTTTTTTTTAAATTAATTGATTGAATGTAAGCTATGTATAGTTTTATTTCAAATAAAAATAGTTTTGACATACAAGATTTTATGTATTATAATGTTTATTATGTTGAATGTACTATAATAAAACATTTTATATTTTGTCCGCAGGTTATTGATATTCAAGAAGAATAAATTTTAAAATACTGAAGAACACATAATTTTCAAAATTACTTTTATATTTGGTTTTAATTTAATAAAAAAAACCATGTATTTTACCAATTATTTTATAATTTTTTTTTTTTTTTAATGTTTAAAATATAATACAGTGATACTTAAATATTATCTCTATTAAAATGTAATTATTGAATATGTTGTAGCTTATACATTTTTAGCTTCAGTCTTTAAACAAGATTGATTTAACTTTGAAAAATTTTACTTTTCAAATATGAATAAATAAGCTAATTTGAAATGTTAAATTTAATTGTAAAATTAATTGTATTCATTATTTGTATAACCAGTAGGTATACAATTTTTTTTTATGCTATATTGTCAAGTATGAATTGATTTGGTTTCCAACAAATAATATACAATTTTCATAATGTGGATCATTAACGTCTCTGTGCTAAGGTGCAGTTTTTAAAATAACATTTTTTCAAGATATTGAAATAAACGTCATGATTATTACACTTGTATATTATAATAAAATTAATATACATATACAGTTAATTTGTATGCCTATATTGTATGTTATATATATATATATAACATTGAATAGTTTTTGATTTTAATTTTTTTAAATATGTAATATATCATTGTTTATAAATAAAAATAAAATGCATTTATTTTATTGCTGTATATTTAATATAGGTCATAAGTATCTTCATTGTACTAAAACTATTTGTTAATTTTTTATACAATAATCATTTAAAAAAGTGGGCAAGTGGGTATCGCTCTGCTGTATAGTAGAGATGGAGAGTAGGTCACTGGTCACTATAATGGATGTGTTAAATTTGAATGCAATGACGGGTATCATTGTATACGAAAAACGATTCTGAACGGAGACGATTTGTCAGTCAATGATAATTAGTTGGATATATTATATTATTACCTATATTTAAATTGTAATATATCGTTATTTTACGCGATTTCGTAAAAAATTAAATTTCATACGCTCATAAAATGTTTTCTATATTGACAATTGAATTTTTTTTTTACAGTTACTTGAAGGAAAACTTATGGATAACCTATTATTGGATTTTTGAACCTTAAGTATAAATCACAAAAATTTTATAAATTTTCAACTTCAAAATTCTTTGCAAATTTTCGTGATTTTGATATATTTTGTAAACATTTGAACTTTAATGCTTATAAACAAAAATTGTGACTAACGATTTTTGATTTTTTTTTTACTACGATAAGTACAACTTATAATAAACCTTGTATTAAATTTTAAAGATTTTTTGGATAGCCAAATTTTTTTATCGGCATTTTAAGAAAATAAACCTTAGAAAAGTCGAAAATTTCAATTGTCTATAAGTAGCTTAAAAAGGTCAAAATTTAATCGTAAATAGATAACCACAATATAAACATTTGGTGAAAATTTCAGGTATTTACAATGATTTGTTTTTGAGTTACAGCAAAATAAAAAAATCGATTTTGTCGAAAAATGGTTATGCGTAAAAATTCCCGTTTTCCGTTATTTTTTAGGGTTTTTCCCGATGCTTTTACTTTGACCTCCCAAAGTACCAACTAGATGAATTTTACTATTCAAAGAGGGGCTGAAGTCAAAAATCGAAGCATTATTTATTACTACTTCAAAACGTGATGACAGACAAAAAAAAAACACACATCATTGTAAAATCAATACATTCATCACTCCGTTCAGAATCTAAAAAAAGTGATATATACCTACTATTAAAATGTTGCAACATTGAAATAATTGAAATGTAAATTTGTTTTTACCTAATCTAACAATATTTATTGTTGGAGGAACTAGTGTAATTAGGTTTCATTGGTTAGTAGGAGATAGGGTAAGTAAATACATACATTTATGTGTACATAACAAAGAATCGATATTATAATTGAATTGTGCTAGTGAAAACATTTATAAAACAAAATAATTTTTTTTGGAAGAGGGGCACAACGCCTAAACCTTCTTCTTGATAATGTTTTGAAACAAGTCATTGTATATTTACAGACTAAAAAATTATATTATGCTCTGAACTCTGAAAGGACCAAATAAAATAGTTGATACATTTTAAAAGAATAAAGACTAATAACTCTAAATTTGAAAATACTATGGTCTATTTCATATTTGCTAATATATTCATTATTCATTAGCCATTATTAGTATAATACTACAATGATACAAAAGTTAGTTTCATAGAGTAGATACTAGATAAGTCAGTATAGGTACCTACTTTATTATTTCTATATTAATTTACTAATGACTACGATGATGATAATATAATTAATAGGTACTGTGCTAATTAGTAAGTATATCACATATTTACATCCATCGAAATAACCTTTTTACTTGTAAGAAACAATGATTATTGTGATGAATTTTTTAAGCTAGATTCCGCCGGTTGTTGATCCTGAATATTAATACATCATAGTCAGGGTTGGGCAATATCTTCGATACAAGTATCTAAGATACAAATGTATCATGTATCTTGTATCTCGATACAATTATATGAAGTATTGAGTATCCTGTATCGTGATACATTTTTAGTCAATATATCGAGTATTTCATAAAATAATTGTGTCAAAAAATATTCGATACTTTGAAAAATTAATTTTATGAATCCATAATTTAATTGCAGTACAACTTGTACGAAATTATTTTTCAACCTAATAGCCATATTAACTTATATAGTTACCTATATCTGTATATCCCCGGCAGGATTTACTAATAATCCTACCAGGAATAAATTATCAGACATCATACTCTTGAAAAATTAGTATTTTTAGAAGGAAATAAGAATGATGATATCTATAATTTATTTTTATTATTATTTATTCATGTAATTTAACAAGTGACTTATTATAATATATTTATACTTAATTAATATATGAAATTTTAAAGTTAAATGCATTTAACGTTTTTTGCCGTACCTACTCATACTATTTGAGAATCACGGACGAAAAGTCCATAGACAAAAAGTTCGCTTTAAAAAAAGTTGCACAAAAAATCCGAATTCGATTTGTATAGTCGGACAAAAAGTCCGAGCACATTTTTAGTGTCAGACAAAATGCCCGAAAATACAAAATGTTTTGTATTCCTAATTAATATTTATTTTAAAAATTTAAAAATGCTGTAGGTACACATAATATTATTATATTTTCGTATAACTAACAAAAATATAACGGAAATCCACTATATCTAATAGTATAGTTAGGTAGATACCTATAATAATGATAAATTTATATTTTTTTATTATAATTATGATATACTATTTTTTTTAGTTTTAGTTTAGATTGACGTGTTTATAAATAAAATACAATTCATTGTTTGTTAAAATGTATAGTTACAAATAAATTTTGATATTGTTGTTCTAATTCTAATATGTTGTAATAAATATTAAATTATATACTCGTAATTATAAATGAAAATAAGAAAATAGAAATAAATTTAATAATATAATGTGTATAATATATAATGTTTACAAACATTTTTAAATTTTTAAAATAAATATGAATTATATGAAATATTTTGTATTTTCGGACTTTTTGTCCGACACTAAAAATGTGCTCGGACTTTGTCTATGATATGATTCATAGTACAGTTAAAATATTTATTATAAATTATTTAGTTATTTAATTATTAATATCATATTACCTATAATCAATTCGGCGTTAGATAAGGATACCGGGTAATAAGGTAAAAACACAGAACAAGTTTTTGCAACAGTACCAACTATCAAGCTACGGTATATGAGCACGATCAAGACGATCTTAAATATTTATTCTTTTGCTTCAATATCCACACTCGGAAAAAATACAGTTTAAATTTCTATGATTTCATTCCATTGATTTACTATTTTATTGTTTAAAATGTATGACAAATTTTATCATTTCAAAGATAACATTGCATCTTTTTTTTAAATAATCATTATTTTGAAGGAAAATTTACCTTTGTCTAGTATGTACATTAAATCTTTAGTTTAAAGAAATTAAGGTAATATTTTAAAGATAGTATTATTAATCTTATTACAAATTACAGTTAATATTTGTTTCTATTATATTATGATATCTTACTACGAAAGAAATAATTTCTTTAAATTGTAAATTATTATCATACCAAATTGATTTAATGAAAAATTTATTATTTTTCAAGAGTTATCAGTTTCATTAATTTAATGAAATCAATAACCTTAATATAATGAGTTGACTTCATTGAATCAAAATCATACCAGTTTTTCGTTGATTAAATTACATTCTTCTTTGAGTGCATATAAATAGATTATTAAATGTGTATGATCCAAGCCCGTATACATAGGGGGGATTTGGGGTTCAACCCTCCAGATATTTTTAAAGTAGGAACAAACTAACTATAAATTTTATAATGTATTTTTAATTCATGTATTATAAATATTTTAACCCAACCCCTCCGAAAATTGATCCTGAATCCGTGCTTGGTATGATCACTATGATCTCAATTAAACTATGTAAAATGATGTCTATAGACATATATTATTAAGTCATTAGATTTATAAGTCTAATGGATAACTTTAATTATTTTGGCAATAAACCATTTTCTCATAGTTTTAACTTTTAAGTAATATCCTATAATTATAAATTGTCGCCTGCGATAGTACCTAGTACCAAGTAATCGATGTAATATTCGTACGCTTTTCCAATTCTAGATTCTGGGCGTCTTTTCTTTTAGTTATTTGTATTTTCAATCTAATTCGTCGCTTAATTAATTATATCCATTTTTTGAATCTACTTACTAATTATACTAATTAAGTACTAATTTACACGTACTGTTTGCATACCTATTTAAAGTTTCTAAAATTGGTGTTTAAGCAATAGTGAGGGGTTGATATTCTACCCCCTGCAGTTATACATATAAGTATATTACATATACATATTATACATATTGTATTCATTTTTGTAGATTTTTTTATGTTTAATATATATTGTTAAGAGACCGTTATACACGCATATGTAAATGTGTTGTCTCTCTCTTACTATTTACTAACGTACATCATAGCAAATTTGCGTTCAGTAGAATACATTTTGTGATGTTAGTTTTAATATTAAAGTAAATTTACCTATTATCAAATTTAAAGGTAATAATATTATCTATAAAATGTTGTATGATTTTATTGATATTATGATTTTAAATTGAGTTATAGCTATTTAAAACACTACAACATTAAAATGTTCATAACTCACTTTATAAAGTTATAATATCAATAAAAGCATATGAAGTTTTATAGATAATATTCTTATCTATAAATTTGATAATAGGTAAATTTACTCGAATATTAAAGCTAACATCACAAAATGTATTCGGCTGAACGCAAATTTGCTTTGAGGTATATTAGTACGAGAGAGATAAACATATTATACGGGTATAACGTCCTCTTAAACCTACATTTTAATAATAGTAATTAAAACAACAAATAGACAAATTAAAGCAAAATAAAGAATTATAACTAAAAATGTATTGAGAAAAATCAAAAAAGTAGATCTATTTTTTGGAGGGGTGGGGGGGGGGGCGTAAAAATATAGTTGACCCAGGGCGCAAAAATTGTAAATACGGCCCTGACTCCCACACAATAATGGATTTTTCTCCTCGTTGAACGAGTATGTTGTATGTAACAAATTCCAAAAATGGTCGAACTAGATTATACTTATTAATTATTATGTATTAATTATAAACAGTAAAAAATCGAGTCCTCTAAGAAGGGGGTGGCATAATATACGTTAATTTGGTGGTAGATACCTTCGTCAAACTATTCGTTCAACATTTTACTTTTTAAGAATTATACGTTTTACAATCTTTATCTTAAAAGTATGATATATTTTGTATTACGTACTTTTCTTTTCGAATGCGACTTATTTTACTTATTGAAACGTACATAACTGTACCTATATCATACAACTGTCTATTGTCTATACCTACCGATTCTGGAATAACAATTTATATTTCTAAAATTCAAATTACCAATGTACGAAATGGATTCGCAAAAATAATATTATTATTTATTGACGACAATTATATACACTTGTATAGTTGTATATTACCTATACATATGGCAATATGCAATAGGTATATCATGTAAGAACCTATTAACATATTATTACTTACCTCTAATTTTATGTAATAATTATAGTAATTAAAATTATTATAGTACCTACCTAATATAACAGGTATACTAGCTATTATAATGACGAAGTGCCTATTCGTTCTTTTGATGCAGTGTATTTTGTTATAAAAACTGAAAAGGTTTTGTATACGAATATACCTACAATTCTATTCCGCCGACGATCCCTCTAGCATCACACTCTCACCCCCACTCACTCTTTTCCAAAATCTCAAACATGTGCTCTCTATTATACCTTCCTCGACACACGCATGCCGATCCCAATGGAATACCCCCATATGGTCACTTCTTTGTGTTACCCCCTCGTGTGACTGTCTTCAAGAGCAGAGCCGTACCCTCGCACAGTCGCAAACTACACACACATACACATTTGTTGTCCACATTATTTTATTATCGTTGTGTAAACCAAGCCTATTTTTTGTGTTCAGTACAGATAAACGTCCACGACCACTCGGACGTTCCTGCAGTCGTCAATCGCCATCACACGAAAAAAAAGTACGAATACTTAGATTTTTTTATATCAAAACAAGGGAACAAAATTCAAATTAACCGCGGCCGATTATTATCGGTGATCTATAATATTTTATCATGCAAAAAGCTATCTATTCTGTACAGCAGGTAACGCCGTTGAATAATAATTTTTTTTTTTTTAATTTGTAAGCGAAGGTCGAACGATTCTAATGGACTGCATTGTCATTGATAGATTAAATAAGCTATCTAGGTATTCATGCATATATATTTTTTACTTTAAAAGATAAATTATTGAATTTACACTGGTAGTAATTGTTTAACACCCTTAAAACCTTGTAGACTAATCAGTTATCAAATCGTCCATGAGCTAATTAATTTAAGTGCTAGTTAGGTCAAGTATCTATTTTTAAATGTGTAATTTTATGTACTAGATATTTATTTAGGTACTTGGTGAAGTCACCGTTCTACGTAAATTATTGATAGTATAACTATAGTATTTAATGTAAGTTATTACCAGAAGCAGTGGCGTACTGCAGGCGTACATGTATATTTTCAATGGGGAAGAAGTTTTATTAAAAAACATATATTAAATTAAAAAAGGGGGTAATATGTAACTGCTTTGCTATACATTAGTGATCGAGTGTATACTTAAGTAACTGCAATGAACTTTTATGTGTTAAATTTAAATTCAACGACATTAGGTAACCTATAATTAGCACATTATTTCATTATACGCGGCTATTAAAATAATTTATTTTACTATTAATATTACGGTAGGTAGATTTGATATTTTCTGAAAATAATGTTTTTATTATATTATTATACAAGACGGTTTATAATATACTTATACAATTTATTATTGTTATTGATTTTTAAGTTAATACTATTTATTTTAAAACCGTATTAATACTTTAATAGCTTTGTAGAATAATAAATATAGGCATAGTTTAAATAAATTAATCTAAATTTTTTGAAAATGTGTTTGTGTATATAAATATAATTAAGTACGTAAAAATATTACGTAAGAATAATATTTTTGAATTACAACAAAATAATTATTATTGTAATTTTTTGTTAAAGTATCTTATTTTGACCAAACTTTCACTTCAATGTTTATAAAAAAAAATTGTGATTTTAGATTTTTAGATTTTTTTGTTTTAATATGAGATACGACTTATGAAGTTATGAGGAACCTTGTATTACATTTTCAAGCTCTTCGATCGAGTGAATATTTTTTTTTTATTCTGGTTTCAGTGATTTTGGTCGTTCGGAAAAAAAAATCTTTAGGGTTATATGGGTAATAGGTTTCAACTGTTTTGATTTCTTAAAGGTTTTCAAGAGTGTTACGGGTTCTGAATTATTCGGGTGCAACGCCTGGTTATAATGTAATAAAATTTCAAACAATATTGATATATATGTATATATAGACATAGTTTATTATACAACTGACATAACGCACATGTTGGTTCGCCCTTTACCACTAAACACACTCACAGTATTAAAATGCACGCTAATATATATTTTAGTAATTATCACGACCATGTGTCAATGTGGTATAAAATATAAATCAATCTGACTAATGTTTTGCATCCCCCTGTCACCTTTTAACGTGTGGCTATTTGACCGAGAACTCGTCCGACGAATAAGTAGACAAAAAAAACCGTTCGGAGTGTCGGGGAGCCACAGACGGCAGCGTCTCAGGGTCATGGTAGACAAAAAATAAATAGAATTACTGCCGAAATGCACCTCGTAGCGCGCGTGTATAGTTCGGAATACATTCTATTGGACGGGCACATATTATCATGACGTTTGCCCGTCGTTGATCGCGTATTAATATTATTATTATTGTAAACTGTGCGTTTGTGCACATGGCGTAGGTAGTGTATGCATGTTAGTGAGTGTGTGCACTGTGCAGCAGGTGTTTTTTCGAACTCACACTTACACACAACCGTTAGAGTGCGAGTGCATTTATTTAACGTACTCGGTATTTTCGATTACCGTCATTGCCGTTGGCCGTTGCCCGTCACTAGTCGAGAATCGCGACCGTAGACGTTCATCCTCACTCGTATTATACCGTAGTATCGCGACAAAGGCTGCGCCGGCGCGCCGTGCGAGCGTTTATATACCGTGTCCGCGTACAGGTATTGCGCTGGCGTCTGTCGCTTGCCAGTCAAAATAATAGTTTAAAAAATGATTACGTGATTCGTCATAGTAAATAACTTGATAGAAATAATGCGCGCGCGTTAAAGGTCGGTGCATTTGTTATAGGGAAACTGGAAAGTTCGTTATAGAGGACGATCTTGCACGGCTAGCAAAAAAATAACTATGTTAGCGGGATTACCAAAAAAAGTGAGTGATTATGACAATATTATATATTATATCTTTATTATTTTTATTTTTATAAATTATTATTAGGTTTGCCTGCTTTAAAACAATAGAAATATTAAAATAATTTAGGTATATGCGAATCTCTGTGTGTTTTCGTACAATAATCTGAATAATCGCGGTAAAAGATTTTTTTAAAAATTAAAATCAAATAATTAAAATTATTTTTTTTATTTGTTTTATCTACTCATCACGATTTTTATTGTCATTTATCGTGTACATATGTGTGTATTGACAAGTCGAGTATATGACGAATACCTACTGTAATAACATAGGCGCATTGATTTTTAATATTAATAAAATTCATTTTTACTACACTGAAACATTTTTATCTGAACACTCGAAATACAACGCCATTGATGTTCTAATATTTATAATATGTGTCTTGTATTTTAAGTAAATTACTTAAGCAGTTAAGCAGTAATCACGATTTACGAATATGAATGCCGTTTAATATTCCGCAATAATATACGAGTGATATTGGTATAACAATTATTTTTTAATTTTAATTAGCTTAATTATTATTCTTTGCTTCGAAAGTTTGAAGATGTGTACTTAAGTAAAATGTATCATTGTTATTTTTTAATAGAAAATATTGTACTATATAATATTATTGTATTGTGATGGTCGAATAGAAGTATACCTAAGTACCTAATGTCGAAAAAAACACATTTAGTTCGGCATGATTGCAATAATAGATAACACGTTGTATACTTTTTATAGAATCGCGTTTTTAATCCTTTTTGTCGTTTTTAAAAATCTGTGCCTAGTGTACTTATATTAGTGTCTGAACCCCCTTCCGTTGGCTATGCATAATTTAACATCTTATTATTAAATCTAGAATATAATATGGATAAATATTAAATTATCAACTGCAGATTTTGTGATTTTGTGATTGCATTGATTAAATAAACTTAATCGATGGTGATATGGTTCATATTATGACATATTAAAAATGATAATATAACTATGAAAAACGTTTTATAACGTTTAACATATCACATAAAGTAGGGGCCCCTCTTAAAAAAATTCTGGTTACACTAGCAAAATTGATTCGATCATTAATTGCATGACATAGGTGACTATTTAAAAGAGAAGTGACTTGCGTAGTTGCGTGCAATTTGATTACAGAACAGTTATTTATATATAATAACGTGTCAGTGTGTCACAGTAAACTTTAGTTATAGCTTATAGGTAATATATTTTTCATTATAACTTTACAAATTGTAAAATAATAATGAAATATTAATAAATAATCTACTGCATTGTTTTAAGTGAAATTTATGTAATAACTAATAAATAATAAGTAATAAGTATAATAATAATTAATAAGTATTATGAAAATTAAGTAGTAAATCAATACGTTTATACATTTTAAAAATTCATGTTTTTATTATTATACAATTTTATATATATTTATAAGTATTGATATAATATATAATCTATATAATATCTAGATTAAATGAGTGATTTGAACATACTATACGTACTTTGGACACTTTTTAAAGGTAAAAAATCCCCTGATTTTTAAATTATGGTTTTTTTCCTCCATTACGATTTATCTTAGGTACTAATAAACTTAGAAAAAGTCCTTTTTCCCGGATAGTTGAAGATATTTACGCAACACTAATTTTTGATAAAATCGATTTTGTTATGTTGTAATTACTAATTAAAAAACGAATACCCACGATTATTTTAAATTTATATATACATATATATATTATATATATAATGCATTTTGTATAGGTATAATAGCAATAGGTATTAAACATTAATTTTATAACTTAATCTATTTATGTATAATAACATGTTATGAGTTCTTGCAACTAAAAAAGATAATACTATGAGTCAGAAATTATAAACTTTAAATTAATCCCGAATTCGTTATGTATAATTTTGTCGTATTTTCATGATTTAATCTAATATTATAAACATTGAATTTATTAATTATTGATTACGAGTGTGGACTGTGTGGTTATGTGTGATCAACTAACATGTGTGTTGTACCTTTTGTACAATGAATGTATTACATTATAAACAGGCCTAACTCATAACACCCCTGAAAACCCTTAAGAAATCAATACAGCTGAAACCCATATAACCCGAATGGTTTGTTTTTACAAATGACCGAATTCATTGAGAACATGATAAAAAACAATAATCATTTGATTATAAAGCTTTGAAAATGTAATTCAAGATTTCTCATAAGTGTAGCTAAAACCAAAAAAAAATAAAAGCGCAAGTTCTTTTCATAAAAATTTGAACGTATTTATTATACGTATAATGCATAGGTACAAGATACTGATTACTAGGATATAGCATTAAAGTATATTATTATTAAATATATACGATGTGTTAACCCTATTATATTATATATAAGGTAGTCTTAAGAAATATTGCAGAACATTGATACCTATGTAATAAGTAAAACTCGTGGGAAAATATATTTGGTTGAATCTCATTAAATTTTAATATATTTCGTTACAGATTTTGTTGTACTTATTGCAAAAATTATAAATATAATTTTATCGAAATAGATTCTCACAGATTTCATAATTTCAGTATAGGTTAGGTAGTATATAATGTATAGTGTAATATTCGAAACATTGCGATTATGATTTTGTTTAAGCTCTGGTTGTATTTCGTTATTGATAGATATGTCGTTAACAATTTTATTATTAGGGTTAATTTGTTTGTCTTTATATATTTTATTGATATCTATCTACGTATCTAGATCAGTTATCATAATTGATTTTAAAATAAACGTAAATTGTTATAAATTCAATGAAATTATTTAGGTTATGTTAGGTATTACATTAGATCATTGCCTATTGGACCTTGATTTTATAAGGATTACACTTTTATTGTCATTTCATTTATTCAACCTTCAGACATTGTCTGATTACTATACTTTGTTCCTACTGTATTTTGTAAAGGTTTGTCTATTTTTAATTACCTTTTTAATATTTTCTGAGAATGAAACATATTAAGTGTAAAAAAATAAAAATGACGTGTCTTCTCATTTTAGAGCTTACCTACCATTTGATCAAACCATCGTAGGGTGGTTTTTCACAGCAATTATAGTTTGTATTTGAAAGATTAGAGAATTCTCAGTTGTATATATTTAATAGTTGAAAATACCTAATTTAAAACTGTTAAAAACTAGTAATATTTATTTTATGTGAAGCTAATATTAAGATTTAAATGGTTAATTTGTTTTTTAGAAATTATAGTATTTTCAAAATATTTTGTCTTTTTTGTGTTATTTTTAGATATTTAAAATTTTTGACTTTTAAACATTTTTTTGACAAAGGATATATTTAAATTTATGATAGTGAGTAAGTTGGAAGTTCAATTTTTGACGATATTCTTCAAAATTACAAAAATGTAGAAAAGTTAATAATATTTTTAAATTGAATAGTTATGCTGGGTCGTCCCGAACCACAATTCATGGAAGGAGGTAGGTGGTAAATCTATTAATTTGTCGACTCCAAACATTTTTTTTCTCACTGCTTGAAAAGTTTTTTTATTATATTACTTTATAATTTATATTAATATTTAGTTTATATAAATAGCTTTATTTAGAGGCCTGATGTGGCGTGCTGGTTGTTCGCTGTCACTAATGTGATTTATGTTGCGGTCAAGCATTGTCCGGCGTCGCTAGTACCCTAATAGATGACTCGGATTTCTAGTGACGAATTCTTGCCCTTTATATACACGTGTTCTTTAACCAATAAGTTTTAGTTGTTCATGTGAAGATAAAAATATAAGGTAACAATTTATCATACGTTTACAGCACCCGTAATCCATTTACCCAAATTAAAAAATTATGTACTTATTTAAAATTTTAAATAAGAAATGTGATAACTATATCAGTTTTTAATAAAAACGATATCTAATAATATTATTTTTATAAAAAAACATATATATATATATCAGCGGTAATGTATGTAATACGATATTTTGTTAAATAACTAGATATTCTATAAAATTTCTAAATATGCTCGTTAATATATAAATTACACGGGTTTACTGGTTAATATATAGAAATTAGTTGGGTTTTCGCTAATGTATGAAATTTATAGTCATCGTTATAGGTAGATAACCGGGACTGGAATAAATAACATTAGTGACATCCCAAATGAAGATATTTGTCTTTGAAAGGCATCCGAATCCCAATCACTACTCACTAGGTAATAGTTAAGAGTTTTTCAAATGCACTTGTCAACAAAAGTGCACCACAAAATGTGCCTCTAAATGCCACCCAAAAAGTTCATGTACTAATCAAAAATTGTAATTTGTAAAAATGATAATAATTTAATGATTGTAAATAAAAATTTTAATTATAATAATTAAATAATTCTAATAAATTTACGTTAAAAAAATGAATATTTATATTTTAGGTATATAATAATCTAGCCAATTTAGAACGTGTTTGACTTAATATTATTAATATTTGATTTTTTTCTAATTCGAAATTTGTTTAACATTTTAATAATTCTAATAAATTGCCGTTGTACAAATCAGAATTGACTTTTTCAAAATTAATTTTATATTTTATATACGTATATTATATAAATTCAAAAATAGTTTTAAATACACTAACAATAAACCGTTATTGTTAGTTTATAAAATATCTAGTTAGTATGCAGATTGTAGAATAATAAATTAGTATGTAGAATAACTAGTTGAAGTATGTATTTATGGATTCATTCAATACATTAACTGAAAGTACCCGTAATTCTATAAAATAACTAGTTAAAATTTGAAATTGAGTAGTTAATAGTCTTTTAAGTTTCCATTTTATTGACAGCCACAGATATATTTTGACTTGTATTAGGAAATATTTAATACCTCATAAACGCATTTGTGGTTAGGTAGATATACATTTTTTTAAAGATAAAAGACAATAATAATATAATTTGAAAATTTAATTTAAGATGCCGTAAAAAATAAAAATATTAAAAATAAATAAGAACGATTTTTTTTTTTTTATCAATGTGTGATGTTCAAATTTTAATAAAAACACGGAATTTGCGAATATTATGGTGTGATTTAACATTTTCAAAATATTTAATTTGAATAGATAATTAATGAAAATGTCATAAAAAGTTCATCATAAGTTTCACCTATCCAAGAATTTCATAAATATAAATATCCATTTTTAAAACATTTTTTTTTATAGAAATTTCATCTTCAAATATTTTGATGTAGATATTTAAGGATTTGAAAATTTTCGTTACTAATGTATTTACTATGTACAATGAAAAAGTTCAACCTACTTTATTACTAATAGAAAAATATTAATATATAATAAGATATTCTAAAAAATATAGGTTGTAGAATATTTCCACCTAGAATCGTTTTTTGTATGCAATGATTTATTATTGAATTCAAATCAAACACGGTTGTCAGTTACTCAGGTTTTTTTGTGTTTGTAATCTATGTATTTTTATAATAAGCCATATTATTTATGTTTTTATAAATTAATTATTTTACAGTTTTTTTTTCTTAAGCCTCATAGTGAATAGTGATTATTACTTATTATTAAATGTTTAATTGGTTAAGATATATTTGAATATACCTCTATTATTTGCTTAATTTATTTCGTACATGTTGTTTTCCAAGTATTTTTTTTTATTAAAAACATCGAAATTACTGTGTTTATGCTAGGCAAGTTTAATTTGTGACATCAATAAAATTTTTACTTAATTGAGTAATTTAAATGCAGAAATATATTTTATTTACAAGAAATTCTAAATAAGATACTATATGTCAGGTGACTAGTGATTAATTAACAGTTTATTTTTATAACTACAGCCTAAATTTAATAATTGCATACGTATTTGTTATATGAATAAATAAATAATTTTAATATAATTATCCCTTGCTAAAGAATATATCTACTTCTTAATGTACATATAGAAATAAATGCTTGCAATGAATAAAGTGTATTCAGGCGCAATGAACAAGATAAAAAAATCAAGTTTATATTTTATGTATATTTTGTTGTATCTAATCTTCTTTATTTATTGTAATAATGTAATGATCTATTATTAATATTATAATTATTATTTAGCTCGACATATATTATAATATATAACTATTAAGCCATAAGCCCATAAGATATAATTAATCATTAGTCATCAATGCTCATAATTTGGACTAGTTTTTTGAAAATAATAAATTTAACTTATAGCAAAATATTGTCATTGAATTTATCACGTAGATATAAAGTATTAATTTATGTTATAAAACTTTTAATATCTTTTAAAAAATCTTGTTATTTTATTTAAAAACTAGAAATTCATGTACAAGGTTAATGGAATTATATTCATATTATATTTATACTTTTCTATCTATTCGTCGATATAATATATCAATGATTATTCGTTTTTGTTTAATTTGATGACGACTATATGTCTATATTGGTAAAAATAATAAATGATGTAATATTATAGTACGAAAACGGAGTGTACCATGAGTGAATTGTCCACTTTTAATAAATTTCCCGTATGAGTGTGGGGGGGGGGGGTTCAATAAGTCAATGTTATTAGTAATTAATTAACCTCTTTTAAATTAAAAAATATATAATTTAAATATTTTTCCACTGGATAATTTATGGTAAAAATTCAAGGTTATAGAAATAATTTTTATTAAGTTCCTAGTGTATCAAAATTACTTTGAGAATTATTTACATAATGTATGTTTAAGCATACAACATTCAAAAACGAAAAACTTAGTCATTATATGTACTACAGGTATACTATAAGTTTTAATTTTAAGAAGGTAGGTTAATGTAATAATATGTAAATAGATAAACGACATCAAAGTTTATTTATTGATTAAATTATTGAAGTTATTATTGTATTCTGAATCCTGATAAATTAGAAAATAGAAAAAATCTAGGAACTTTATTTACTTTATAGACATACAGTATTTGTTAAGTGTGCGCGAGCCTCGTGATTGAATATAGATTGTCTTCTTTGTTTTCAGTTTTCGTTATTAATGATTGGCCACAGCCAAAATATTACTTTACCATGTTAATCTTAGCAAATTCAAGCTATAGATGGTTTTTAGAATAATAAAGTTTCGTTCGTTAGAGTGTTAGTCGTGTTTGGTTCGTGTTAACAGTGTGACTAACGTCGTTGCCATCCACAGAAGCCTCCGCCTGAAGTTACACTTATTTAAGATAGATTATACTTCATAATGAGATAAACTGCGCATAATCGACACCTACTAAATTGTAGAATGAGTTCTCCGATTTTTTTCTATTTTCTAATTGATTGGAATTTAATAATATAATACAATAATAATTTCAATAACTAAACTTTGATGTAGTTTATAATATAATACCTATATATTTAAAATTTTAAAACTAAAACTTTATAATATACCCATATAGTCATATCTAAAAATAGTAGCTACAATGCTTAAGTTTTTAATTTTTGAAAATTTAAAGCTTAAACATACATGATGTAAATAGTTTACAAAATAATTTTGAAAAATTAGGAGACTTAAATGAAAGTGATTTAAAATCATCACTATAACCAGGAATCTTAACCTTTAATATTATCGTAACCACCATTAGAACTAATTTGATAAATTTGAATTCAATAATAAATTATTGCATAAAAATAATAATTCTAAGCGGAGATCTGTCAGCTTATTTTTTTAAGAATATATTTATATTACATTATTATTAGAAAATGTATTTTCTATAAGTATAATCCTGTAGGTTAAACTAATTTTTTTCAACTGACATTTTTTTTTACTGAATGGTTAATGATAATTTCAATATTATGAAATTATCATTAACCATTCAGTATAATAAAATATGATTATATAGACACAAGTTTCAAGTTCTCACGAATATTTTGAACTATAATAAAATAATTATCCATATTTTTCATTTAAATATCCAACTTTGTTCAAATATGAATTTTAAATGTCTATAAAAAAAAAATTAAGCTTATATATTTTTAGATTTATAGATTGTTCCAGAAAGAGAAAAAAATATTTAGGAGGTACCTTATATTAAATTTTTACGTCTTAGCTTTATTAACAATTTTTTTTCATTACAATAAGAAAACTGCAAAATATATTTTGTCAATATTTGATTTACGTAAAACTTTTAGTTTTTTCTCTTATTTTTCTTTAACTCGGTTATTTTCAAAAGCACTGAATTTTTTTACCTTTAAAATTCCACCTAAATCCAATTTGCTACCAGAAATCACATTCAATGTTTAATCGAAGTATCGAACTCAAAAATAAATTTAATCACACGTAATTGTACAAACAATATATTCATCATTTCACTCAAAATCTAAAAATACAGATATTTAAATGGAAAAATATTATTACACGAAGGTAAATAAATTACCTAATAATAAAATATGGTAATTTTTCTTTTAATTCAACTGCTATTACTTTAAAAATTTAATAAAAAAAAAAGCTTTATGTAAAAGATAAAAATATAATGTATATTGTATAAATTATTTAGTACCTAATCTTATAATTGATTATCTTTACATAAACATTTAGATTAGAAACATGATATAAAAATATTTTTTTTTTTTTGTAAAACATAATCGTTTATACTATAAACATTTTATCATCGTATTGTTATAGTTTTTATAGCTGGTTGTTGTTATTATTATTTTTTAGTTGAGAATGGGACACAGTGACACACCATGGCATTTTTATAAATTCTTGAAAAATTAATAAAAATATTTTTAACATACTAATAAAAATAATAAATAATAATGATGTTTATTTTATAGCATAAGTGAGTTTTTTAAATTATTATAAAACAATAAAGTGATTAGTGATTAACTATAATATATTCTCTAAGTATATTTATAACTTAAAATTAAATTAAGTATATTAAATATTAATGTAAAAAATACACAGTTATGATATAACACCTAGGTTAACTATTATAAAGTCTAATATTATGTATTACCAATCAATTAAGTAGTATATTGATATAAGTAGTTAAATGTATAATTTATAGAATTGTAGAATGTTTTGAACCAATGTCCATGATTAACTGTTGACAATATGTTAGAACTTCAAATTTACGATGAGAGCTGTCTGATATCATTTAGAGACTGTGATTTAAATAAATGTATAAGTATATGACTATTGAGTAAAAACTAATTAAACATAATATATATATAAAAAAATAACTATTTGAATAATGATGAATCTATTTTTTTGGGTTTAAATATTGTTGTATGAAATTCTACTTAATTATAAATTGACCTCCAATATTTTTTATTTATTACTTGTCTTCTTACAATAGTTATATCGTTGAATAGATTTGACCCGCAGAGTGTATACAAAAGTTTAAATATATTTTTAATTTTTATTACAAGTGCTTTTACTTATAAAATATCGATATATTATGGTAGTTATTAAAAGTTTATATTAATATCCTTATTTTTTTTTTGTGAACTTTAAGTATGATAAAATAATAATCATATATGGTTATTGATTATTATTTGTCAATATGTAACTAAATAACTGATTTGTAAATAAAGTATACACACATTTGTTCTAAATAGTAAATTATTATAGAAGGCCATCTAGATCTCAAGGTTATAGTGAAGTCTTTAGATGTTAACTATTGAATAATAACTTTTGTATTTTTTTATTTCCGTATATTATTTTTCTCTCGGTAGCTTGTTAAGTTGTAGTCCTATATAATACCATTGTTGTTTATATAATTATTAATTAGTGATAATACTAATATATTATGGTTTATCACTTACCTATAATATGATCTATACGTTAAAAACATAAAATGGAATGTCACAATTGAAAAACATTGTAAACAAAAAAAATATATCCATTATTAAAACTTTTTATATTTGATTTTGTTATTGCATAAGTCTTATATAGGTGTACACTGTAAATAATAAATTATTATTTGCACATCTGAAATATAGTTTAAACTTTAATTAGTCTATACTAACTTAAAAGTAATAAGTGAACTGTTTATTGTTTAATTTATTTTGGAATGTAATCATAAAACAAATTTACTCATGTTTAATATAAAAACGGATATTTTCAATTATTAGCTATCTATACCTACTCTACATTAACAGGATGAATGAGTTAATACACTAATTTTTCAGTTAATTTTCATTTATATTATTATATTTTCATTAAAAAGTTTTTCAAACAAATTTTTTTCTACTTTTATAATTTAAATATTAAATTGAAACGACAACAATTGTTTCAAACTTTGTACTGTTGATACCCATGATAAAAATGATATCTGATGGTAACTATTTTGGAATAATTCGATTTTAATATTTAATAAATATTATTAAAATTTTTGTTTTTTCTTTATTTTTCAAAAGTATTTATAATCTAAAAAAAGAGCAGAAAGAGGAAGAGTATACGTTATAATATGATGTTAGACAACTGTTGAAAAGAAAAATCAATCCGAGTTCATTATTTTAATGAGTTGTATTATTATATAACCTAACATTAACATGTGACCATGTGGGTATAGTTGAACTGCATAAATAATCCAATTATCAAAAAAATAATATATTATAGAAAACTGAAATAGATATAAGTATAAAATAGATTTGGTGTATTAAAGTCAAATTTAATATATTGAAGTAAAATGAATAAATAAACATTTAAGCAGAATTCTGAATAAAAATTGAAATATTTCATGAGAAGCGCGCGTTTTTATCGATTAGGTGTTGTTATAATTTATATTAATGAGTCTAAATAGGAATGATTATACTTATGTTACTAAACTAATTGTCCATGATTGTTTTAAGTTTTGAAGGTGTATTAATTAAGTATACAGATAATGAGGCGACATCAGTTAAAAAAATATAATGATAAATGAAACACTTACCTATAGGCTATAATTATAAACTTATAACTTATAAGATGAATGTATCTATATATTTATTTAAAATATATAAAGATTAGTCGAGGTATTATAATGTTTTTTAAAACGATTAGTGTTTAGTTCATACTTCCTATTTAGTATTTATAGTTTAGATATAGTTAGTTGTATTGTTCTCATCCATGGATAATTTCATTATTAGTCATTACTTATTAGTATATATTTATTAATCTAATCATAAAACGGTTTATGTTCAGAAATATGAACTATAAAATAAGACATTAAAAATAAAACCACAAGATATGAAATTAACTGCCTGCCTTGCCCCACTTGAAGACTCTGGCTTACATAAATTTGTCTTATGATGTATTTATATTTTATTTTTACAATATCGATTTATAGGTCAATAAATACTTATTGGCCCAACATACAATTTAAGTATCAATGTGACTATTAGAATTGATATATTCTATTTATGTATATTGTGTTAAATATTTATAAAATCGGCTTAGAGATTTTTATATTTTTCTTATTTTTACAATACCTATTGGTTTATGTATTTAAAAATTAAATACTGTTTCGAGGTAATAACCATAAAATGCTAATATGATATTATATAAAAATCTATTTAACTGATGACCTGATAGCGATACACGGAGAAAGTTATGAAATGAGACTACTTCGACATACGTACCTATATATGTAGCAGACCAAATGATTATTATCATTGATTTTAAAATCAATGTTATTACTAGGTATTTTGTAAAGTAATCAAAAATAGTTAAACCTCTATGTTGGGATCCCATGATATTACAGAACGAGTGCGAGTGGTGATATATATATAAATTATAATAAAATATAAATAGTGTATTTATAGGTATGGTGATAACACGATTTTTTTACTCCATATATTGAATATACTATATAGGTACCTAATTTACAAAGAGATTTTTTTCCAAAACTTTAAATATAGAAGAACAGTAAGTGTGATTAATGTGAGGTGATATTTATTAAGGTTAGATAGTGGATACTGGATAGGTAAGAAATATTTATTTTAAATATTTTATTCACAATAAATATGTTAAAATCTTTTGATTTCATTAGTAATATTTATAATAACTGTAAGATTTTTACTCGGTAGATTTATCTTATATCTATACATAAGTCCTATGTATTATTAGTTATTATATTATAAAACCATATAATGTGGATTGATAGCCAGTATGTACAATTTTCTCAATGGAATCTAGTAATATAATTATTTTCTTATGTGTAAATAATAATTTCATATTATATAATGTAGTATTTACTACATATTATAACAACATTTGTAAAAACATTTGTATGCGAAAACAAAAACCATTTCGTTTGAATTTGGCCATCATTGCGTTGAGCGTTAATCACACGATTATAATTTATAAATAAACATAAAATATGTGTGCTGTTAGTCATTTAAAACATTTGGTTTTGATAGGTATGAGGTTGGCAAAAGAACTTTAACTACGTATGTCTGTTTGTGTTACCTACATTATGCTCGGGTCCGCCTAATACTGGAGTATGGTTTTATTGTGCGGAATTATCATACAGCTAGTGATTCAAATGATTCAATCCTTTCAAGGTAACTTGAGAGAGTATAGTTTTTGCTTTTTGGCACTTACGTATATGCTCTGGTAGTCTGGTAGCAAAAATACTGGACCAATCTTTCTTAGCGAAGGCGCACGTAGATATTTGGTTCATTGAAAGATTGTTAAATGGAAAAATTGTTTCTTTTGCATTTATCACGCGAATCTATTTAAAGTAGATATAGGTACCTTAGCGTTGAAATTGAATAATGTTCCTTTTTATTTTGCAAATGAGCCACTAATACGTATTTGCGGACCTAAATTTTCAAACTTAAATTTGTATTTTCAGTTATATTATAATGCCTAACCGAATACTGTGTAGTTAACTTTTATTTATATTTTAAAACATGTTTGCTAATGTTATTTTAATCATGTATATATTATTTTATGCTTGCCGCTGTTTAATTAAATTAATAAATTACAAATTGTACATATACGGCAATGTAAAAAAAGAGCTTAGTCGGTCAAAGCATAGATTAAATATATGCTAGTATATTTAATCATATTTTTTTAGTATTTTTAATCTATGTCCTGTGATTATAGTAAAAATAAATTAATCATATTTTCAAATTAATAACATTGCTAATTATTCATATTACGCATTGCAATACATATTTTTATATACTATTATAATATTGTATTGTATGAAACACGTTCGAGTCATTACTAAATTATTATTACCATTATTAATATACAAAAAATAATGTGATGTATGTGTGCATTTACAGATCACAAGGTCGGTGTCGAACATTTCGGCGATGCGCGGCAAGAATGAATCGACGATGATGACGTCGTCGCGCGCCCCGTCGGAAGTGGCGAGCGCCGAAATGTCGTGTTACGGCGTGTTCCGCAAACTGGAACCCGTCGGCGGGGGAGAGCGCATCACGGCCGGCCGGCCGCCTCAGTCACGACTGCCAGTGCCGCCGCCTATATCGCCAGTCAGTCCGCGAGTGTCAGCGTTCGCGTGCGCTACCGCCGCAGCCGACGACGATCACGACGACGAAAACCTCGACCACGACTGTTGCAATTTTGACCGCGAGACGTATTTGGTGTACGGTTGTGACGCGGCCACGGCGATTACTACGACGTCGACCACTGTTACGACAGACGCGGCTTCGACGGGTGGACGCGACGAAAGCGGGCTGAGCGATTTCGGCGGCGCGGCCGCTTGGGACGAATACGACTACTGCTGTACCGCGGCCATCGCGGTGGGGACCACGGCTGATCTCCGCGGGGGCGCGGCCGCCCCGTTCAGTCACACCCCAATGGGCTCGACCACCAAGCTCGTGGGGATCGACGCCAACAGCGATGATACGCCAAAGGTACGTACTGACCCATTACATACCACTCTGGTACCAACTGAATCCTGCGGGCAATCCAAATAAATATAACGTCATATAGTCAATTATTGCAATATTATACTCGTCGCTCATACTTGTAATACATTGTTGTAAAGCAAGAGTTCGTAAATATCGGATTTTTGCTTTTTTTTAAATAATTGTTTTCTATTATGTGCTCATCTTCACTTAGTCCCTTACGATGTGTTAGGTAGTGTACAATATTGCAGTTTACAGTTTGCTACATTACTACATACTTATACAAAAATATTTCACAACTAATTATAACTCGAGTAAATCACAAATGTTCCACCACCGTGGAGCGCAAATCACTGTATAGTTGGGGGCGAAGTTGTGTATATCTATAACTCCATCCTATTAAAAATCGATCGCTAAGTAAATTTGGTCATTTTTTAGTTTTTAATTTTAAATCTTTTTCAAATTCAAAAAAATTAATCAAAATGAAGAAAAACGTTTGGCACCACGGAGTACGTAATATGAGTTGATGGACCGTCAATTGAGATGGGGTCTAATAACAACTGCTATACATAGTTAGGACAGTTATAATAATACACTATATAGGTATGCTAATGTTCTATATAAACAACAAACGCTATATTAGGGTGAAAGCGCACAACAAGTGTAGTTAGTGTAATTATAATATTTTAAGTACATTACACGTGGATCTGTTTTGATCAGTTATATAAGTGTTTAGTGTTTTTATAGATAAAGTTTTCGACACACCTTTGTGTTGTAATGTTTGTCCCAGACACACAATATATATTACTATTATTAGTTACTCAAAGTAAATCAGTAAATACTGTGTATTACAGAATATTCTTCTACGGATTATGTTTGTCTGTATTTTAAGTTATAAGTTATAACCTAACCTGGGGAGTGAAAACCTATTTCATGTAGATTACACGAGCCTTTATTAATTATTAACCGAGTTGATTATGCGTGATTTTGCATTTATTGGAACAGTAACATATTCATTTATTATTAATAATATCTAATAATAATAATAAGTTTAAATTAAAATCCAAAAATATTTATGAAGTAATTGTATCGTTAACCTGAGGCAAGCTACACGATTTTATATTTTAAATATTATTATTATACATATTTATAGGTAATGTTATCTATTAATTAAATATATTAATGAAAAATTTAACTTTATATTAAAATACGTTATTTTTCATTATAATCAAGGTTGCAATACAAAATTACACATAACTAATGTTAGTAATGATTTGGTTATTAATTTGTCTGTACATAACACTATATAGTATATAATGTATACCAAACATCTTGAAAATAAATTACGAAAATCAGAATAATACCCATGTATACGGAATGTGCTGCTACTGGCAAAATTAAATTGAACTACAATCAATAGGTTTTAGTTTGAATAATTTGTTGTTATTTTCCGTTAGAAATTAATTGTACATCCTCAGGGCTTGAAAACTAAACAATAGTAGGACTAATAAAGAAAATAATATTATGTACTAATGTAATTCTACCCGCGTATGTATCGTGTAGTACGTACGTATAGGTATTAAAATCGTTACATTATAATAGTAATATAAGTATCTACATGCTACGTCAGTTCCAGTCAAGCGATCAATAAAATTAACCGTTATCAAATATGCTGAAATTCGTCATTTACCTAGTCAAAAAGTGATTGTGATGACTGATAGGGGCTTAGATTTGTATACATTTGCATATTTTTACTGGTTGGTCGTACAGTATAGGCTGAGTAAGCACAATATATAATGTATTATGAAAATGTGTTTTATTAAAAATACGATTTTTTTTGGAGTATTTTTGTGCATATTTCAACATTTTATACCTTTAAGAGCATATTTTACAGTTTTAAGTTTACATTAGATTTTTTGTTTATGGAAAATTACACTATTTGGTAACTAAAATAAGAACTTGACGTAAAATTTCGAGAAATTAATATTTTTATACATACCTATTTTTTTTAAACAATAATAAATGAATAAATAAATATTGATTTAATCTGTAACTTGTTTTATATTAATTAATTTTTTTAACATGACTGCGATCATATTTTATAGTATGTTTGGGAATTTTTGGTGCATAATACATATTTTAAAGAATATATTTCGTGATTTTTTTTTATATAAATTCAAACCTTACTGATAACGAATTTGTGTGTGATGCAAAGTAGCATTTTAAACAAAATTTTTGATTCAATTGCCGTAGAACCTCCAATTATAATAAGTAATAATAACTATATAGTTTCGTGCACGGCGGCCTTGACAAGGCGAAATTGCACAGCTCGTTAAATTCTGCGGACCGTGAACCACACAAATCTGTTTATTCAAATTATTTTAGAAAAAATGGACTCAAAAAATGGAAATAGTGGTTTTTTTTTAGTTTAGTCTTTCGTTTCCTGAATAAATACAAGAAACATCACCAAGTCACCGAAATATGAGCGTAGTAAATTTTCAATGTGTGTAGAAAATCACGTAATATTTTAGGGTTAATAAAAAACGAGTGTATTATTTTTGACAGTTAATGATGTTTTTGTGCAGTAGGAGTTCTGTAATAGGTAGGACTAACTTTTTTCTTATCTTATGACTTATACACATTTTGCTGTACAAATTCATAATGCACAATTGGTTATGCATATTGCATAGGTACATTGTATTACAAACGACCACCGAATAAATATTTTATATATATAAGTAATAATATAATATTATATAGAAAATATCTTGTGACAGCTTAGTAGATAGATGATTAATAATAATTTTGTATATTTTAAATAATATTTTTGAATTATTTAACTATTACTTACACGTATGTTGAAAGTTGAATATTATATTTTGAAACATATAGATATACGTCGTTTATTTGGTTTTAAATTTTATAAATAATGATGTTTTCGGTCGTTTAAGTACAATTAGTAAGGTGATTAAAAAATGTAATAATAATTTGAATTTATTCATAAAATTATTATATTACTATATGTAAATAATGAAATGCATAAATCGTAATGTTGGTAGGTAGATTTTGTGGATTATGTTTTGTCATACATGTAACTTAAAAATTAAAATAGATAATAGATTCCAAACATGGGGGAAATTAAAATATTATATTTACTTTAGATTGTTATATCACTTATCACTATAGTATCCATTGAATCATTATATAATACATGTAAATTATTAGAAATATAATTGAATTTTTAAGCTATTTAGATTTATAGTATAATAATACTATAATAATATTTAATCCTCGATTTTATAATGTATTGTTAAAATAATACTTGTATTATAATGTGGTAGGTATAAGGTATACGTTACATTGATATTTTAATGTAACTAATATAAAATGTTACATTTGATATATTATTACGTTTTGCACGTTTTAAATTGACCGTAGTTATACATTATAATAGTTTTTTCTATGATATGGATATCTAATTTAGAAGGCAAGATGAGGATATATTATATTATTATAATATAATATGTTCTAAGTTCTCGATAAATTTTAAACATAAAATATAATGTTAATTGTTATTTTGAAATTTGATATATTTGTTCTCTGTGTAATGGATATTATAAACGGCGAATAATAGTACAATTATAGATTTTAATGTTCCATGTGGTTTTAATTAAATATTGATATTATACTTAAGAGAACGTGATCTAATGGATTAAAACATCATTTTTAATCGTTGTCTTGTTATAATACGATAAAATATGGAATATTGTATAACTTGATATAATGGAAAATGGAACCAATACAATTTAAGTGTAAATTATTTACATTTAGGTGAGTACAAAAAAATATATTTCTATGGTAAATGAGATAAAATTCCGTCTGGTACCGTAACTGATTATATTTTCAAACATTATGTTGAATTTTAAGAGTTTGTTTTAATTTTTTTAGATTATCGTTATTTAAAATCATTAATTTGTGTATAGGTAATGTGTATAATGTATAGGTTTAGTACCCATATTAAACATTCTAAACTTCCACCAATTTTTCTTTTATCGGTGTTATGTAACCCTTTAGATATACAAAATCAAAATTATTAAACATATATATTTGTTCAAAAGCATCTCGAAAGTATATTTAAAAATCTAACCATTCTAACAAAAACATGGATGTATATCAGACTGCAGATTAAATTCTGTGTACGATAAATTACTATAGTACAAGATGATTGATGTTTATACTCATTATTTTAAAAACTTGTAATATTTTTTGAAAGTATAGTTTTTATATAATTTGATATCATTGTACAACATATATTTTTAATTTCATATCCCAAAGCAGAATATTTTCTGTAGCAATTCGATGTATACAAATTGAATTTCAAACGAGTAAATTAGCTATAATTTTTGAGTATTTAAAGATTATAAATATTAGATAAGCGTAGTAGTCTGGAGCATTGGGTACTCTATAAAATGTTAGAACTACTGGGGTACTTTTAATGATTTTCTAGACCTAGTCATTGTACCCTATCAGGTCCATCAATAATAACAAAAAATATTGTTTTCGTCTCGGTGACGCACGACGTGTTCATTATATTATACGCCCTTAAGACGAACCACATGAATCTTATATTATATAATCGAATTATCATTCTATTTCATATATTTTTTTCTTCGTTAAAATTAATATTCTTTGGATGACAGTACGTGTCGGTCATTGTTTGTGTGACACCATTTGGGCACGAGCCTCTTACCGTTTTTTTAAAAAACAATTTTTTTTTTTATAGTACCGATTTACATTCTATTTCCTTCTATGTATATTGTATATATAATAATAATAATAATAATAAAGGATATGTAGGCGATTCGTAATGGTTATCGTCTTCATGATAACTACAAGGTTCTTGTTGGACTAAATACTTAAATATTATTATTATTACTTACAGTCAAAGCGAGGAACGAATAACAATAAGTGTGCACCAAACACACGCTGTATACATATAATATACACCTGTAGGTAACGGAGACGACTGCAGTGGATTGAGGTGCGGTGTGCGTGTGTGTGTGCAGCATATATATATATATATTTATATACGATATTCGATTACAATGGAATGGTGCGTGTGTGTATATATATATATATATATATATATATACGCTATTCGATTACAATGGAATGGTATGTGTCGTACATATGCACGACCGACACGAAAATTAAAAATTCTCATTTATGTATGGTCTGTATATACGCGATGACAATGTCAACGTGCAACGGTGCTTATTGTGCCGGTGCGCGCCTAGTGCCTATAAAAAATAAAAACGAAACGATGACAGTGTGCGCAACAAATATAATACATATATTATTATTAGTATTAGTATTATTATGTAGCACCTTTATAATTTATATATACACAGTGTAAGTGGATATAAGTGTGGGGCGACGGAGCGTACCCTGTGCTATCGTCGTAATAGTGAAGCTGTGTATAGTCGTCGTGTGAATGATAGATCTAGCGATTTTTTTTTTTTTTTGAGAAGGAAGACTGCAGTTCAATATATATCTTCGATAATGGACTTTTCATAAGTCGATCTGATTTGTATTTATAACACTAAAGTTAAATGTGATCCATTTAAGTGACAATACTAATTATTTCAAAAAGTTTCAAAAGTTTTTTGAACATTTTATATTTCACTACAAAACAACATTTTCTATTTTTTTGAAATAAAATATGCATTTTTAATTTCATAATATTCCGAAATTGAATATTTTTCGTACAAGTAGTTAATTTTTTATAATTTAGAAAGTATTTAAACTTAGACGAGCAGAATAAAGTGGTATTGGAGAACCCCGCAAAATGTTGATCCAATACTCCGCGTCCCTGTTTATTTAAATTTTAAATATTTTTAACTAATAAACTAACTTGTTCGAAGAATATTCTGTTTGGGGATATTCGGATATGAAATAAAAGATGTATATAAAAAAGTGAAATCTTAAAAAAAATATAAGGTAAATAAGTTTTTTTTATACATCATTCTATTTTAATTTTATTTATAGATGTTGTTAAGATTTTTAAATAATATGTTAATCATTTGGGGGATGCCAGGTTAGGTTAGGTATTGATAAAAAGATCTTGTTATAATCTTTTTAATTGATGTATTCTAAGGAACATGTTTCTCAACATAAATATGTTTCGAAGTACTGTTTTAAAAAAAAAACCTAATATTATTTCTTTATCTATAACTTATTTGTCCAT
Source organism: Rhopalosiphum padi (assembly GCF_020882245.1). Lineage (NCBI taxonomy): Eukaryota > Metazoa > Arthropoda > Insecta > Hemiptera > Aphididae > Rhopalosiphum > Rhopalosiphum padi. The sequence continues at coordinate 67,379,998 of NC_083597.1, forward strand.
ACTCTATAGTATTTTATTCTCTCAAATCGAAGATCTTTGTGGAATATTTTAATTCAGCTTAAATTAAATTTACTCATATTTTTAACCAAGAAAAAGTTCTTTCTATGTTTGGCTTAATAAAACACAATTGTTATGATTTTAATTTTACATTATTTACATTAAAAAGTCTTTATATAACTATTTTTAGTTTACAACTCTTAAGTAAAACATGCATAGATTATTTGGGAAACTTTTGAAATTAGTCATTATGCTGTTATTAAAAAAATTCAAAATAAAGTTCTTTGATATATTTGTTTCTAAATTTATTTCAACAGACTTCCTCACTCAGGATATGACAATATGTCAATATCTTTGACTATCTAAATTTGAGATCCTTAAAACATAGAAAGAATCAATTATATATAAACTTCCTATACAAATTACTAAACAATATATCGATTATCCTTTTTTAATTAGTCTAATTACTTTTAAAATAAAAAATCATAAGGTTAAAAAATAATTTTTTTTACGTCCTTTAACCTTCAAAAAAATAAACATTTTTTCTCACATTATATAAATATTTTGTTATCTGTTAGTAATATAGTTATAGTAGATAAAATAAATCTTTTTAAATAAAATACTAAATTTTTATCATTTTTATCAACTTATGTATCTGTGATTGATCAACATATGTCATATACTTTTATTTGTTTTATTTTTATTGTATTAGCTGTAATTACTTATTTATTTTATATAATCTATTATAAATATTATTTTATCAAACTTATACTGTGCTTTGGATTGTTTTCCGTTTAAAAATAACTATAGACATTTAATTGGATCACCTTATACATTGAATACAATATGTATGAGTGTATGACAGTAGGCAGATTAGTCGATGTAAACAATAGGTTCGGTGTATATTTAGATGTATATGTACACTCATGGTAGCTAGGCACGGGTAAACAATTGACAACGGTTTTGTGATTAAATTTCCAACTGCTACCTACAACTATCGTCGTCTTCGATGGTACATTATAGTTTTCTCGTGACGTTTTTTTATTCATTTCAACTCGAGGCGGAATTATTCTTTCCTAATATAGTTTATTCTTATATATAATAAACTTATTAATTATTATTGATTAATTTATTATACACGATATATTTATCATTGGTCATCCATGTAATAGTAGTTAATGACCTGGAAGAAGTTTTTGATGATTATATTTGATATCATGTTTCAAAGTCAAGAAAATTGACATACTTTTATAAACGACAATAATATATAATTTTTTATAAATGAGACATAAAAAATAATATTAATTGTTGTATTGTTATTGTAGGGGCTTTGATCTCATGGCAAACTTTGAAATAAATTTTAAATTCCCTTTAAAAATCTCGGAAAACCAGTGTTGTTTTTTTATTTTAAATATTTAACTTTTGTGCGATTTAAATTTATTGAAGATATTGGTTTTATTTTGTCACTTATCTATTATTATATAAACATAATAGCTTAAGTACATATTATTCGTTCTCTTTTCTTTTATTATGCGTATCAACTAAATATTGTTGACTTATTTGTATTAAAGAAATCTTCAAAACATCAAAATAGTAAACCATAAATAAATAATTTATTGATTTTGAAATAGTATTCTGTCAAATACAATACGTATACGTATATATGAGCTCATCAATGTAGGCGTGGAGGAGAAATCCCAGTAATTTAGACAGGTTTTTATAAATTAAACAATAATATAATAACTATAATAAAATTATAAGCGGGAAAGAATAGGTATAATCACTAACTATATCATGGTTTTATATTATTGCTTATTCATGGAAAATATTAATTTTTTTTTTCAAATACCATAAAATATAAAATTATGACTACCCGATTGTGTTTATAAAATTATAATACAACAATATGTTTTACTTTACATTTATACTTGCTGCTTACTTACATTGTGTATGTAATACAACATTTTTTTATTATTATTGTTCAGTTCTAAAAAAAGTATTTATAAATATTATATAAAATATTTAAAAATGTGAATTACATGAATTATGAACTAATGAATATGATATACAATTGTCATTTAATATTTGAATGGATTTTTTTTTTAGTATACATTTTTATTTTAAAAATAACCCATAAACTGTTGAAGGAGCAAAATTAATTTGAATTTTTGTTAGGAACGTCTTAAGTTACACAAAGAAAGCAATATTTCAGTTATTTAGTATTGTATATAATATATTATAACGTATTTATGAAATATTTATGTAGGTTGTAGGTATACGCATTTGAAATAATTATTATAATTTATAATTATTCTTCGTTTGTATTTCGTAAGCTGTATTCAAATCAAATATTATTTCACAAAATCTGTATTAAAAATGATGTCATTACTTATTAGGTACCAATTTAAAACTAACGTAATGTATATAAAGTATATATTATCACGAAGGTATACGTTATGTAAGGTCATGTTAACATATAAGCCACGGAGTAAATATATATTTTTTTATTGAAAGAAAATAGGAACTTAGTAATTATTTGTTATAATACCTAATAATATAATATCATTGATTATAAATACTATAGTTTTAGTATTATTTAGTAGTATTTATTGGTACATGTCTTTTTAAATGACCATTTTATTATTATATAAATTATATATTTTATTATTTATATTAGCAGTTTCTAAATATGATACAATTTTTCATTTTTTTTGTATATTGTTTATAGACATAGCACATTTATGATAAATAACAATTTAATTTAATTGCATGTATTAAACGGTATAAATAATATTTATTGAGATTTAATATGCATTTATTGTATTGTTATTGTGTGGGTTATGGCCTATGACCTTATGGTAAAATTTAAAATAAATTTTTCTATGCCTTACTATATAAAAAAAATATATGCAAATTGTTTTTGCAATGCTTAGTTTAATCTACCGTATTAGTAATTTATATATATATATATATATATATATATATATATATAATACTAATATAAATATAAATATCCTCCTTAATAATATATAGGCTGTTCAGAATGGTTTATCGTATGTGATGATTTATCATTGAATTCAAATTTAACACGTTCATTACACAGTACCTTACACAACGATATTGTACACTCAACACATACCATACTATATAGTGACCTCCCAGTTCTTTTTAACTTTGAAGTTTTACGAAATAACCGTAACCTCAATTTTGTTCTAAATGCAGAATAAAATTAAGTATTGCGGTTATTTGGTTTTAGAAATCATCATGAACTCAATTTTTACTTACTTTGATTACATTTAGATAATATGACGTTTATTATTTAACATATTAAAATCAATTTGTACTTTGAATGAGGTGTTTTATCTTAAATTGAAATTTAACTTATATCTATGACTTCTGAATAATTACAATTATTATTTTTTAAATGGTATCAAATATTGTATCGTTGCCATTGTAGCATTACCATGGCCTGGTTTATTGTACTGCGAAAGTTATTAAAATATTTAAACGGGTATATCAAGTTCGATGACTTTACTTTTGATTATTTCCTGAATCGGAGAAGTCGTTTTTATACGAAGATAGGTACATAATATATTAATATTATACTACATTACAATACTAAACATGTTTCTTTAAGTTACCCGGGCAATATACTAATATATGTATGGATTTCAAGCTAAGTTGTTAAATATTAAATGTCAGTATTCCACTAGCGGTAAAGTGATTTCACGTATTTGTTGATAAAATACGATAAGATAAAATTAAAAAATGGTGAAATTATTTTTAAGTTATTGAATGTGTATTATTAAATATTATTAATTATTGTTATTAAATTATTAATTATTAGTCATATCCCATAATTATACAATACCCCTCTATATTTATGATATTCATTTTTATTTAGATTAAATTTACTAACCAGTCTTAATTCAATAGTAATACCACCTGCCATTAAAAAAAAAATATATAGATAAATAATGACGCACGTTGGTTTTTTGGAATTTATTTTAACTCGTTCGTTATTGTTCTTGATTTAGTTTCTAAAGCATATTAATTCAATATGTTATCTGCATGAAACAATGCCATTTCACATCTCACCGTCCGCCATGATGATCTAAAGTTAAGTGCTCTAAATCCATGTTTTAAAATGCCACAGCAATTATAAGTTTAGGTAGTGACATGGAAAGTGATAACCGGTTATTCTTTTGTGAAGCGCATTTTTACGTTTAGGTATATCGATTTTTCTCACAAAACGCGATTAAACTTGTAAAACGTGTATTATTAAAAAGTAAAAACATAGTTCATAATAATAATAAAACTCGTATTATAGACGTCATACGTGCGCATCATCTACGTAGGTATGCTATGATAGATATGTAGTTGAAAAAAACATCGGCCAGGAAATATTTTGTACAAAAAACCGTGTCATGAACGAACACGTACTATCTATCTTCACGTCCCTGAATAAGGTTGGAATTCGATTTCTCCGATAGACCCGAGATTATTATTATTCACAGAAGCTGTAGATCAACCTTGATAGTGTGTTGTATCTATTATATTTATATTGTCGTCAGTGATTAAATACATCGTGTGACAATACAGTAGTATTTGATTTGGAACAAGTGCATATGCGTGTTAACTGATCATACAAACTAATTTAAAATCGAATATCGATGAACCTCAAACTTAGTTGAAAGCCAAAATAAATATTATATTGTTGTCTTTTTTATTTTTTTAAACTCATTAACAAGTGGATTTTTCATGTATTTTTTTATTTATAATATTCTTGGTTGATTATTTTAACAGTAAACCTTATTATCTTAGTAAGTATTAACTTCCTTGAATACATTTTTTCTTATATTTAATTTGAATACATTTAAAAATAGCGTTGACATTTATTTTAATTTTTTTGAAAGACAACACACATTTTCAATTGTAAATTTTATTATTATTTTTTTGCGTCTAAATAATACTCGAACCCAAATGGATGCACCTAAATGTCCTCGCGCCCAAACGGGTGCGTCCATTTTTCCTTGTGTGTTGTACAAACAAGTTTTTCAAGTACTTAGTTACGAAGTAGGTAATGTAAAAAATTAAAATACTATAGTCAATACATATTATGGTCATTTAAAATAATATGAATTAACATGAATAACCATGAATACATATTATACGAATCTGTAAAGCTTGCTCGACGAGTTTGGTTTTAATTTTATATAATAAGAAAAAAAACAATACTTACTTATAATATTTTAAATTTTGTATAAGCATCATATAAAATAAGTTATTGTGTAGAACCTAGAAACTGATGTTTAAAAGTATAGAGATGAATTTCTATATAAACTTTTTATAATCTATATCTTTATCTAAACAAATAAATAAAATTGAAGTGTCTATTTGTTAGTCCGGGCTAATAATCAAACGTTCACCCGAAACTGCACATTATTTTACATGCGGATTGATTGAAGTTATTTATAGTTTATTTACTCATCAATAAAATGTAGTGTTGAATGGTTTTATTGCTGCAAAAGATGATCAAGAACTTAAATTAAAACAATAAACTTTATTATTTAATCGGCTAATCTTTCAAAACAAATAATTCTTTAGGTTGGATTAATTTTATGTATTTTACATATTAATACTACATTTCTTCAATTTAAGCAACTAAAAATTATATACTAGTTAAATGATAAAATAATTTTTTTAAACATTTTTTTCTTCTAAAATAGATCATATTTTGTGGTAGGTAAATAACACTTAATTTGATAAATATTAAATGATATTATCGTAGTATAATCATAAAATATGATATAGTTGTTATATCATTTTTTTATGGGCTAAAATGTATTATTATATTTTCACTATACGTTATAATAATATGTCAACATAATTTTAAGTCTTATGGGTAAGATTTTTTACGATATATTTACCAAGTTGTACTACAATAAGACCCTAAGACTTAAGTAAATACAAAATATGTTTTTGTACTCAAACTAGTTTTATATATTTTAATATTATTTCAACATTTAGTTTTTTATATTAAAATGTTTTAGTGATTTTTGTTAATTATATACTCAGTGGTGTTCCCATTAATTTTTTTGAGAGTATACTATATCATCAAATATAAACATTTAATACAATAAGAATATTTTTCTTATGGTCTATAGGAGTAAAGCCGGTAAAGAGCGTTTCAATAATATGGAAAAAAATTTAAATCAGATTTTTTATATATCCTCTTTATATTACGTATATTTCGTCAATCTTTATAAATATTAAAAACATTAAGAAAATACATTGGTAAAAACATTTTCTGCAACTTATTTTCATCGTTTGATTTTTGTCGTTCCTTACCTCGTGGAGCTGAAACTGCTGAACGGTGATCTTTCAACCAAATCTTTACATAAGGTCGTGGATTTAAATTTGCAACTGAAGGGCCATTGATAGAGATGAACACCAAATCTGACAAATTTTCGATGTTTAAACTAGTCCTCGAATCAGTTATTGTCAAGTTCATATTTGAAAATCCTTGTTCGTAATCAACTGTTGAAGTCAGGAGTATATTTAATGCCTTCATGAAACTAGAAGAAGCATTTCTTGAACGAAAGTCAACTACACTTTCAAATTCGGATAAACCTAATTTCCGTGATACTCTTTTAACTTCATCTTCTTCTTTGGCATCATTAGTTGCTGTTTAATTTATACTAGTTTAAACTTATGGGGTGATTCATTTATTTTCAACTAAAATAAAAAAAAAAAAATGTTTTATTCTTATAAACTTAATCAATGTTGCTAATATGTACTTATAGGGATCTAAATGTTTCGTTACCATTAACAGATCTGGACTTATGTATGGGCATGAAACTAGTACACAAAACTTGGAAGATGTAAACTGTGCAAGTGAAATTGAGATGGGTAGGAAGTTAATAAAAATTATGGTTTAACGAAGTATAATATTACTGTATATTATATCATATTGAAAAACATAATCCCCGAACTGGTGATGTGTAGAAGGTGATATTGTGGGTAGAGAAACTAGGCCAAGGCAAAAAATCACGAAGGGCACGTGATGGATATAAGGGAAGGTATCCTTGGGATCCAGAAGGGATGAGCTACAACGAGAGGCGTCGATTATACACCGTGACCGCGTCAATAATTTTTACCGTGTACACGGTTTCATTTACAACATGAATATTTAAGTAATAAAACATATTATACGATAGTATTTATAGCCGATAATATTATACAGGTATGTCATCGTCATCGACACGTGCTCGTACATATATTATCGCCGCTGCATGTGTGTAAACAATCGTCACGTCGTGATCATTGCGCGCGCGCGACGCACGCGTCTAGCGGCCGGGGGGAGGCAAATACTTCCGCTATAATAACGAGGCTAGTACCGTGGTCTCTCTCGATATAGGTAGACCTCTATATTATTTTATTATTTTAATTCTGTTGCCGTATTTGTGTTATTTTGTTTAACTGTCCACCCAGGTTCGAGTGTCGACGATAGGTTACAATTATTCGCTCGATTCTGCAATGGTCACTGGTCACGTCATCCGTGGAGTGTGCGCGTGTGCATAATAATAATAGTAGTAGTAATAATAATATTATAATTGTAACCGTGTTACATCGATCCTCCGCTCGTTTAGTCGGTTTTCCGTGCACGTCAGTCCTCGTTAAACTATACTGAACATGTATTATAATTATCGCGGTGCTGTGGCATTACACGTTAACATTTTTTATTTATTGATCTCTTGATTTCGTTTTTGTAAATAATAAGTAGAACAGTGCTAGTTGGCAGTGAGACTTATTTATAGGTAACAAGATGATAACGTGATATATACGTTGGATGTATCGTGAAGAGAGGAGAGAGCGGAGTTCTCCACATGTGTTTTTCGTTGACGGCGGCCATCCGCCGAAAGTTCGCAGCATTAGACATCGTGAACGCAATAGTACAAAAGCAAAGTTTGGTGTGTATGCAATATGTGTATATACATGATATATAAATATATTATATATACGTGCATATCGACGTGACCTCACCAATGACGCGTTAAAAATGTTGTGTCGCGATCGGATTACGACTTCCCGTCTCGTGAAGTCTACCTCCCACCCGCTTTAAACTTCCTCACGATGGTACCTACACCTACGCTAAAAAATACTTTATAAGTTATCTTTATTTAATACATTTAGGATAAAGATACTATATCGTTATCGAGTGGTTAAATTTCCAAATTCGATTTTATGTTTTCCCCAACAAAACAGATAGTTATAATTCGTCATATCCTATTATAGTGGGTTAACCGAGTTAGGTGGTCTATAGTTATTAATAATTAGTAATATCATACAAATATCACTTCCCAAGTTACTAACAGCATATATGAAAATATATGTTATGCAAAAAGAAAAAAGATTTATTACGATAATTATTATTAATATTATTATTATTATTATTATTTATTAAAATACTATCTGTTGGCATCTTAAAACTAATGGAATTAATACGTATTGTATTGTAAGTAATATATTTGAATATGCTTTTGATCACATTTAAAAGTATTAACATAGAGATTTAATATAAGTAGGTACGTTATATTTGTTTGAGAAGGTTTCTTCTTAATAGGAAATTTCAGAATTTTATGGATGTTGCTTGGGTCTTCGTTGATAATAGTTTTTATTTATTATTGTATGTTTTATATGTATACAAAATATTAATAAGTCATTTTGTTATACATTCACGAGAATTAAAAATAGTTGAATATTTAGTTTAGTTTGTTTTTTTACGTCTATAGAGTATAGGTGCATATTACGTATTTGCATCGGAATTTTGAATACATGTTTACCATATTATTCACGATTTCATCATAAATCAATTTTAAGAAATATTTTATTGCTTCACTAAAATGGAATATTAGGAACGCAACATATTAAAATAAATATTTACAAAAAGTATTTAGTTTATCTTGTATTTTACTTCATATCGAATAGTTTTGTTTTTACTATTTATTATTTACTAATATGTATGATAGAATATCGTGTTAATCAATATTGCCATTTCAAATTGGTTTCAAACAAAAGTTAATTTTATTTTTTAGTTCATAAAATGAAAGATTTGCTATCTACAGGGGAAAATGAAATCGTGAACGTAACTTGTTGTTAATTAGTATTTTTCAGTATGAGAAACCGTGGGAAATTAAAAAATTAAATACACATAATTATGATATTTTTCACGATAAATGTCTAGTTTAAAATGATCCATAACATAAAACAGTATATATAATGTTTATATATAGTATCTTCTCTAAATGTTTTAATAGTAGTTTTTATTTGATATTTAATGGGCGAAAGTACTGCTAGGTCTGTTAATGATACACGTACCTAGCAAAATATTATTTTGGATTACGGATTACGACGCAAACATTAAAAATACAATTTGTGTACTTGTTATCAATTAAATTATAATCGATTGTAAATATACTAAATATTAACGTGAAAATTGTTAAATACGATTTAAAATTCTTGGATTGTAAACATGTATAATTCGAAGTAACTATATACATATAAGACTAATTTTTTGCAAACAAACCAGATAATTTGTTTATCATTGTGATAACTACTTTTTTTCAATGACATTAGAATACATGTAATTTAAGAAAATATGTTTTATTTGTACCTACAAAAAAAAATATGCATAATATTGTATTATATATGTATATAAAACCATTTATTACAAAAAAATAAAAATAATATTTGAGTGCTAACGCGAGAATGTTTAGAGTTAAAAATTTGCTTTGCTTATAATATAATGTATAAACAAAGCTGGATAAGTTACATTAGTATTACACAAAACACGAAAGATAATATAATATGTACAATGTACATAACATGTTGTATCGATGTATGAAACAGACTATTTAATTCTTTCGGATCTCAAAAATCGTATTGTTATTCGATAAATATGTATAGTAGTCGATATAGTATATGGTAGTACTAGAATTAGGTCTGTATACAGTGTACACCCGCGTACTTAAAAATAGTCATACGTATATTACGTATTCAGCTAATTGAGTAAGCGGCGAGGTCAAGTGTTTTGAATTCAATCGAGTTTTTTAGAATACGGATAATATATAACAAAAATAAAATGAGTAATGTTTAAATTATAAAAATATATATCGTTTAAATCTAGTAGGTCGTTCCTCAAAATAAACTACTCAAACATCACATTAATGGGGTACCTACATATTTTGATAGAGATGGCAATGTAATAGTACAACAGTAATTTATTATATAGAACATCTAGAATCGATTTATAATTTGTTATTACTTCATTTCATTATTTTTTTTCTCTTGAGAACGGTCACCGCCTGTATATTCACAAAACACAATACATATTGGTACCTATAGCTGCCGTAGTTTGGCCAAATCGTTAGCGAACCGTTTCGTCATCGTCCAGCTATACGTCTAGCTGTGTATAACAACAGAAATAATAGCAATAATAATATATAATGTAATCTCCATGCACGGCTAGTGCTAAAAACAACATAATTTTCTATAATTATTTTATTTTTCTTGTGTCACGATCGGGTTTGGCCGTCAAAACACAAATCTTTCCTTAATTTACACACGTTTATATATATGTATAATATAATATACGTTTAATATGTCATATTGAAACAGTGTCGTTTATAATAATTCGTATTCCGTTATGTAATTTGGGCGTGCGCGTGCGGAATTTACCGTCTCCCCGAAAAAGGCGACTATGATAACGACGTTCTTACATTTTATATTTATAAATTACATTTATATAATATCATAAGCCGACTATTCGCATTCAATATGTGGTTGGAATTTAACTTCGCCCGCGGTCACTCTTCTTCGTCGTACTGCGTCAGCAGAATTTATACTTCTACTGAGGCACTCAAGCCCCGAGGGCATCGCCGTCGTGTCACATAATACATAATAAATATAATTATCATAATATACATAATATAATAATAATACCTGTGAGCACACTGAGCACAGTAGCACCTGCAGTGATAAAGATTCTCACAAATCCGACGATTACATAAATCTGATGAAAACGCATACATTTATATAATATTATGTATGTTATAATATTTAAGATTTTTCGCCCCCTAGTTGTATCTTGTATAATATTGTTAAATTGCAGATTTCTACAATATTATAGTTGCATAGCGACAGTAAATATTGTACCTGTTATATAATAGAGGTAGTTCCGCATAACTTCTAAGTGTAGTGATTTTTATATCACACTATTTGTATATGCACCGAAGTCTATAAGTGTTAATTAAAATTAAGATTTTTTAAATTTTTAGATATTCGTATCTATGATAAACCTCTCAAAATATTATTCTTTAAAATGTTTGTAACAAATGGTTAACTCTCAGTTTACTCAAAAACCACAAAAAAAAAAAATGATTTTGAATAAATACTTGTCTTTTTTTTACGTTCATTATACTCATTGACTTAAAAAAATATAACAAAACAAAATGTATAATAACATGATACCGATTATCGTTTACAACCACAGTACTACAGTATCTCGCATTGGCACATTAATCTCGTGTTCTTCGATGACAGTACTGTGGTGCTTTGATTTTTAAATCCACATGGAATATTCATTAAATGTGTATAATTACGCATATATTGATGGAAATTATTGTCGTGCGTATTATTTGGCAGTTTGAAATTGGCACACGTGAAAAAAATGTTATTATGTACGAATTATTCACACATGGTGTATAGTCGGTACACTCATTGATAAAATTCAAGTATAATAAATTTAAAATTATTAAATTAATAGTAGGTATTTAATTTATATAAAATCTTTATTTAGTGATAGAATCAATTAAAAAAATATAATTATCGTTGGTGCTCATACGTTCGTTGTCGGCGTGGTTGAATATTTTAATATATTAAATTATATTATATTGTATATAAATACATGAATTCATCAGTATAATTATAAAATTAAATATAAATAAATAATAACTTTATTAGCAAAATATAATATTACACAAATATAGACACATAATACTTAAATTGTTATTATCGCTATATCTAAACACGAATTTATTATTTAAAAAATATATATATATATTAAGTTATATTAGTACCTGTCCAGTCTGATCGAATCATTAAAAAGGTGAAAAGTAAATAATTGCTCTGTTGTACTGTAGGGGTCGAGTGTACCTAGTCATTGGGGAGTAAAATTCATTCTAATGTACCAATGTGTTAAGTTTGAATTAAATGATGAATTATTACACATGAAAAACGATTCTAAGTGATGACGGCCTGCCAGCCTATATTAATATTAGTATAGTATTTTTTTATTTATTACAATTTAGTACAATTTTACTATTAAAGTAATTTACTTAACTATTAGTAAAATAAGTTGAATTCATTTTTGTCGAATCTTTTGCATTTGAAAATATTATTTTTGTACACATAATAATATATGTTAAAAGTTTCGAACGAATAATATTTTTAAATTATAATAAAATTATAAGAAAACCGTTTTAATATTTTAATTTAAAATATTTAATTTTGTCCAAACTCATAATATTATGTTTGAAAAAAAACTATGTTTATATTTTTTGGTTACATTATACTTTAGTGAAATATAATTGTATTACATTTTCAAACTTTAACTATAAAAATTGAAAATTCTATAAATTTGAATTACAAAATTATTTGCCAACTTTTATGATTTCAATTAATTTTGTCAAAATTTGAACTTCAAATGATATAAAAAGAATTGTATGTAGCTTTAATATTGTTAATAATATTATTTCATCAACTTATGAGATATCTTATATTAAATTAAAACATTCAACTAAAGCTTTTCTAACCCAGTGAAAAATGATTATAATCATACCTTTATCTTATTGTAACTAAATCTAATTAGTATAATTATTAGAGAGCATATGAGCATACGGAGAACTTGAGTAGTAGTATATAGGTGTACTCTATACAATTTTTAAAATTTTTTTACAACATTCATTATTTGTCGCGACATCGGGAAACATATATAGACGGGATAAAAATTTAGCTGTGGGTAGAATTTAAAAACAGAGTAATTAGTCAGTTTACGACAGCCGGCAGTGCAGCAACAATTATTATAAGCGTTAGGTTTTAGTTTCGCGCTGAATTTATTATATTTTTGTAATTCACACACCAAAATGTTTATTGGTAGTTAATATGTTTCTCTTCTCATGCAACAGAAGTGTACCGTTCAATATTTTCAGATACAACTATAATGTATATAGTATTTATAGATAGTAGATACCTATATAAAATATTAATATTAATATTATACATAGCCATAAAATAACCGTTTGTCGATTTTTCACACCAAGTTTTAACGTTACGGTTTTTTTTTCAGATATATTGCTGCAAATCAAATTGTCTGCAGAGTTTTGGCACGCTGTTGATGACCGTCTCACTGACATTAAGTCTAGCAAACGTCATACGACTGCCTCGGATGGTATTTCTGTATGGTGGCGGTAAGTACCTCTAAAACTGTAAATTTATTGTAGTACAGTACGTCTTTGTTTTGATCCAAAAATCTTCGAAATTTATCACTCCCGCTACCCCACACCAACATATTATTGTAGTTAGGTATAAAAAAACATATTCATGATGTGTAGCATTTTAAATATTCATCAATTGTTTTACATTCATACTGAATTATTTTATTATGCAAATTGTTGTCAAAACTATAAAATAATAATTTTATTTTTTAATATGTATATAGTATATAATATGTGCCACGTGAAGTGTATATGAAACGCGACATAATAACTGCAGTGCGTAATATTATGTTACCATAAAATGACGAATTATCATATTGTACTATTATGTGCAATATACACACAAGTGTTCTCTTTATCTGGTCACATACATGCTGAAATATATTATACAGTGTGTAATACTGTAATTATAATATAAAAAAGTTATGTGGTTCACGATAAAATTTCCTCAACGTACCTACAAAATGTACTATTCTGTACGTCACATCGATACACGACAGCGCTGTTTAAGAACGTCACGCAATGTAATAGGTACAATTTATAGGTAGATAACTTTTCTACTTTTTCCTGTGTGTTTTACACGAATTATTGATTTTTTTTAAATTATTCATCCTAATACTTATTGTACTTAAGTGGTTTATGCGTATAACTAAGGTTTTTGATTTTAATAACTTTTTATCTATGAGTCGTCAGTACAAGCTTTGCTTGACTATTTTGTGTTATATTATATAATAAAAATGATTCACCAAGTATGCTCATTCTAAAAAAAAAAAATTAAACTTTAAAAAATGTACTGCAAACGAAGTATCTGTGGCGATACAAACTTTTGTTTTTCGAATGAAAACCTCCTATTTTTTACTGTAAATTATTTAATGGGTATTTTTTTTTTACAATTTTTATGTTAGTATTTAATTTAAAATTTGAACAATTAGTTTATCCTTTGTTTAAATGTTTATACAAAGGATAATAGTCTTTAAAAATAGTTTTAATTGTTATAAAATCGATAAGGTATTGGATTTTACAAATTATATATATAGCTTTATATTATTAGACGAATAAAAGTTATTGCTAAAATTTCCAATCATCTTTTCCCTTATACCTTCCAAACCCATAATTATTATAAAACTATTATCTTTAGTAAATAACTTAAAAATTATTCGTTCGAATTTAAATTTTGAAACTCCGTAATTTTCAAAAATAAAATCTTTTTAATACAGTAGGAAAGGGAATTTTAATTTAATTTGAAAACCAGAAGTTTATGTATTCTCGGGATACACCTTATATAGTAAAAAGTTCTCAAGAATGTGAAAATATGGCGTTCTGGGTTATTGAAGAAAAAAGGGGAGGGTCGAGCATGCTTGGAAAATCACTCTATATTATAGTTTATTGTGATCAAGATTTTAGAAAACATAAGGGCATTTTAAATTATTACTTTTTAATCGTTAAATATACTATTTTCATTAAAGTAGTGTAGTAATATTAGATTAATCAGTATTTGTATTCAAAATTTATCGTAATGCTGTAATTTTGGAATTAAAGTATAAGAATTTTTCTAATTCAAGACATATCGTATTTGAGTATTTCAATAAATAATACACATTTTAAATTTGAATTTTGTAATAGAAGGATATTGCGATAGGCACGTTTCACATTTTATATATTTATGTAGTGTAATTGCGTAAATGTAAATAAATTCTACAATCAATATCTATACTTGCTCTATGCGTGTAGTATTATATATAATAATGTATTGTTTAAATGCTGTTTAAATCAAACTGTATTTAAATAATAAATGATAACCATGTATAAGTTATTAAAATTATAATTTAAGCACGAAATCTAAATCGTGTGTATCTCGCCATTGAATATATAAATAATGGACGTGATGACAGATGAAAAATAAAAAAAGCTATTAATTATTCCTATGATATTCAATACTTATTCATAAACGATAATAAAATAAGTACCTATTTCGTGTACCTCACAAAATAATATAATATATTATTTGATCGTCAATGTTGGTTATATAGGTACGTTTTTGGTATCATATCTCACAGTTGCCGTCGTGTTCGGGGTTCCTCTCTTGTTTTTGGAGATAACGCTCGGTCAGTTTTGTCAACAAGGCACCACTAAGCTATGGAGGGCCGTACCTCTACTCAAAGGTATAGTTCATTATAATATCGTAGTTGTTATAAAATATGGATTATTAAGTACTTACCTCTATGATTTAATTTTCTTCAAAAATTGTGCAGGTGTTGGTTTCGTCAAAGTTTTGGCGTCCGTGTTACTTGCTGCGTACTACCCGATAATCATGGCGCTATCATTATTTTACGGCTCACGTAGTATCATCGGGAGTATCCCGTTTCCGGAGTGTAGCAATTCAATCAGCTTTTATGTGAGTCTGGAACAGTATATTTTTTAGTAAAATAAATTTTTCTCAATAATAACGATTTTTTGAAATTTATTATTTATGTCGTTAAAGAATATTGCATATTAATTGTATTTCGTATTTATAGCAAGGAGTGAGTTCTAACTCTATCAACAGCGACCAATGTCTTCAGCAGACTTTTATCAAACCACCGCACTTGAGCTGGCAGTGGATTGTGATGGACATTTTGTTAATATTACTTATTTGGATCATAGCCGCTATAAGGTACGTGTTATTATTATTTTGGTACTTAACTAATTACGTCGCATAAATACTTTGGTGGTTAGCGTTTACCGATTAAGCCCATTTTGTTTTTAAATGCACACGAAATTAAGTTTATTAATAAAATAATAACCAATTATTGGAACTCTATGATATAATTGTATATAACTATTATTGTAAAAAATAAATATAAACCATGTAAATGTTGTATAAATGTATTTATGTACTTTGATAAAAAATATTTTTAAATTTTTAATTAAATATTTATAATTTAAAAAAAAAAATGTTTTTATTGACGTTTACATCGACGCAAAAGAAAAAGATAAAAAAAATACATATTCCAAAATACTGCAGCGTTACAAATGGTTTGTTAATCGCTAAATTAAATCGGCAAAATTGATCTACCGACTACTAAATACGTCATCAATTTTAGCACAACTAACCCATGACCACTGTTTTTAATTGTAACAATGCATAGATTAAAATATGTAGGTGCCATATTACAATTTACAGTCGTACACGTACCGCTTAACATTGATGTACGCCTGTCCCGGATGTTTCGCTTCTATTTCTGAGACAATTATACACCATGACTTCATTATTATACAGCTTTTTCCTCATTGTTATTTAATTAAAACCTACAGCGTTGTTTATATGACCGAACCTTCGTGTTTGATATAAACAATATTGTTACCGGTCAAGGGTATATTATTAGAAAAATACAGCACTCATATTATGTGTTAATGTACGTAACCACTTAGGTAATTGAAATATACACAGTCTTCACCAGGAATTCCACCTCTCTTTTTTGTCAATAATGCAGTTATTCAAAATCAAAATTTTTAAATGTACTCAAAAGACTATATTGTAAAAGTCTTATTTTATTTGTTTTAATACTTTAGGAGTATTCTGTTGCGATAAAAACTTCTGGTTTTCAAAAAATTATTAGTTCGGTTATTGATTCTGATACGTTAATATTTTCAGAAAAATTATCGACTAAATAATTAACTTTTAAAAGGGGGTTATTTATTTTAATCTCAATTGGGGATGTTTAAAATTAAATACTCAATCAATTAGTAATTATTGCTGGCGAAAACTCATTAATTCATATTAATTTTTTAGCCTGATAAAAAACAGTAAATCATACAGAACAGTGGCGTTACTTGTCGTACCTGCAACGTTTATTACAATTGCAGTTTTATTGGTCAAAGGACTTAACGCCAATCAACAAGGACTGGAAATATTGCTAAACATTCAATGGGAGACTTTGTGGAAACTAGACGTAAGTCTATAAGATATTTGTATTTTTAAGTTGAATGTGATAGTTTTATATTTTTGGAAAAAATCAAAAGCATTAAAATTAGTTAATCCTGTAAACGCAGAATATTCTAAAATTAATTTTTTAATATTTCTGACTAAAACTATTGTTTTAACTATATTATCATGTTATGTAGAGTGTATCTCAATGTGTTTTTTAACCTGTAAATAACTTTTTTCTACTTTATTTTAGATAATTATTATTACTGTATTATATAGCTTAATATTATTGAAGTTCGCAGTAATTTTTGGTTTACTTGGACTCGAAATAAAAAAAAAATTAAAATTAATTATCTCTTTTCTTATTAATTTATATTTTAAAATAGTTGAGTAGCCTTTAATTTTTAACCATGAAGCGAGTATTAAAGTATGTTATACATAGAATATGACGGTTGTAGATATTTATTTTTTCAGATATGGTACCACGCCATAGTACAGTTTTTGTTTACTACTCATTTGGGATTTGGTAATATCACAACGTGCGCAGGTCGACTGTACTCAAAGTCTAATCCATTTTGGTAAGCGCCCAGCAGGGTTTTTCTTTTAAATTATCGTTTTGATGGACTGAAGTTCTCACATTTAAAAAAAAATTGTTAATAGGACTTCTGTAATGCTTACGGTGGTCAGCATCGTAGTCGGCGTGTGTAGCGTTTCAATTGTTACAATGTGGATATATGATGTGCAATTACAAGCCGGAGAGAAAATGTTCACAACGTCGGCCATATCAGAAGTATGGTTCCTGACATTTGTGTACGAATTGACGATCAAAGGCATCTTGTCCGATATGTGGGCCGCTTTGGTCTATACACTAGTGTTTCTTTCCGGATTTCTGAGTCTGGTAAGTGACCGAAAACCGTTTATAAAGTGGTTTTTCAAAATCATTTTACCTATATTCTACTTGAATACTTGATATTTAGTACTAAAGTTAATTGTAAAATTGTTCGTAAATTATTGTTCTAAAATGTTTTCAACAGACAATGAACCACAAAAACAAATTATATAAAATATCTGTCAGTGGGTTAATCTATAGTTGATAACAGTGGGAATATTCTTGTACTTTATTACATTATTATACCATAAAAGTAATCATAACCAGATAAACATTGAATATTTGAAAAGAAAATATAAAAAATAAATACATAATATAATAATGCAATAAATTCTTTTAAATAGTATTTTATTAAATGATAAAATAAAAATTCAACAGTGTTTACATTATAAAAAAAAATTAACTACAATTTATAATTAGAACATATAGGTATATATGCACAAATAACAATAAACTAACAATTGTTTTATCGATTTACAGATAGCTGCTATTTACACTGCTATTGTAGGGTTATCCGTTGAGACCAAGGAAAAATGGAAATGGTGGATATTGACTTGCATGGTATGTTTTATCGGTTTCTTGGTGGGTGTCCTGTGCCTTTTGCCAGTAAGTATATGACGTGATTGCTTTAAAATAGTATTATTTATTATAAATTTATATCGACGCCATTTTGAATTTCAGGAAAACCTTCAAGCCGTGCACTTGTTAGACGAGTACATCATTGGTCGCATGGTGGTCACATCCACGGTGCTGGAACTGATCGCTTTTGTCTGGATCTACGGGCTGGAGTCGCTATCCAACGACTTCGAGTTTGTACTCGGATACAAACTGTGTTTCGTGTGGAAATTTGTGTGGCTAAGTACTCCGATTTTGTTTATGGTATGTACCACCAAATACGCCGTAGGTTCGCTTATATAAAATTAAAATATTGTAATATGTTATTGTTGTAAAATATTTTTGTAAAACAAATATTTGACTTCAATCGTTGAACCACTTGGAAATTTGAAATAAATAGTGGACATTTCAAAACCTTTTTTTTTAATGAATGTATGTTATAAAATTTATTAGCATAAATTATGCTTAATGACTAATCCTATAACTGCAGGTGTTTGAGTTTTGGAGTCTGTTTATAATGCCGCTAACAGAGTCTGATTATAGCTCACACGATTCCATGTGGCTGTACGTAATCGGTTGGATCGTTTATCTGTTCACGTGGTCAATGATTATCGGTATAGCCATATGGCAGATATCCGCTCAGGTGGACTACAACTTTTCACAAGTGAGTGTTCGGTCTGGTGGCCGGTCGGTGCTGTATCGTATTATGTTATGATGTTTTTGACGCACCTGTTGGGCTTTTGTTTTCCATAGAAATTCCTGAGTACCATCAAACCGGCGCGGAACTGGGGCCCGGTGGATCCAATATATAGACACTGTTGGGTGCAGTGGAAAAAACAGTACCAAGTGACGGGCGAAAGGGACTTCACACTGAGACGACGTGGTACCAAGGACTATACACATTCCATCAAGCGGGGCAAACACGCTGCACCTCCAGGCACGGCATACAGTGTCAGCCCGACGTCGTTGGACCGCACGTCATCATGTTACAGTATAGATGGTGGTGGAGGTTCGTCTCGCCAGCATTCGTCTGATAAACATTCTCAACAGCAACAGCAACAACAACAAAACCTCCACCAGTACCACTACAACCACGCAATGGCTGACCAAAGACGGTGGATCGCCGCGGAACCCAAAAACAACGGCGGAACTTCTATCAATTACATGTGATCGGAAACGGTTAGTTTTCATCATGTGTGTTTTAGTTGTATAATTATACGTTAGGATATTATATTTTATTTATTTATATCGAAATAATTATCGAAGCGTCTGATTTGTTTGAATTTATTTTCTCTACTTGCGTATTGTGTTATCTTTGTAATTTTTATATACATTATACGTATGAACTATCCTTATTTCAAACAGAGTTAAGAGAGACACTTAATATATGCTTTTTGTTTTGTTTTGTTTTTATTTGTACTCTACAAAAGTGTTCTATAACTGATATTGTTTGTTTTAATTTTATTCGCGATATGAATGTTATATTATGTCGATACAAAAACCATTGAATTACATTTATCAAGTACTATTAAAGTCTCTTCAAACTTTAGAGTAAGGTATAGGATTAATTTTAAGTTACCATCATTGATAGACGTGTCGATTTCTATTGTAGTCTAACGACAGTGGTTTTTTTTACACTTGTTTTTTTAAAGGACTGATTTGTACACATTTTTTTTTTTTTTATGTTTAAGTTGTTCAAAGGTTTAACGTGCAATGCTGTTGACCTTTATTTTTTATTAGTAACTATATATTATTATTATTATTTTTATGTAAATAATAAAATAATATATTATGATAATGTTGTTTATGAAATGTTATTGTTATTTTTTTTTATAACAATCACTAACATGGATGTATATAATGTAATCGAAAATGGAACTACATAAATGATAAATTAAATCATATACTTGAACCATAAAGTTCTGTTTATGTAAAATCGTGTATTATATAAATATTATAAATAATTAGTTTTAAACGAAACTAGTTTTAGAGTGTACGTATTGTTTTAATATTTTTAAAACATACTTAATTAATGTTTAGGACTGCTATAACACAGTACTCGGTCAAAATATAAAAAGAAAAAATAAATTTTTCCTCTTAAAATTGTATGTCGGTATTGAGATAAGTTATAGTCAATAATAATTATATACTCGTTGTATGAAATAATATAATCAAAGTTTATAAAGCTGAGCTTAAGATATACAATACGTTATAATGCGTTATACATGACGCCGAAATTTCGTGATTTGCTGGATACGTGGATTAATTCACATAAAATTAAATGGTAAATTATGTTTGTATAATTGAGTTATACAAATAAATAATTTCAAAATGACGTATTATTGACGATTTATACTAGAGCATACTATATATAACAGAATTCATGTATTTTTATATCATATAATGAAAGTTATAAATAGCATTAAAATAAAACTAATTTTTATTCTGATATATCTGTGCTATTTTCATTTTTTTTGGAAGGATTACACTTTAGCTCGCACCATTTTCGTATTGTCAAATACTTATCTTCACCTAAAAAAAAAAAATTATCTTTGGTAAAACATTATTTATTTTTATTTTTGTTATATCATATAAACTCATCAAATAACTTATAAATTAGCTGTTTTTAAGGTTATTTAAAAAATAAAAATATAAGTTATTTTTGTTAAAATTTGTCATAACCTCGAAAACGTATTTTGTAGTTAGAAATTCATGAAGAGTTATTTTTATCGATGATTGGAAAATTTAGTACAAGATTCCTCATTAATTTTCTAAAATAAAAATTTTACCCGAAAGTCACATAATATATACTATATAGTCACGATATTGATTTTTTATGGATAAAAAAAACGGATAAGTAGATACTTGAAATTTTTATAAAATGTTTATGGTTAAATTTCTTATTAATATGGTATAATTTTCTAAATAATTTGATGCTTTTTGAGCTATTTATAGACATTTGAAATGTTTTTTTTTTATGAATGACGATTAAAAACTATTCACTAAGTCAAAATTTTTAAAACTTAACACATGATCCCATATAACTTATTGTTATTCTATATGTATATAAATATCAAAAATACATATTACATAGGTATACATTTTTTTCTTTATGTATTTGAAGTTCAAATTTGAATAAAATTACATATTTTCATGACGAATAACGATGATTATAGTAAAGTTAATTACTACTAATAATTACTTTAGTTGGTATTAAAAAAAAAACATATTTTAAAATATTTAAATATATTTAGTTATGTACTCTGACAGACTCTATTCGCTAAGAATTGTTTTTCGTATACAATCATATATCATTGAATTAAAGTTTAATACATCTATTAGTGACCTCCTTGATATATAATATTATAATAATATACACTAGAACGGTACGTAGGCTGTACTGTCTTGGTCACCTTTTTTTAAATTTAAATTAAACAAATAAATATGATAATTAATTATTATTTTAAAAAGAATATTTACATTGCAACAATTCTTTTAACACCTTCATGTGGTAACACCAGTATTCTTTTCTAGCACCTAAAAAAAAAAGAATTGTATAAATTAAAGTATCTTGTTACTTTTATACCTAACTGAAATTTATATACTTCAATTTTAAATTTCTAAAATGTTGGCATTATTTGGTTTAAACAAAGATGTATATAAATTAAACATTACTCTACTCGAATAAATGTTGAACTTTAACAATTTGTTGACAATGGCAAACCTTGTTAGCTAGGGTGCAAAGTTTAGCGTAGCTGATTAATTGGAAAAGCTTGACCTATTATTAGTAACGTTAACATAGAGTTAAATAACTGTTCCAAAATCTCAACAAAAAAATAAACATTTTAAAACGTCAAACATAAAAAAATAATAGGGTATTTAAACACGTACGCGATTTAATCAGTTAGAAAATGAAGCGATAAGTAAGTATAGTTTAACGAGAAAAACAGAAAATTGTGAAAAATAAAACTTATTAAAGGAGTCAAAAGTATACAAGTGTCAAAGTTGACTTTTTCAGATACTATGTGGACAAAAAATATTTAACATATTTTCGATTCCACTATTAATAGAATTATAAGTTATCAAACAATTTAAAATTTCTGGTTAAAATGTAATGTTATGTAGGTAGTAGGTACTCATTGGTTTTTATTGTACATTATACTGGAAAACCATATTCACGAGATACAAGTGAAGAAGTAAGGCATTACATTTCACGTGTTAGACGATAAATGAATTAAGGAATATTCACGAAGACTAGGTCAAAAAAGTTGAAACATACAAGAACAATTGATGTCCAACCACATATTTTATTTTATGCGAAAAATTAAAAAAGTAAAATGTTGTATGTAATTGTATTAATTTGAAGGTTCATCCAATGATAATAGATTTATTTAATAAAAATAAGTATTATAGTTAATGTGGGGAAATTGTACTAAGTATAGTCATAGAATAAATTTAATGATTCATTTATTCTGTTATATAGGTATATCAATTAATTATTAATAATTTGCTAAATATTGCAAATATGGTATTTTAACAATGTGTTAGTGGTAGAAAACGTTCTATTTTCCTAGTATTTAGAAGTTTAGAACACATCCAATATGATCAATATAATTTAATATATTATAATATTCGATGAAAATACTATAAAAATATCATTGATAGTATAATCAAATATTACGATTCACAAAATTATAAATGGTTATTATTTTTATATTTTGAATTATAATTCAATCATGTTTAAACTTAAAATGTTTGAAAAATAATATAAAAATTAAATTACTTGGCCATTCTTTTAAAGTCTTAGTGAATTCTATAACAATAAAAATGAAATGCCATTAAAATATGTATCATTAGAAACTATAATGGTTTTAGATTCTGAACGGTGTAATGAATGTATTGATTTTACAATTATACGTGTTTTTTTTTTTATATTTTTATGCCTGTCATCAAGTTTTGGAGTAGTAATAGTGCTTTGATTTTTAATTTCAGCCCCGATTTGAAAAGGAAAGTGAATCAGTAAAAAATGTCTAATATTTTTCAAAAGCGTCAGGACAAACCTTAAAGAAGTAACGGAAAAACGGGCATTTTTAGGCATAATTAGTTTTCAACAAAATCGATTTTTTTTCATTTTGCTGTAACTTAAAAATGAATCAATGTAAATACTTGAAACTTTCATCAAATGTTTATATTAGCGTTATCTATTTACAATTAAATTTTTAAAGTATTTTGACTTTTTTAAAGCTATTTATAGAT
Source organism: Rhopalosiphum padi (assembly GCF_020882245.1). Lineage (NCBI taxonomy): Eukaryota > Metazoa > Arthropoda > Insecta > Hemiptera > Aphididae > Rhopalosiphum > Rhopalosiphum padi. The sequence continues at coordinate 67,404,218 of NC_083597.1, forward strand.
AACTGAAATGTTCCATTTTTTTCTAAGTTTTTTTTTTTTGAAATGCCGATAAAAAAAATCTAGCATTCCAATAAATCTTTAAAATTTAATACAAGGTTTATTATAAGTTGTACTTATCGTAAAAAAAAAGTAAAAAATTGTTAGTCACAGTTTTTGTTGAAAAGCATTTAAAGTTCAAATGCTTATAAAATATTTCAAAATCGCGAAGATTTGCAAGGAATTTTGAATTTGAAAATTTATAAAATGTTTGTGATTTATACTTTAGGTTAAAAAACCCAATACAAGGTTCTCCATAAACTTTTCTTCAAATAACTGTAAAAAAAACTCCCAGCGTCAGTAAAGAAAAAATTATATGAACGCATGAAATATAATTTTTTACGAAATCGTGTGAAATAACAATATATCCTAAAACGATTTAAAATATTTGTTGTTATTCAAAAAGTATAAGTCATAGAAACTTGAAACTTGAAACTTTCACCAGTAGTCGAGAAAAATAAATAACAATTTAAATATAAGTAATAATATAATATATCCTAGACTGACAAATCACAAATCGTCTCTGTTTAGAATCGTTTTTTGTACATAATGATACCTGTCATTGCATTCAAATTAAACACATCCAATTAGTAACCTACTCTTCACTTCTACTGTACAGCAGAGCGATACTTATTTTCCTACCCTTTTTTTGATTTGAAATTTAGTTACCATAGTACTATAACAGTAGAACAATGTCTATTTAATGTTTCTTTATGTATTTTTTATCCACTATAGTCTTAAAAGCTATTGGGCCATTTTCAATAAAAGTTATACTTATCAAAGAATCTATTTTAGTTTCGGAGAGTGTTTATTGCTTATTTTTCCAGCTCATATAAGTTACTATAGGATAACACTATAGTACCTTTATGTATAGGTGGATTACACACAAATCCAGTTAAAGCTCACGAACATCGAATATTTTTTTGTTTATTATAAAGATGCCGTAGGTTACAACAACAACAACAACAATAATAATAATAATAGAAATATGGCATATATATATATCTATAAACATATTAAAAAATAAAGAATAATAAATCTTAAAACTAAATACTTATAATCACAATAATTTCAATAATTATTGTATTTATTGTTTTCATATTTTTAATATAAACACATATAGTTGAATACCAATCTTAAGGATATTGGATTTACATAGGTTTTTAACTATTAGTTGAACCTGTCTCCTGTTTTTAGTGTTTACATAAAATATATGTCCAGAATAAATTAAGAACTGGAAGATTATAAATTGAATCATTGTAATTGTGTCTATATTATATTATATATTTTTTACTAAAGCAAAACGGGCATTTTAGAAAGATTGATATTAAATAAGTCTAGGTCGAGAATACAGCTAGAAGTATATCAAAATATAATCCAGGAGAAAAATTGTTTAGTTTTTATTTTATTTTACCTCCTTCATCTTTATCTGGTGCAAAATCTAAAAAAAATAAAGTGTTATTTATAATTAATATTTCTATTTTTGATTAAAATCGAAGTTAAATGGTACTTATTATGATTTTAAGATTCAAAATACAATCATGATAAACTAAGTATTTCATGCAGTAGAAAAAGCCTTGTATTATTTATGATGTTGTTAATACATTTGATTAATTAAAACTATATAAAAAAAACCCTGTTTTATATTGACATGTATAGTAAAACATATTTGTGCGGCTACTAGCAGGAATTTATGTAAGTTAGATTTTGTATTTTTTTAGCTCAATAATATTTGAACTCTAATTTGCTTTTTGGTATTTAAATTTTATTTTATTTTAAAATAATTTTAATATTTTTTAATAAACTTAATTTTAAATAAATTGTAGCTGTACGTAATGAATCTTTACAGATTTAGATTACATCTCAGACTAATAATGATGTTCGGTGTGGCATTGTTGACCCGGTCACACTTACTTCAGTCACGTAGGTAATACTAGTAACTATAATAAATGGTATTATATTTATATACATAGAAGGCATTGAATAATATTATATCTAAATTTCTACTTTTGTGAGCACGATATTGGCAGTTTTTATGATATAAATAGTAAATGTTGCACTTTAAACTTTATTGTAACATATTTGTTTATTTATGTTAATAATATTATAAAACACAGTCTACATAATTATATAAGATAATTCAGAATAGGTAAATTTAAGTGTGTCCTCTGCTCTACAATTAATAACGTAAAAGAAGTACATTTGATGCAATGCCCAAAAAAGTAATAAAATTGTCTGATATTAATTTTAAAAAAAACTGAATATATTTTAGAACTGCAATTAACTGTTTGACATTGTTGTGCCAGATTAAATGACAAAGTATATTGTCTAAAATGAAATTGAAACGATGAACAATATACTTATTAATAGATGTGGTTACTTCCGAATTAAAAACAAGAACTATTATTTATTAATAATATTTTAATTTTGTAATTTATAGTTAATTAAATAATCAAATTCATAATAATTGTTATTTATGTATTTCCTTCTGCTACATGTATGTAAGAATTGCTATCAAAAGGGGAGTTTTAATAATACAAAAATTACTTTTTGGAGTGAATGAATGTATGAAATGTATTGTTTGAATTTTGAAAAATGAAATTAATATTAACCCAGATTAATTTACATAGTTACATAATATATTATACTTGAAGTTTTATATTTTTGTCAGCTGAGATGTAGTATTAAGAATTTAGTCATAGTATGTGGGGGGCAGAGGTTTGTGTTAAATAATTTTGCACTTGGAACGTAGTTTTCAAATCGTTGAATTGAACTACTCTACTAAATGTTTCCAAATTCAAGCACTAGGGATCAAAATAAAGTATTCTATGAATATTAGTTCTATTTATTTTTAAAGTAAATAATTTAACCTAACAAGCAAAGTTACTTGCATGGGCTTTTAAACATTTTAACTCAATTTTTTAATAAAAAGTATGTCATTTATTTTTAGATTAGAAAATAGAGTATGAAAATTATAATTGACTTGGATTTAAGAAAAGATTAAAAAAACATATTTTAAATAATATATAATTTTATTAGGTATTTTAATTCGATTATTTAACTTTGAGTGAGCTAAATTAAAGCCATATAATATATTATGTAAATTATTGATTATTTATTAACCGAAAGATAAATAAACAACCAATATATAAACATTTAACCCTAGAAAAATGATCTTAAAATTAAATTACCTGACATTTGTGCTATGGTTGTCAAGTAATCTATAACAACAATAATAAGTTACTTACTAAATGTGCTGTTAAGAATTATAATTATTTTTTTAATTTAAAACCTAGTAATCCTAGTACTTCAAGTGTTAGTAGATATAGCATAATTTCGAGGAAAAAAGTTTTACTTTTATACCTAAGTCATTACTTTTGATTTCAGTGGCGTAGACAGAAATTTACTATGTGGGAAGAGATATATATACCCAAAAAAACTAGCTAATTAGCAATAACATAAGATTTTTTTTTTTTTTTTATTATCTGTATAATGTATAAAGTATATATAAGAGGCCATGGGGGAATCCATCACTCATATCTCCCCGTGTCTACGCCCATATTTGTTTTTACCTTTTTCATCCACACCTTCCATTCCTACAAATTAAATAAAAAAGTGGTAGTAATAATGAATACATTTATAGTGTTTCATTAATGGTTGAGTTAATGGTTTTAGCATACAATTTTATCAAACTAAATTTAATTATAAAAACACTGTATTAATTATTTTTTAAATATTTTATCAATTTGAAGTTTATACTCTAATCCACACCTTTAAAATATTATATTACATAAATTATTACATCAATGTCTCCTTTGGAATATATTTAAGCTCAGATAAAATTGCATAAAGTTGTAATATGTCATGCAAATTACATAAATTATCTTACTTATATTAAATGACCGAATGATATTTTCGTATTTTTTATAATCTAAAAATAACAATATATTTATTATATTATATTATAGTTTATTAGATTTTACTTATTAGTTATCTAACAATTTATATATTTATTAAGTTTAAAATCATAATATTCATTAACTCTCTAAGTGACAATTTTAGAAAATTTTTTTTTAATCAGGATTTCAGTGAGTAAAATAGTAAATAATTAAATAAATATAATAAATCATATCTTGGCGATAAAAAAATTGGTCCAGAATAACGAAGAGCGTATGACAAAATTACGCATGGAATTACTAATAAACGTGGCGGATTGTATCTAAATTTACCATGACTATAGTACCAGTCTTTTATAAAAAAAAAAAAAATGATGAACAATATTTTTGAAGCTACAATTTTAAATGCAAAATTTAAAGGAAATATTATACTATTATTTAGACAGATATGCTATTCATATTCAAACTTTAAAGTTTCTGATGTAAATTATTTTTGCAACGATCATCAAAAAAGCGCATTGATAATATCGTTATATCTAGGTGTGTGGATTACAATTGGAAATTACTAGATTTCTCACATGGTAAGTTGTATGTAGCCTGCTCATACGTTGGAAAAATTTTTGTTTAATGCGTGTACAGATTACGAAATAGATAGAAAAATATGAAATTTTTTTTGAATCTAAATTCTAAAAGCACATCAATTTCAATAAACAGAGTTAAAATGAAATGTTAATATGCCACGTTTTTTTTTAAATAAGCAAAATGACAAGAAAATTATCAATAAAACAAAATAAAATAAAATATTGGATGTTTTCTATTAATTTCAAATGTTAGTGTAGCAAAAATTTGTTTATATTAATTTTAAATGTTATTTATAGTATCTATTTATTTTGTATGAATATATACTGAAATTTAGCAACAGAATTGTTATCAGGTTAGAAGTATTTGATGCTACGACTGGCTATAACTAATTTGATGGAGTTGAACAAGATACTTTATTTGCATTCAACTAAAATGTATATTGTAAATAATAATATACTTGCAATCATATGTTCTAAGTATATTTCCTGTTTAAGAAATTAATATTTTAGAAATTTAATTTGGACACAAACAAATTAATCTCTATTGACTATTATTAATAATAAAAAATAACATGTTTAACAATAAAAATAAATTTGTTAGTACTTATATTATAATGTTTTTTTAAGGTAATGCAATTTTATATTTTGAATACTTTTAAAGTAAAATTCTATAAATTTCGAAATTGTGTTGATCAATATTGTTGTGTAATATTCTATACCTTTTGTTTTGTGTGTTAATGTAGAAGAAAGTAATTTATATTGTTTGATTAGTATATTTAGTCAGGATTAGCTAATAAATACTGAAGAGCTTCGTTTGAACTGCAAGGCTGGGCATTAACGAGTTAATAAGTTAAAAGTTAAGTTAATTTTAACTTATTAGCTTAACTTGTTATGTTTGGATTTTCAATAACTTACTACATTTATTTTTAATTAACGTGAAATTAAGTTAATTTTTTTTTTTATATTCACTATTTCATTCGTTTTCATGTCAAAAGATATTTTTTTTGTGAATTTATTAGTTAAAAATGTTATTTTTCCAATCACTCTGTACTCTAAAGGAACACCCTTATATTAGAAAATATTTTATAATAAAAGTCAAATGGTTTAATGTTGTTAATATTATTTAATTAATTATAACAACTATTAAGTAACAATAATAATAATATAAATATATAATTAAAAAGAGAAATAATGTTTATTGAAATATTTATTTTAGTATAATGATTAATGATTAATGCTATTTAAGTTTAATTATTTTCAGCTTTTAGGCAGCCTAACTATTATTTAAATGACTATTGATTTTTTTTTCGTTTCTAACGAAAAAAAATTAAATAAAACACATACTATATAGAAATACTGTATGTTGAATGAAGTATAAGCATTATAGTCTATAATTTAGTCGTGTGTTGATAAGAAATAAAGTACCTACGCTAACAAATAAAAAAATAATAACTTTTTTTAACTTTATACAAAGTTAAAAAAAAATGTGTATTAACTTTTAACTTAACTGAGTTAAAAAAAAATTATTAACTTGCCCAGCCTTGGTATGAAGTAGACATGTTCATATATATGTAATATATGTTAATATTGTAAATAGATATACGAATGTTTTAAATTATGAAACGGATATTCGGTTGTAGTTACACGATGTTCGCTTGACTTTGGTAGACTCCCTGCTCTTCTATTATTCAAAGATTCAGTTATGAAAATTTAGTATTTTGTTTGAAGATTTAAAAAATTGTAAGTATCCTGGCTTTTGTTTTGATTTATTAGGAAAGCCTGATTAGCCTAATTCCTAAATCATATTCAAAGCTTTTACTTGTAATAGGACGTTGGTTGTTGTTGAGAACTTTCGGTGGAAAACTTTTTGTTAATTGCTGATTTTTCCAGTGAATTCTTTTTTAGTTTTTCTAAGATTAAATTGTCGTACACATTGGATACAGTTAGTTGAAAAGTGATTGACTGGTATAATTTTCTGAACTTTTATAAATTTTCCCGGGCTTAAAGATTGAAATTATTTACTCATTTTTTTAGATTTCAGGAAAGAAGGTTTTTCTTAAAGTGATAGTTTAATTTTTTTTCAAGTAGTATGTTCTAATTTACTGCGGAAAATTTTAGCATTATGGTTTTAATTTTATCAATACTGGGAATTTTATTCTTTAAATATCTTTAAATTATCCTTTGTACTATTATTCTATTATTTACTTTTTTGGGGTAAATCAATGAGTGATTTCATTCAACAACTCGGCGTTGTTTATAATAGTGTTATTAAAGTAATTTTACTTTCGTATTTTACTTTTCACAATCGTTAAAAAATAGTAAATATATTAAAAATGTATAGTTTTTTATAATGTAACAGCTCTATACAATAGTTGCGAGGCGTGCTTAGAGTTTAACGGCTATAAACGTACATTTGAAAGTAATAGGTACACACTACATACTGTTTTACAGACTCCCTAATGTAAGGTTTTCATATTCTTTTTTTCCTAGACCAGAGGTCCAACAATTTGAGTTGTTTTGGTAAATGAAAATAGTTAAATCACAATTTGTAGTATGACTAAAATTTAATTAGTATTTATTATTATTTAATACATAGGATTGGTCATCCCGGGTTTGCGAAACATATTAATATTTATATTAAACAACATTTAAAAAATCTTTGATGTGTACAATAGTATTTTTATACTATATTAAATACGTGATAAATAATTAATGGTGCTTGTTATGTTACAAGAAACATGTTTTTGTTTTTGTTTATTCTAAATTCTAATCGTATAGAATCGTTTATAGGAATCCTTGAGTCGTATCAGTACTGTTACAAATAATGTGACAAAACAAGACGTTCTACTGGTATTAATGTTAGTGATTTTTTTTTACCACTTTAGTTGTTCCTACAATTTCTTGATCCATGTTTATGGACAATTTTAGTCAGCAACTAAATTCAAACATGGAACTAAAAAGGTAAAATGTATTTAATCTAATATTGGTTGACTTACTCTCACACTCTAAATGTAATAAAATAAAATTATAAATTAAACAATTTTTTTCAAGGTTGTATTTAATTTTATTGGTTGACAGTAGTTGGTAATTCATTTTTTTTTTTTTATTAGGTCTTATATAGTTTTATGATGACTAATAAAATAGTTTCCAACCAGCCTCCCCCCTAGCCCTCTTAGCAAAAATAGCACAGGTCTTAGACAGAGATTTGGCTTGGGTGCAACTTAGACCTAATTGGACAATCATCCTAACCTAATGAACTGAGAATGTAAACTGGTGTGATTAAGTTTTTTATCAGTAAAAAAGTGAAAAGTGAAATGCTGTGTTTAATTTATCGGTCTTCATCTGATCTGGCTAGGCCATTTATTTAAGGATTTGACAAGATGCCCCGATGCATGCCAAGTGTTTTTTTTCGTAAGTTAAAAAGTTCATTATGAGTACCTATCTAGAAATTATTGCCTATATACCTAATTTAGCCACTTACGGATAGGTTGATCTGAATTGAATCCTGCTTTTGCTTTAGGTAAAAAGGGAGGACTGTTAACCTAAATCTTGAGTTGTTAAGCCACTAAAATTCTGAGATATTCAAATCATTGAATCCTAGTTATTTGACTATTTATACTGGGTATGTTATCTGCGATGTCAAACCAAATTGTCTGTAATTTGTTTCGTTGCTCTGCATTGAGTTAGTACAAAAAAAAATGTTACGTGAGGGAGACTGATTATTCAAATCGAAACTAAATAATACATTATACTTGAGAAATATTATAATGATTAGATAGTATTATAGTATAATTACATAGATTTAGTAAGATACTAATATATCATAAGTATGCAGGTATTACTTAAATTTGATAGTTATTTATTTTGTTGATAATTTAAACGGGTTTTTTCATAATCTTTTAATTTATTTATTAATAGTTTTCCAAATTAATTTATAAACTCTCAAATAAACATAATGATTAAAATATTTATTTTAAATTAGTTTACGGTTATAATCTATATGATGAGCTTACTGTCAATATCTGTGAATGTATAATCGTAATTACTTAATTAGTTTTAAAAATAAAAATAATCATTAAAATACTATAATAATTTGATATGGAATCATTTCTATAAAAAATAAAATAATTTAATTTATAAAATTTTCAACAAAAATATGTTTGTATAAAAGCTAATAAAATAAGTATTATAGTCCTATTTATGCGTAATTCATGTTCATAATATAATCAAAAATATCATTCATATATTTTGGTTTTAACAATTAACACTGCATTTTAAATTGAATAGATTTTCATTTCTTATTATAAGTACACTATAGAAAATAATATGCTATATTTTTATAGTATAACATTATATTAATGTGTTATAAATACGGCTACCTTAATCAACAGTTATTATATAATAAATAGATTTTTTAGAGGCTGAACGGAGTGATGAATGTATTGATTTTACAATGATGTGTGTTTTTTTGTCTGTCATCACGTTTTGAAGTAGTAATAATGCTTCGATTTTTGACTTCAGTCCCTCTTTGAATAGGAAAATTCATCTAATCTAGTTGGTACTTTAGGGGGTCAAAAGTAAAAAAATGTCCAGTAGTTTTCGAAAGCGTCGGGAAAAACTCTAAAAAAATAACGGAAAAACGGGAATTTTTACGCATAACCATTTTTCAACAAAATCGATTTTTTTATTTTGCTGTAACTCAAAAACGAATCATTGTAAATACCTGAAATTAGTTGATTTAAAAATAATATTATAATACAGTGAATCGATAGATCTTCGTAAACGTGAATTATTCATTATTATATTATACTCGACAGTTGTATAATATATTGAATTATGCTTTTTTAAAAAAAAGGTTAAACAAAAAAAATAATCATAAAAACATCTACGTCAATATACATTATTAGGTTAAAATATTAAAAATCGTCGGTAATTTTTCGAAATTAAAATATTTTATTGAATAAACAAACAACGACGTCGTCAAGACATACGTGTTGTCATGTTATATTTACGTTACCAATCAATCGATCGGAAATTTCCCACCAATAATTATTATAATTATAATAATATAATATATATATATTTATCATTATACAGTCCGTGGGAATATCCGATGTACGAACGCACATAATATTATATGTAACTGACTTAGGTGCCTATTGCAGTCATATTGTACTGAACTTATATAATAATATATAGAAGTTAGTTTGTTAAGTTAATTTTGGTATGATTAGTGTTGTTTAAAATGTTTTTTTCACGTATAGTTCAATCGAAAGAAGTAAAATATTAAAATTAAAAATAAAACACCTAAAAGTACAATAAAAATAATAAACTTTCTCATTTAAATCAAATTGATTGTAATTTAAATTATGTACATGACAATTACTAGAGTATATACAAATATAAAATAGTTATTTTATCTTGTTTTATATCAATTTATTAAGATACTTAAAAATTTTAAATCTAAATTGTGTTTACAAGTATATATTATACATATATATATATATATAAAGTCGTAAGTATACTGAAGGCCTCTAAAATTATGATTTTCCTGGGCTGTTTTTTCTCCCAGTTCGCCACTGTTTATATAATATATTTAACAAAAATATATATGATAAAATATGGTCTTAAAACATACTCCAAAAACTATAAATTAATCATATGTATTATAAATTGATTTTTATGAGAAAAATGAACACAAAATAATAATATGTGTTATACTATTATGATTTCGTATTTCCTTTATACTAGCCATTTTTAGTCAAAAATAATAAAATGTCGTCAAGGAAATGATTAGCTTTATTTTTTATTTCTTGAGTATGAAATACGAACATTAATAAATTATGTCTCATTACCAATTCAGAAGTATCCTGGATAACTACTAACTGCCTAATCGAATATTTTTGAATTGTCATCTTAGTTTATTTTCATTATATATTATATAATATTATATTATATTTTCATATTATTTAAATTCGAACGCAGTGAAAATATATTAAAACAAGTGAACATTAGTAGTTAGTTGATCGGTTATTAGTTATTAGACAATTATAGCAGTCGATTGTTATAAGTTATAAATTATAATAGTGTATTTATTAATATTATTAGTGCTGTATCGGTCTTAATCTCGGATTCGGGACCTAAATCAAATGAGGTGTTCTACTGTATAATAATTACATAACTATATAATAAGAGGTCTTACCATAAACATCTGTACGTTTATAAACATAAATATTTGATTAGTATAATACATTATAAATTATTATATACATTATATAAAATGTTTATTAAATTACTAGAAAATCGTATAATATAGTTAACCAGTTATTAAATGAAATACTGGATGTGTGTTAGTGTCTTGTTTGTTATTTTTAAATTCTAAGTAAAGCGATGATTGTATTTGATATGATTTATTTTTAATATTATTTTTGCGGTTGAAGACATTTGTATAGTAAAGTTCTGAATGTTCTAATCTTTAAGTCAATATAACACTTAGAGTAATTTAAAAATATTGAAAATACATAATATTATTAACCAAGCGTTTGAATTTTAAATATTCATAAAAACCATCAAAATTACCAATTATTTCATCTATTTATTTTAATAACATAGTTTAATATAAGGTTCTTCGTAAGCTGTATTTATAACACAAAAAGAATTCCAGAAACACATATTATTGTTTGTTATTGACATTTTTGGTTTAAATTTTGATAACATTGGATATTTATAACGATTTATATCGTTACCTAGTTATTTTATTACAAGAGTTTTGAAACTTTTCGTTATTCTTTATATTATTATTTTTTGGACATAATATCTCAATGACATTTAAATACATTTTTAGTTTAGTTAAAATTAATACAATGAAACAAAAATTGGAAATTATATTAAGAATAATTATTTAAATAAAGATAAGATAACCATATATTATGTATTATATATTTATAGAGAAAATAATATAACACCTTATGGTTCATTCTCTTATATCTATTTTTAAAAGTACGACTTTCTCTATATACGACTAATATAGTAAGCTATGGCTATTAGGTGTAGTAAATACAATATTAATAAACAAATCTGTGGCCTTACCAGTGATAAAATCATCTATATAAATGTATTCAAATATTCAATAATTATAGTTTATAAAACCTAATCTATGATGTTTTTATAATAATCTGTATAAATAGAGAAGGTTGTCAACCGTGTCGAGGAACGGCAGCGCCCGAAAATTAACGACCCAAACCTAACTTGTTCTCCCTTAAGTGGAGGTCTAACTGTGCTGATAGCTCAGTATATGTGCACAAAAGAAGTATAGAAACCTTTATAAGTATATGATAATAAAGGGAAATTTTTGTTGCAGTTTGGTTCTATTATCTGAAGTATATTATCTTATTGTAAATTGTGTTTCATTTCAGAATAAATTAATAAATAATATAAAATTTTTCTAAATTTCTAAATTACAATAATTTTATTATATTAAAGATAAATTAAAAAATTAATAAATTTTAAATTTAAAATAAATAACTTAAGTACATAAAAAACTCATAGGCCATCTTGGGCGAAATTCGATATCTGCAAATTAATAAAATATTCATATTTATTTTACTATCATCTAATTTTATGATTTGGGATATTAATTAAAACACATTAAAATTCTGTAAAAATAAAATCTAGTTGATTTAAATAATATTTTATTAATAATGTTACCAAAGGGTACATGCCTGTTTGTACCAATGAGCCTTTTAACAAGGTTGTCGTCGGACACACGGTCCTCCGGAGCCTTGGGAGTAATAGGTAACACTTGTTTGTAAAAATGAATATAACCAACGATATAAATAATACGAGATATTATATATTTTACACATAAATATTAACTGTACGCGACTATGAGCGTGTAGTGAAATAAGGGGGCGGGGAACACCGCTAAGAGGGAACACTCGGATGATGGGCGGAACTGCCTGGGCTATGCTGAACTGCGGTTGATCTTTGATTGAAGGCGGAGCTGCTATATCTCGGAACTGAAGAATTCAGGAACACGTGGATCGAGGAGCACCGGAACGTCGCGCACGCGAATCAACGTCGTATCGACACTCGCACGTTAAATGACGTTTTCGAGCTCGATGCGATCGTATAGTGAAATCGAACAGATTTATAATATGCTGATAGAGCAATATCAACGGAGCAAACTTGTGATGCAAGCACACCTTTTAGCAACAAAATGGCGCTAACGTGGGAGCACACGGGTTTGACGTAACGGCGAACGGAACAGAACACACGTAAACAACGATAACGACCGTTGGCGGCGGCGAATGCGTCGTTGCCCGGACCAAGAAGGCGACGTACACGTACAAGATCGGCGGTAATCAGTTTTGGACAAAAGGATCGAACATGCCCGTTTAAAATGTATAAATAAATAAATAAATATTCTATAAACATCCAATAATTAAAATGATTAACTCCTTATGTTGTATTAAACTAGAGTTATGGCTAATATTATGTGCCGTTATACGTGACACCCGCCTACCTTGAGGCGATATTACACAAGATCACTAATATAAAGAATAAACTAGATTGCTAACTGTGAAACAGCGCCTGTGTAATTTGATTGAAGGCATTGGCTGTAATTTAATCGAGGGTCATGTTCGTTATCACTTGTGCTTATAAGATACCAAGATGTATATATCCACCTTGTAAGATACACAGAACAAGTGTAAGATAACTTAAGATAATTTTGGTATCAAATAATTTATTATTCTATTATTATTATTATTATTATTATTAAAAAAGGCTTTATTGACTTCAAATCCTAAACAAAGTTATAAGTTATTTTTTATATATTAATAATTATTATTGCAAACTATAGATTAAAATGTGTTTTTCAGACTCACATGATCTCACTGAAATAATAAGATAAATGTATCAATTTTATATTATATAGTATTAGATATAACCATAGACTATAGAGTATAGAGTAATATAGAGGGGCCGTTTCTTTATAAGGCCCGTATGCTACTGGATCGATGCGCACTTAGACACCCTTTTGTAGTATACCATACAGGGTGATTCTTTTATCATAAAACACTCATTATTTAAAAAAGTATTCATTTTTTTGAAAATATTTTCTTACATAATTTCAAGTTGTTATAAAACAAGGTTTTTATTAAAAAATTATATTTTTAAATATATTTTTTAATTTTTTTACTTTTTTGAATGACAACATAGAGTCTTAATTTCATATTCCAAAGCAGAATTATTTGCTGTATATCGATACATGCAAATTTAGGGCGAGTAGTTTATGAGTTATAAGCACGGTCTTAGAAGATTTTTAGAAATTTTTTTTTAATGAACTAACTTGTTTTTCAAAACGATTCTTTTGTCTTCTGAGAACATTGTTTCTTTTTTGTAAAATTATCAATTTTTTTCTACTTTTTGGTGTAGTTTTTAGGGAAATTCGTTTAGGAGATGATAGTAAGGTAGATCGAATTTGTTTTTACTTTACATTTCGTATGGTTCTTGCACAATACAAACAATGTAAATTATTTGAAATTAAGAACAAACATTCTTTATGTCGTTTCATTTGCATGGTATCAATTACAATATTTTCAGAAATATAAAAAAATGATTCATATCTATAATTGTGAAAAAAAAATTGAAATTATTTTATTTTTATTATTCTTAACTATTTTATTTGTTAATTTTTTGAGTTTATTAAATCCAATCCTTTACAAATTTTGAATAAAGCCATTTCTTTAATTAAACTTTTTAACTGATCTATACTTTCAAGATTAGTATTGGCATTTACTAATTTATCATTACATATATTTTTCCCCAAAATATTGCAAGTTATTTTTGAACTTTGGCTTATAATTATACTTTTCCGTAAAAAGGAATTTAACATGCCTTCATTTTCTACAAAAATAATTTCAGATATACCAAAGTACTTCTTTTTATAAGAAAAATATTTGTGCCAGATAGGAGGTAGCTGCAAGTCTAAAGTATTCAATTCATTAAATGAAATTGAATTACTTTGCTCTTTTATAGTTGTTGACATATTCTATAAACAAATTTAATTTCAAATTTTAAACTTAAGAAAGTAATTATTTATACACAAATATATTATTTTGATTATATCAATGTTTTAAATTTCTTACTTCTTGGCATATCATAGTTTTATTAACATTGTACTTTGCAACGGAATCATCTAATTGTAAATTATCATTAGGCTTAGCAGAATAATTATGATCTAACATTATATCCACTATATTTTTATCAGTATCACATTGGTAATCCTTGAAATGTAATGTTTAATTTAAACAAAATATAAAATTGTAATAATAAATGTATTAGTTATTAATTTATAATTACTATATCAGAAAATATAGGGACACTGGTTTCTGCAACTTTGCCACTACAAGAGTCCATCAATAATTCCTCTGTCTAATAAATATTAAAATGTAATACTTAATTATAAATATGTGTAATTATATTTTTATAAATTACTTTACTTTTTTTTCAGTATTATCATCAAATTTTAATTTTTTCCTTGTAGAAAACCTAAAAGGAACTGCATTAGGTAATAATCGAGGACGTAACAAAGAAACCTAAACAATCATTTTTCATAACTCATGAGGCATACTTTCTAAATATTATAGTCTACATATCATCTATAACTTACTGAGCATACAATTTTCCCCACTTTATCAAATATATCCTTTTTTTTTTTGTATTTGGTCTGTACGAAAATGTTCTTCACAGACAACATTATTATTATACAAATAAGGAACATCGAGGGATTTTAACCATTCATTTTTTAAAAGTTCGTCTTTTGGAATGGAAAACACGGATAATTTTTTGTTGGTATTACAACCAAATAAACAAATATTGTTCGGCATAATTTATTTAGCGACAAAAAACTGATTGTAATAAAATAGCATATACAATTATTGTGAATTACTCGATAAATAGAAATAAATATTTTAATTATTTTCTATGGAGTTCAATAGCTGATTTTAGATTTTTGGCGGAATTTTGAACTTTATCAAAATTCAAAATGTTAAATAAGAATAAATTATAAGTTCATAACCTCAATAAGTATAACCTGTAGCGCTCGTGAGTAACAATTGAACTAAATCTGCTACAACAAGCGGACAACTGATAAATACTAGTCGTCGGACCTTATTTTCTAAGACCGTGGTTATAAGTATTTAAAGTTTTGATGCGTGGAGTGGAGTGGTAAGAGGTTACCCCGTAAAATGTTTGTCCACTACTCCGCTTGTATAAACTTTAAATGCGTACGAGTATAACTCATAAACTACTCGCCCTAAATTCGATTTTTATGTATCAAAATACTCAGAAAATTATTCTGCTTTGGAATATGAAATTAAAACTATATTGTCATTCAAAAAAGGAAAATACTTAAAAAAAATATAAGGATAAAAAATATTTAAAAATATAATTTTTAATAAAAACGTCTTTGTTTTTCTTGGAATTTCAACGTTATTCATTTTTATTTACGTTTCTGCCTATTGCGTATAATATTCAACCAACTTATGATTGATGGAGAATTAGAATAGCAGTCAATTGCTTAACCATATCTTTGAACATTCCCATACCAAGCTTGTGTCAAGTAAAAACGACAATCAATTATTTGCGACGAAGGCCAGACTTCATTAACTAAATTAATTGATTTTTCAAAGTAAATAGTAACAAATTTTGATATGAAAACTAGCCCTAATTCTTTGCATTTATTTATTATTGCTTTAAATATTTATACATATATGTTTCATATTTTTTGTCCGGAAATAAAATAAATATTAATGGTATAATAATGAGCATTGTTAAAACTAAGTATACAAACATTTGCTCAAAGAACTTGACACAAAATTGGAACGAGCCATAAAAATTAATAATTCATAAATATGCAGACACATATGTATATTGTATATGTGGACTATAGCTGAGATTCAAGACTTAAAGCTTAGACTAAAGCTAAATTACCATTATATAATTATTAGTTATTACTTATATTATCGATTATGGCCGTTAGGTATCGACATAAAATTTTGTTTTGACTTCTGGTTTTTACTTTTTGCAGTAAATTGAACGAATATTTAAACGTTCATAAGTCGCAAATGGATTACTCAAATATTAAGTACTGTAAACGTTAAAATTATTTTTTTCAATATATTGTCTATAGATTTCTGTTATCGAAAATAGGTATTGTCATTTGAAAATCAAAAGTTGATAGTGTTTTTCCTAATAAGGGGGGGGGGGGGCAGTTAAAATTATTAAAATTATAACACAGTGTAAAACACTAAAACCTAGAAAGTGTTAAAATAAAAATTGTTTGAAAATTCCTAATATTTACCGAGATATTGACATGATAAAAAGTCACCCTGTATATATCATTTGGTGATGTAGGCTGATAGACTGCTTCCACTTAGAATCGTTTTTCGCAAACAATGATATATTATTGAATTCAAATTTAACAGATCTATAATAATGACTCCTACTAACTCGTCATCTAATAAACAGCAAAGCGATACCCAATTACCTACTTTTTCTTTACTTACAAATAAATTTATTAAATATTTAAATTTATTTATTTTATTAAGATATATTGGTAGATAGATGGAAACAAGTTTGTGTTGTGGACTTGCAGTAATAGAAGAAGAAGAAGAAGATTTATTGATACAAATATTATAATATAACATTGGAAAATTTTAGATTTGTAAAATTTTAATTTTTTTATTAACCATTACTTACTGCGATAGTCACAAAATTGTTCTATACTGTATAGAGATGCTGTTAAAATTAAAGAAATACGTATGGCATTTAGTTAGATTTGCCCTTTTTATATGTTACATTTTAAACAAAACAATTTGATTACAATCATGACTATACAACACTCATATTATTCACCATTAATTATCATTAACCAAATTAAAAGCTTTTGAAACAAGGGTAATTAGATTTGATCTTTGTTTTACTTTTAAATTATTAAATGGTATTTTCGATTATTCAGAATTACTAGTTAAAATTAATTTCCCGGTTCTCGTACTAAGAAATCCAATTCATTTTATGACTTATGTGCCAATGCATCGTATTAATTATGTTTAAAATGGCCCCGTTACTAGTTAAATATGCCTTATTAGTTATTGTGAACAAGATTAATGTATATTTGTTCTTTTGTAATAATAGACTCTTTTAATATACAGTGAAACCTTGATTGTCCGGGGTAATGGTGGGGAGGGGGTTACGCAGATAAATGAAAACTACGGTTAATCAAGACTTTTTATAATAATGAAATTTTGAAATTTTTTATTTAATTATAATTAGATATACAATAATGTTATATAATTTTATATTATATAGTAAGTTATTGGGGCTTAAAATATAAAGTTATCAGCCTTTGTTATTTTTTTATTTGAAATAATTTTCCTCTCTTCACTTCTTATTTTTCTTAAACCAATAACGTCATGGAAACCACAAGTTTTTGTTCACTTTTACCATGATCTACAGCCTAGTTAATAATCAACATTATATCTATATCTTAAAAATTTTATAAATATTTTATGATAATTATTTGTATGTTATGTTATCATTAACTTTATACCTATATACATAAATGTATATTGTGTTACTATAAAATGTACGACTGATACTTTTTAGTTAACTAATACAAATTATTGTCTTTTTTGTATATATTGGGCTTAGCCCGTTTAACTTCTTAAATAAATAAATAATAATATATTATTTGGGGTAAGTATACTAGGTATGAACTAAGTACACGCATTTAAATAATTATAAATAAAAATTTAATTGAATAATTATACTTACTATCACATTTTTTTGAATCGAGGATACCTGAGAATTCAAGTATTTTTTTTTTAGAAATCACTCCTTATATATTGACTTTTTTAAAATTTTTGTTTTAAATATTTTGTTTTATGCTTTTCTCTAACTGTATACAATTTTTATTTTTTTTTCACCTTTTTATTTAATAGTGAAACCGATATCAACTTTTGATTTTCCAATGGCAACCTTTATTTTAAACGTACTAAATTAATAAGGCTATATGTTTATGAATTTTAACATTCAAATTATTATTTTTCGATATTATTTTAGCTAGATATAGATTTTAAAAATTGAGCGGTTTTCGGTTTTTATAGGTTAGGTTAGGTTACCTTGTTTTCTATAATCATATGTAATAAACTCGTGGCCACAGCCTATTGCGCCCCAGAGTAGTACATTTGCGCCGCGAGGGATATGGACAGATGCGCCCATTTCGTATGCAACGTTGCCGTTGTGATTCATATTATTATAAATTATATTTATCATGATAAATACTTAAATTAATTAGATTAGTAGATTATATTATAATAATTAATAATTATTAGTACTTTAATGGGTAATTATAATTGTTTTTAATACGTCATGTTTTATGTTTTTACATACGCACTACAATCTTTTTTAATGCAACGCCAACTTATATTTCCCGAAACCAAATTTCTACTAAAGTGGAATTTAAAGTTACGAAAAATTAAACACTCACGATTTGTAGTAGTATTTATTATATTAAATTCCATTTTTAAACACTCGAAACTCACGTATAATACTCTAGTAAAATATTTGTAATTTTTGCAAGATTGCACAACGCATACACAGACAGAAGGGAGAGTCGTCATGAAGTCCAATAAGATAAAATGGACCGATATTCGATAATATCGATAAGAGTGTAACATAAAAATTAAAAATAGTTAAAACGGGAAAAATAATATTTACAATAGTTTTAACTTTATAAGGTAATAAGTAGTATTGCTTGTATTCTAGAATACAGTTTGGCAACGTCGCACGGGCTTAACACATTTTCATTAAAAATATTCCGGGCGCAAGTGGGTTATAAAAAAGGTGTGATGGGCACAAATGGTTTGCACCGAAACTCGTTATCAACTATTGACGCAGTGGTGAACTTTATACCTATAGTTACCAACACTTCACAACCGTATAATAACCTGTAGGACAAACACCTAAAAAAACCTCAAACCACCCAACTTTGAGTAGCTATATTTCACTAACGCCTAACTGTTAGATGAAAAATAATAATTTTAACGTTAAAATTCATAAAATAAAATAGCTCTACTATTTTATGGAATTTGAAATATAGGTTGCTATTTGAAAATCAAATTTGATAGTGATTTCACTATTAAATATAAAGGTAAAAAAAATAAAAGTGTTTTATTAGTTTTAGAAAAGCTAACATGAAACTAAACATTTTGAAAAGAAATTAAAAAGTCAACACTTTTTGAAATTATGAGTGTTTAATGATAAAAGAATCATCCTGTATATATAGACATATAATTTTATACTACAAATAAATTTGTTAAACAATTTAAAAAATAGTTGCTTCTATTTTGATTTGGTCCTCTATAAAAGTTTGTTACATGGTAGTATTACTGTATTAATTTTTGATAGTTATTTTCATTGAAAATACTTAAAACGTCCATAAGCATTATTATAATATATTAATATGTACCTATATTATTTCATGGTTGTATGAATAAAATTAAAATACAGCTTGTGTTCACTACCCGACTGAGAAACACGAATTTTTTGTACAATATAGAATTTTTAGCTATATTAATAGCAGTAACCTACTATTTTGTTTTAAAACTCGGCGCTGTATGTCATATGATTATCCTTATAGTATTAATTACAACAATTAATTAATAACATCATTAAATTAAATAATGGTCGATAAACTTATTATAATTAACGAGATCTATGTGAACAATACGAACAGTGCATCCCAACATATTGAACATATACGTAATAATAAAATATTTGTAGAGATATCCTCAAATATTACATTATCGACCAATTGTATTCAATTCTACCAAAAACACTAAACAAGTTGAATATTTCACCGCAATTAGTGAAATTATACCTGCAGCAAATATACAATTTGTATCACGTATTTAAAATATTACGTTTTCTTGAATATTCAAGCTATCATGGAAAATGTACTTAGAACTTATTCTTCAATTCATGTCACTCAATTGAAATCCATATTTTTAGACTTATAAACGCTTCCAAAAAAATCATTCTATCTAATTGTTGGATGTGAAATTTATGCAATAACTCACGTTTCCGATTACTTCTTAATTTATTTTATTATAAATGAAAGCCCACGCGTTTAAGGGTAAGTGTGGACTGTATGTTCGACGATTGAACGGTGACTGTCCGTTATCGGCGGCGGTCGGTACCTCCACATACGGATATTATAATAATATTATCTTATTTGAATCGTCGATAATTATTGCGACGAATATCTATCGCGATGGGATCGAACACTAATATTTATCCTATTATTCCCGAATAACTTAGAATTGATAATATCAATGAACTAGGAATTGAAAATACTTTATAGGAATCTTAGACTTATCAAAAGCTTGATCCAGCACTGAATATCTTTTGGCCATCGATCGTTTATTTTCATTGTCTACAATTACTTCCTATATAGATTAGGAACTTTAACAGAATAAATTATCAAGTAGTGACCATTTTCCTATCGTTATGACGCTCAAGCTCACAAACACACATAATCAATATACTAGTGAAGAAAAATTGAAATTGAAATACATAAAAAATGGAAATTTATAAAAACATTGAATCTTGGTCCAATACCATTAATATATAAAATAAAATAAAATTGTTCAGTAACTTCATTATAAATACAGCTTCCAACGTCTTTGAACTAACCTACTATTTCGGCAACAGATCCTGCACTGTCCCTTGGTGGTTTAAAATTATTGCAATTGTTATAAAATAATTTTATTTTTTAAATACATTGATATGTTCAACTAGATCTAGATAAATTATTGCATTTATTCACATGCAGCATTAATATTTAATATTGTTGTAAGCTTTAAGTTAATAACAGTAATAACCTTAATTGTTTAAGATGTACTATGAATAATATTAATAAATAAATATAAAAATAATAGATATTATAAAATATTTATTAGACGCGAGTTGTACCTGTATATTTTGTTTAAAAATAATTCAGTATATTAAATTTATAAAAATGTTTTATATTTATCGATAAATAATTATCAATATTTATTACTACTTTTCTCTTTAAACGATAACCACAATATTTAAAAAATATAACGGTGTTAATTATATTAGTTTAATAAACTATATAAATGCTGATACAGTGAAGCGCGTATCAATTTTGTTACCAATACATATTTTTTGTTTGTTTAAAGATTATTTATTTGTATAAAATATTATAAGAAAATCTGCATAGAAAAATCATATTTACCATTTAACCTTATGTTAGCATCATTGAAGTCATGTATATAATCTGGAAAGTATGATATTTGATTGTAACTTTAATTAATATTATTTATCGTATCCATACATATTGTATTACATATTAAGGTTGTAAAAAATGTTATAGATAAAATAAAATATTTATATAATTAATAAATTAAAATTATAAATAAGTGCAATATTCAATAAAAAATTAAAAAACCCACGAAAATAAGTAGAAAACTGAATTGCAATAGATGCAATAGCATTATATTATAATTATATTTCTACATTAATAAATTGTGCAGTAATAATTACCTCACACAGTATATACAATAATTTAAATATATTTATTTTATTAGCATAAAAATAATTCTAAAGTCAAGACTACGATTCCCGTTATCAATCAACTATTATGTTTTATGGACTAAGTTTTAAACAAGTTATTTCTTTTTTAAAAAAATTTGCAAATAAGTCAATAATATATCGACTTACTGAAATAGTCTTTAACTTTAAAATAATTGATTTATATTATTTTATCATGCACATAAAGTTGTCTCATTCATTTTATCATAGCTACCCAAAATAATTGTACAGTTTATACTCGTATATTCCATTTATGATTATTGAAATAAAAAATAAGGAATGATTTGCATTTAAAATATTTATATAATATATATATTATATATATAATTTTTTATAATATTTTAATGACTTAATTACAAACTCTAAAAATTATTTTGCTGCTATTTAGGATTGTTTTTTTGTGTATTATAAACTAAAAAACAGAAATATCACATATTTTTGATATCGATGACGAATGTGGTAGTTTTGTAATTTATAATTTAAATTAACTTATATACTGTTATCGTATAGTTACTTATATCTTTAATACTGTATTTAGAGCAGTAAAATCCATTTCTATGCACAGTATTGATTTACTTATATATAATGTATACCAACTACATTTGATTTTGTATCATATTATTGTATTTAATGCTTTGTTATAAGTGTCTAAGCCTCCAGACATACCTTAAATCTTGAAATTATATGATGGCTTAGATGAAATGTTTATTAACGGCGTTGGTATAAGAGTATATATTTTAATATATACTTTTTTTTATAAATTTAGTTTTAAATTAACATAAAAGTACCTAAGCTTTGTATCATGAACGTTAGATTAACTACTGTAAGTATTAAAAAAGATGTTTGAATAAGGAAATTTCATCGTTATTATAAAAATAGGAAATGATTGATACTTAGACATTTTAACGTGACTTTAAACCAGTTATTAACCAATAGTTAACAAACAACTAACAAGCGACCGTACTAACCATAGAGTAATATAGAGAGGCCGTTCTTCCTGAACCATAGAGTAATAATATTACTCCATGGTATCAACCAGTTATGGTTTGATTTATATAGGTAATAACATGATTAACTAACTAGGTTTGTCAGCAAACAAATGATACGCATCGTGCTACGTCATCCGCCAAGGATTTGTTATCAGTATTCAGTATATTCCACACTCCCGCAATCCCGCCAAAAATAAAATCCTTGGCGGCTGACGTCACATTCTATTAGTTTAATCTGGATGCGCGTATTAATACTAGAATCGGTAAAGTTGCTGACATACCTAGTTAGTTAATCATGGGTAATAATTAATGACCAAAAACAACTAGTCATTCTAACTCAGCTATTATAAACGTTTTACCAACAAAATAGTATCTTCAAACCAGTGGAACCAACGCTACAAAATTAAACTTAATCGCGGTCAAAAGATTTAGAGAGTCTCTTAATGAGGAACTTAAATATGTCCCCAACCTAGGATATTCATTTAAAGTGAGTTATATCAGAAGCTAGCAGTAGTAGAATACAAAACTACAAACAAATTTTCAACTTGCAATGGTGCATAGAAGGGGTAAGATGGAATCCTGTAAGTAAATTTTAAACTTGTTTATTCTTACGTATGTTTCATTATTTATTACGAGTAGTATCTTGAATAAACGTACATTATCGTATTCCATTACTTTCTTTTTAAATATTCATCCATATAATTCACTCATCTAGTCGTCTCTTTCATTTAATTTATTACCTTTCCATATCTTCTGCTTATCTTACACACCTACCTTTTCCATTTGGCTTTTATTTATTCCAAAATATTGCGATACTAAACCTTATTTTTTTTATCACTTTTTTCTAGATCCGCAAATTGTTCTTAGGCATAAGCATATACAATAATAATAATAGAAGTCAATATTTATAATGAATATGAATTGTGATGATAGGCTAAAGTCACAAGATTAAAAACGTAATTACAGTGAAATTTCCATATAACGAATTTCCATTTTACGAAATTTTCTATTTAACGAAATATTTTTAAGAACTATGACCTTCATTGTGAATGAATACGTAATTCTATTTAACGAATTCCTCCATATTACGAATTTTTTTTTGTTGCTTATTCGACTTTGTTATATGGAAGTTTCACTGTATATTAACATATTGTTAATTTTAATCAAAAGAAATAGCTTACAAGTTTACAATAATAAATGTATATACACACTTACCGCTAATTTTTTTACAATCATGAATTGTAGTTTTAAGGTATTTTTCAAAATATTTATTTTCATTTTCTAGGATAGCCAATTTGTATGATAATAATCCACACATGTGTTATACAACACAATTATTCATGAAATAAACAAAAATATTGCATATTATTTAGTATACGAGTAGACATTCAAATAGTAACTCCATATAATTGGGTTACACCGTTAGTAATAAACAATAAAAAACTTAAATATAGAATTAAATACTTCTTGGTAAACGCACGTATGTATATGTTTATTTGAGCATTTACTATTATGAAGTCCCAGTGGTTGTGTACTTGTGTGTGATGTATACGACTCGGGATGGCGTAGTAGACAGTAGTTAGTGACTAGTGTAGTCTTACTTTTGATCGGTGCAAACCATAAATGGGTACATATGGGCTATAAATCGGCAGGTAGTACCTTATCTTTCAGGCGCATCTGTCCATATCCCTCGGGGCGCAAATGTACTACTCTTGGGTGCAAATAGGCTGTAGCCCTTTTGATGACATGCGCAGCGTGCGAAGCGGATCTAGGACAATTGGTCCCCGCGAAAAAATATCGTATGTGGACAATTAGTCCTCGTCATAATTTTATGCCCGGACAATTAGTCCTCGGCTTAAAAGTTAAATACAAAATATTTTTTTATCATTAAACATTCTTTAAAATGTATTTTCAATAATATAATACTTTTAGAATATAATAACAGTTATTTGTTTAAAAAAAAAATAAAAATAAACATAATAATATAATAATAAATTAATAAATAATATTATTATTGTCGAATAAAAAAATAATTTAAGTATAACATAATAATTACAATTTGTGAAAGCCTACACTAATAGTTCAAAAGATCATCTTTTGAAAAGTTATTATTAAAATTATTACAAATAGAAACAATGTTTTTGTCCTTATCGCTTAAAGGTTTCAAAAAA
Organism: Rhopalosiphum padi; assembly: GCF_020882245.1. Classification (NCBI taxonomy): domain Eukaryota; kingdom Metazoa; phylum Arthropoda; class Insecta; order Hemiptera; family Aphididae; genus Rhopalosiphum; species Rhopalosiphum padi. The sequence goes on from NC_083597.1 coordinate 67,429,573, forward strand.
TTATTTAGAAAAAAACATCATCATTATTTTTTGTCAATGATATCATTGTTGTTGAATTAATTATTTGTATTAATTCAATAAAATTATAAATATTTGGAAGTTTAATTCTAACAATATTTTTAAATTTATTATTAAATGCTTCAGATTTTGTTATTAAAAATACATACTATTTCTGTTCTCTATTATGCTTATTATACTAAATATTGTATAGATTGTATAATTCAAATAAATGTAAAAAAAAAAAAAAAATACATAATTTATTTAAATTTTATATTGCTTAAAAAGCTTAAAAATTGAATGCAAGGTTATTCTAAAAGTATTGTTTTATTAAAAAAACATTTTAAAGAACGTTTAATGATAAAAAATATTTTGTATTTAACTTTTAAGCTGGGTACTAATTGTCCGAGTATAAAATTATGACGAGGACCAATTGTCCTTATATCGTGCGAAGCCAATGCGAGTCGTGAAGTAGTTTTATATCATATGTATAATAAATGTTATATTATTACTAATAAGTAGTAATAAATATGTCATATTAATAAGAAAAATTAATTTTGGAATTTTACATTATAAAAGCCATAAGAATATTTTGATTAAAAGTTTCATCTTCTATTCTTTACATAGTATAAATATAAAACAAAGTCGCTTCCCGCTGTCTGTCCCTATGTATGTTTAGATCTTTAAAACTACTCAACGGATTTTGATGAGGTTTTTTAATTGATAGAGTGATTCAAGAGGTAGGTTTATATGTATATACTATATAAAATACATAATATAGTAAAGAAAAACTGATAATTTTAATTTTAAAAAATAATGTAAATTATATACCTATATACAAAATTGTGCGGCTCGCGAGTTTCCAGCTACCTATAACCTGACCTTTTGTCTGTCAATCTGCGTATAGATATGAATTGTTCCGAGAAGTTAATCTACGGGTAAACAACGAGTATAATGTTCTCGATGCATTCCGAAACTACTCTACTGGTTTTGATGAAATTATAATCGATGTGTGTAATTTTGTCTTCGTCATAAGATATGATAGTTGTTATCTCGATTAATGACCTCAATATATTACCTCTTTATTGCGTTTAGGGCTGTGCGAATATTTAATCGATTATTCGAATAACAGATTATTTTTAACGAACGATACATAATCGGTTAATCGATTGAAAAAATGCAACGCTAGGCGGGACATTTATGATTTATGTAAAGATCATGTTGGAAATATAATTTATACACCAAATCAGAAAATAAAAAATAGATTTTATCTTCACAATAAATGTTAGCATTAGGCAATCAAACTTAATGATGCGTTTTGTACGGGCAATGAAGTGCGTGGGTACAGTTAGTAATTAGTATTATAAAACTCTACCCTAAGCTAACTAAATTTTAACCAATTACACTGGTATATACTGGGCACAACACAACAATTACAAATAATTATAAATTTATAATTTATTACTATGTATAATGAAATATAATATGTATATAATATTTACATTGCGGTTTTACATAATTTTAACTTAAAGTTACTTACTAAATTGCATTGAAATATAGTGGTTTAGAAGTCCATACGTATCTACACAAATAATATATTATTATACGTTTATAGTTGTTACCTTATCTTTTTGGTGTTTTGTGTTTTGTCTAAACTATTTTATCCGGTTGATTTGGTTAAGTACGCAAAAGAAAAGGTTGAACTGATAACATTGTAATATCATAAAACAGTTTTTTATTATTATAAATGTATACTTACCTGAATAACCGGCACTTTTTAAATCATCTATTAGACATTTAACGACATTAAAAATATTATGAAAAAGAGTTAATTTATTGTATTAAAACAAATAATTAGGTATGAACATTTTAGACAAATAAAAAAAAAAACCAAAAATATTTAAAGTTAGTTTTAACTCATGTAAGTTAAATATTTACTATCGAAGTGTAGAATTAGAAAACAATAATTAAGGAAAATAGCCAATAGGTATCAAACAAGTACACAACTCTGTTATATAGTTGGTCTATTTCGTTATTGAATATGTCACTGAAATGGTCATATTAAATATTAATTCATTGCATATGAAAACGATCCTGAGTGGAGATGGTCTATCAGCCTATATCATTAAGTAAGTTTTATAATATAATTATACCTAGACATCTAGTAATTTTTTTAAATTAGTAATACAATATAAATTAAATTTTTGTAAAAGCATTGCATTTATTATATTATTTCTTATTTCTATATTAATATTATATTATAATATAAAATTGTTATTACATTTTAAGTCAATACTGACTTGACGTAAAATGATGTGAAGAAGTTCATGGTATAAATATTGATAACAGCTTAAAATTAATCAAAATATTTTGAAAATGTCATTGTGTATGCATTATGCTAATAAATTTAAACATTTTAAGCTTTGAGAAATTCAATAACATTTTAAATCAACTCGAAATGACGAAAATCGATTTTGCCAATAATTGATTAAATTACACAATTAAATTATTATAAAAAGTATACTTGAATTTTTTTTTACTTATGATAATCAGAAAAATATATGAACGAAAAAGACATAAATCATTGTGAATTTTAGATTATGTCTTACAACAGAAAAAAGTGTGTTATGAATAAATATAGAGTTGAAGTTTGTTACATAATGTAGATTTAAATAATCTTTTAAACATCATAAAGGTAGGCCAAATTCTGTTATAATATCATAACCACATGATTACCTATGTTGTATTAATAAATTGTAAAATACTAAAATGTATTTAAAACTAATATGAAGTTCTTTACCACAGCACTCTAAAAAAAATTATAAATTAAATAAGTATATATAAAGACAACTATCAATATTATATGGTTGATTAATAATTGTTGTACATAAAATGTCTAAATGTATTTTATTATGAGACAAATTTTTTGCTATTATGTATATTTGAAAACAAACCATTAAATAATAAACAAAATACACTTTTGACGTATCATAAACTCCAGTTAGGTTACAGATAATAATTATTCATAGATTTACGTTCAAATTTTAGTTACCATACAAACCATTTTGTGATCATTTATACTAGATATACCAAATTTTTTCAAAATATATCAAATTTGTATTAAATGTAGGTCGTAAGCGAATTATTTTTTTTGTATTAATATCGTGAAATATTATTATAAAGCAATTTAGTTCTTAAAATATTAATAATAATTGAATTGTAATTTTTTATGAAAATAATTGTGTTATGTATTTTATTTCACTCGTATACAATGAGTAAACTTACTCTCAAATTCTAAAAAAATGAAAAAACATTTTGTATATTATTTTACAATAATTAATATATGATCTGGTTATAATGAGCATATGACTATAGGGAGTGGAATTAATTTCCAATTGCATTATTTTTTTATGAAGTTTCAGGAAATGCTCTTCAAATATAAATTTCGTTTTATACATCAGACGATTGTAAAAGAAAATTTGTATTTAATATTTTTAATAGTTTTAAAGTGTTTACTGTTTTTAGAGAATTTTTTTTTAATTTTTGATGTAATTAATTTAGTTACCAGTATTATTGGTAATTTTAAGTGTTAGTTCAACATTTTTTGTTGTAACACTTTAGAACACTTTTAATAATTTTGTCGATCATTCTATTTATGATTTTAATACGTTGATAACATCTTTACTCTTTATATATCTACACTGTTACATAAGTGTGCCATGAACTAGCTGTAGATGTGCTGCGAGTCGCGACCGTGGTACACGCGTATAGTATTACTTTATTACTATTATAGTGTTCAGTCCAAAATGTATGCATATAAGAAATGTGCCGTGAGCAGAAAAAGGTTGAGAACCACTGATCTACAGTGTAATTAACGACATTCACTGTAGTGCACTGATACTTAAAAATTATCAAATTATTTAACATAAACTTAACTATACATTTTGGTATGTTTGGGATGAGTTGTTCACCCTCAACTTGATGTTTTTGACCAGCTAACGCTCTAAACCATCACCAAAATTAACTTTTTTCAGATGTATTTGTAATAGAATAAAAAAAAAAAAAAAATTGGATCAGTTTTAAGAATATTATTGCAGCTTAAATGCATTTTTTTTTCTTAAACAATTGTTGATAGTTTTTTAAGTATTAAAATCCTGGCCCTATAGTTATGAATTATGATCAATGTACGAGTTATAAAGAAATTAAAATGCCTACTTTACTTCAAAATGTATATTATTTTATAATTTAAATTTAAATCATTTTTGAATGCAATTAACTTAAATATTTATAATATTATGTTAAATTGTATATTTTAATTTAATACTCTATTCATCTACTTATTTATTCTTGTTAATTTTGGACAAAACAATATTATTAAATAAGGTTAGGTAACCTAAATCTATAAGTCTGGTTACAGATAATATATGTTATATACGTATAATATAATGATTAATGTATTAAATGATATACTTACATAAACATTTTTAATAATTTAAATTTTGCTAATAATAAATAATCTCCAATACGGCAATACGTTCAATTAATAATCTAACTATTACACTATTATCAAATTATTATAAATATTGTGTATAGTAAAACGTAGTTTGTATGATCTATTAAAATCGATTTCATTAAATTTATGTCAATACCTAAATAATGGGATATTAAAGTTTTTTGTAAGGAAATGTTTTGAATTAACACAAAAATATAAGTATTTTAGGAAATTTGCATTTTGCATTTGATAAATTAAAAATGTATTAATGATTATTTTGTTGATTGACTTTTATAATATGATATTAGTGTTTTATTTCTTACTTAATATTAGTGTTTTATTTCTTACTTAATATTTATTTTTATTTTTATTTAAGTAAAAAAATTATTGTTTGTTATTACCTTTTTCTTCTTTGGTACCATTGCACCTTATAATAAATATAAAAATTAATGATATAAATAATTTACAAGAAATCATAATTATTGTGCAGTTAACTACAAAAAACAAGCATACATTTTATTTCGCTTTGAATAGAAAATTATTATATTCTGAATAGGTACCAACATGAAAATAATACTTTGATGTTTATTTATTATAACAGTTAAGCTAATATACCATAGGTTTATGCATTGATTAAATACACATTGTATTTTGTATATTTAATCATTTGTTTATGTTATATATATATACTAAAACACTAAATCAATATAACTTACAAGATACGTATCAATAAATAAGGTACACATATGGAAAAGTATCTGTCGTATAATCAATATTACCAACTATATTGAACTTAACAAAAACACAAAATTCTAATCTGCATTCAAATAATAATTTAGAATATCGATAAGTGGAGTGAAAAATGCATTGGTTTTAAAAATTCTTGTTCAAGTATAACATCCTCAGTTACTTTCAAAGTATACTTGAAAAAATTAGTGAAAAGCTGGTCTGAAATTTTGTTGCAAAATAAATTTTATTTTTATTATTATTCAAAAATGAATAAAGTCTTGAATATTTTTTTTTTTTATTGATCTTGAAATTTAATAATTTCTGCTTTGTCGACAACTGTGGCCATTAGCATTACATTTAATATCATATTAGAAAAAAAAAGTACAAATATATATATAATAAACAAAGGAAAAAAAAACAAAGAATACATTAAAATGAATAATTATAGTTGTTAGTTTTAAAATATTATAGTAATTGGAGAATTTGTGTTGCTTTGAAAAAATGTATGGTGCTTACTTTGTTGTCTGGATTTGGACCAAGGCTTGTTCTGATGTCATGGCTTATGTTTAGTTCTTCTCTTAGTTTTTCATGTATTTTGCATTCTACGAAGATATGTTTGATTGTAATCGTGTTGCCACATGCTTGGCATATTGGTGGCCATCAAATGCCATCAAATAAACATGTGTCATTCTTGAATATTTTATAAAATATTTAAATTAGCAATTTTTAGACAAAATATTATCTTCAATATTTTGACTATTTTTGTGTATTTATCAATATTTGATTTTTTTTATTTACTTATGATAAAGTTTTGTATTTGAGTAAAAAAACTTGAAAATTTAATATAAGCTCTACTCAAGCTGTAAGCTGTTTCTATAGTGATTTAAAAAATTTAAAAAATATATAATAGGTGTACAAAATGTTTATTTATAAAGAAAGTAAAAATATACGTTACGCAAAACTGAAAACATCCAAATTATAAATAAATATTTAATATTTTTAAATTAAATAAAGTATCAAATTACTATTAATGATATTTTTAAATAATTGCAACAAGATAACTATTATCGTTTTTTTTTCATTTAAATATTTAATTTCGTCCAAATTTTAACTTGTAATATCTATAGTAAAAATACTTCTGATAATATATTTTTTGGTTCTTGAGTATAAAATACTTAGAAAGAATCTTTTATTATTAAATATATTTATATGTTAGCGGTAATGTATGTAATACGTTATTTTATTAAATAACTAGTTATTCTATAAAATTCCTAAATATATTATACTCGTTAATATATGGATTACACTGTTTTACTAGCTAATATATAAAATACCGTTTGGGTTTTTGCTAATTTATGAAATTTATATAATTAGGTAGATGACCGGGACTGGATTAGATAACATAATACAAGATTTGTTAACGTTGTCGTTTAAAAAAATTAATTAAAAAAATTTATTTTTTGATATTTCTAGTTGGGATTAGCTTAAAAATTCAAGATATTTTGAAAAATATATCATGCATATATAAATCTTTATGTACCTTTTGTGAAAATGTCATGGATATAAAATTATTTGTTTTTGTGATACATCGTACTGCTTGCGTACAGATTCCTGTTATTTTTATGTTTGTGATTATTTAAAAATGCTGGTAATTTTTAATATTGTCCTTTAAAAAGTACCTACTAAAACAAATTTTCGATCAGTAACCATTAAAAAAGTTTAAGGTTGAAGGATTATGGCCACATATTTCTACCACACGGTATTTTTATTCATCATTATACCACAGTCCATCAGCAATATTGTAACAATAATGATTGTTTGAAATAAATTACAATTTATCTTGATGTTATATATTAATATTAATATTAATAGATTTGCTAATAGAAAAATGCATTATCTTTTATATTGTAAATTCTAGCTTTTTTAATATAAAAATTTAATTAGGTAGAATTAATAGAACCAATTTTAAGACTTTTATTTTACTTTTCACATTTTTTTATACTTAATATTTTATGAATTATTAATCAATATGTGTCTTATAAATATTTTATATATTCTGTTTAAACTGTTTAAAGGTTAAGTTAGGTTAGCATAAATGTCGTTGGTATCATTGATTCTATTTTGCCACATGTGTAGGTACCTTATTTTTATAGTTATTTTAGAACTAAGATTAAAGTATGTTGTTTTTTATTTGTTAACGCATGAAATGTTTATATAGTTGTTAATTAATAAATGCAAAAGTATTATTAAGTATTGTATCTATTCAGAAAATAATTATATTTCATTCTTTGCAATTCAATAACATTTATGCTTGTTATTTGTACTGTGTAATTGTTTGAAAAGTAACTATGATTTTTTATAAAGTTTTAATAACATTAACTATGATATTCATTGTTAACTGTTATCCTACCATAGAAGGTAATTACGAACAATAATTTGGTATTTAAATTGAAATACATATAAAATTAATATTTAATTTAAACAATAATCGTAATATTTATAAGTACTATATTATAAAAGTGGTAGTCAACAATATAATCAATTAATAGTCAATATGGGCAATATAAAATAAATTATTTATAATATGGCAATTAAAGATGAAATGTATATTTTTGTGTAAATTCAGGAATACCTTACAGTGAACATTAAAGTTGATTTTAATATTCTATAAATATTCACATCAATTGAAAAAACTCCATTTTTTTTATTTTGTGAAATTTATGTTTTACTATAGAATGTTGATAATGATTTAATTTTTTCATAAAATTGGTGAATTTTTATTTACATTATGTTATAGTTACATTGTTTATATTATTAAATAAATAATAATAAAAATAACTATTTTTTTATTACTTATGTAGGTATTAGATACAAAAATATTCATTAATTTCATAAAGCGAATATGGAATAATAGTATTTCATACAAGAAATAATGTTTTTATAACATATACTATGGTCTATAGTATAGTCTTATTGTAAAATATAGAGTAGGTACTAAGTAGTCTGTTTATAAAGATTATCATAATATGTGATCACTGATCACTATTTGTGAAATAAAAATTACCTACTCAGTTACATATTTCTTTATTAATTTTCAATGTATGATATTTAATTATTAATTAATTTAGTTATTTTAATTTCTTTAGAATGCAGTAGTAAGGAACTTTATATTAGTACGTCTTACTTTTTTAATGTATTTTATAATATAATTATATAACATAATCAATATCTACAATAAAACAGTATTTGGCCTTAATGATATATTTTGTGATAAGATTAATCTTTATTATGTAATAAAAATTAACCATGTTGACATAAAGATAATATTTTAAACAACCTTTTATAATCTGAGCAGAGCAATTAGTACATTAATTTTCCAACGATTTGTCTTTTTTTTGTTGTCTGATATTATCCTTCGAATCAGTAAAAATACTTCCAATAGTAACTTCAATATCTTATTTAAGTAGTTATATGGATATTATTAGCACTTTAAGGAGGTCATAATCAAATATATCCTAGTACTTTTCTGAGTAACTGAAAACAAATTTAGGTAAAATGTAAATTTTTACACAAAACCAATTTTTGAAAAAAATCGATTTCATTATTTTGTTGTAATATTTACAATCATATTTCAAATTTTAACAAATTTGTATTCTAAAATTTGCTATAGTTTTAAGTTATAGTATGGTATTTAAATTAACGTAAATTTAATTTAAATTAAAAATATTTTTATTAAAATTTAATACAATCAGCAGAACCGTTATTACCTAATTTCCCATTTTTTCTTCCTAAAATTCACATGTGTGAAATATTTAGCTATACGAGAGTTGAAATTAATTTTAATTTTTTTTAGATTATCATTTATGTGACAAATATTCATAAATTATTTGAAACAATAAATATTAATTTTGAGAATATTATATCTTTAATATCGTGAATGTTTCACAGATAATTTAATGAGTGTTGGGTTTTCGAGTATGTAAAATTTTATGATAACAAAAACTTCTTTGGTAGCTATTTGCTATATTAAAGTGTTGTTAGCTCAAGATCAATCACAATAATTAATATTCAATTAAGTCATAATAGGAATCATCTAATAACATATAATAACAATAAGTATAATTATAATTGATTTTATAAATAGATGATTTTGGATTTTTAAACTACTGCATTTCAGCGATGTATGGTAAGTAATTTAAAGTGATATTAATTAAAAATATTTTAACTTACTTTTAAACGATTATTTTATACAATTATAAATTTGAATGCATTTTTAAGAGTACTAAAAATTTGAAGATAAATTTTTACATATTAAATTATAATAAGTTAATACATTTCAAAAGTAATATATTATTCTGTAGTTTAAGTGATTTCGTGTAAATACCACATGCCACTAATGGTGACTGAAAATTCCATTGTGTTATCTTCTCTAGTAGATTCACACCCGATCATCATATGAATTCCTTTTCGGTCCATTTCATAATGATACTCTTAGAAATGATTTTACATAATGCTGGTTTTTCTGAACAATTATTTTAGTTTTTCTTTGGTTCTTGATTTAAATTGTCTTTTTCGTCCTTCTTTGGTACATATATTTTCTTCAAGATCTTCCTTTCGAAAACGCCCATGATCATCCGATTATGTGATCCTATGGTAAAAGTGCTACAGGTATAATTAGAACTATTTATAAAGAATTGTCATGGTTGTCTTTGACATATCTTTTTTCCGTGTTTTAACTACCACGTGAGAGGTCTATTACTATTATTTAATACTTCCACATTAGTTCTCATCATGCAATATCAATTATAAAATCAATAAATTAAATTACACAATACCTAATCCTCTCTTTAAAGTTTACAAATTTACTCCTGAACAATTTTTTTAAAATACCTATCCTAACTTATGTATTATAGAGATTAATTTTAATGCAGAATGTTTATAACCTACAGGTTAGGTTAGGTATAACATTATTGATTTACACATATACCAATAGTTGTTGAATGATAAACATCTTCTGATATAGGTTAAAATAGTTTACACGAAATTTAATTAACTGGTAAAAATTCTAGATGTTTGTAATAAATTTTAATAATAAAAAATTGATTATTTCAGATGGGGAAGGTAATTTAGAAGTAAATCTGTTGAAAAATTATCCAAGTCGTCGTAACTTAGAATGTGAGTTTTTATATATTTTATTCGATATTTATAACATTTTGCAATTAAAAATAAAGTATATTAATACAATATTATATGAATATGTATGAAATATGGATATTATAAATATTATTAATGTAAATAATAAAATATTTTACTTCTTAGGTTATATAATTCAATTCTACAAAGACAATCAAGAAATAAAAGTTCAAGGTAAGTTTTTATATTTATTTACATAAATTTAAATTATTTATATAATCAATCCCATTAATAGTTGTATTATATAGTTAGTTTGTTTAGTTAAAATTAATAACTGAAAAAGACAAACCAATTAAATACACTTAACTTAATTTTAAATTTGTTTACAGACAAACTAGCTACACCACAATCATTTTGTATAAATTTCGGTGAGTAATATCATGGATAACCAAATAAAATAAAATGTTATAAATATTAAAATACACAATATTATACTATGTATTTATGTATAATAAATTTCTTAAACTGATGTTATTGTATTGGAGATATAATATGTAAATAACTTACCTTAAATAAACATCACTGTTAGTTAGATACAGTATTACTAAATAAATAATCATAATTATTATTGTGTACCGACTACCGACTTAATAGTAGTAGTTAGTAGTTTTATTATTTATCACAAACCATATTATTATTACATACATAAATAAAATATTTATATTTATACATTTGCAGACTTTGAATTAAATTCAGCAAAAGGTTATTATTGTACTAAATACATATACTTTAAATTATAATGTATTATTAATATAATCTATACGTACTGAGCTGCAATTTTTTATATTTAACTTATTTATTCTGTGGCAAAATATAGAAAATTAACAATATTATGGTCTTAGAAATTTTTTTTGTTGAAATAATGTCATTTCTACGAAGTGATAACAAAAATGTTTTTAAAATGTTAAACACTTTCTAAGTATTATTTGTTGATATATAACTTTCACTATACATAATGCAGCCTACAGTACATTTTTAATAAAAATTTTTAAAGTTACACAAACAAAACATTTTTAAAGAAAATAATTATATTATCTGTCATCAAAACTAACTATTACATATTTAACCTATTTTATAATTATTTAATATTTTATTGAATTTGTATAGATTTGTTTTTTTACGGTAAGACTACACATTTGTTTATTATTATTATAGGCGAAAATAGAGTGGGGCTTGGGTTCTTAGCCTCCCCTAGAATTGAACTAATGACTTAATTACATAATACATTGGAAATCCAGTGTAGAATTGAACTAGAGAAAGTTGTCTTTCGAAGATATTTTAGAATGAGAGATTAGACGTATATTTCTGAAAATCGTAAATAAATGTAAAATATATATTTATTTCAGTAATTTCGATACTTGGCGTACCTATTTTAAAATATTTTTTAATAAAAATTAGCACTCATGATGACTATAAGAATATTTGTCCTATACGGTTAAACATAAGGTCCAATTTTTATTTAGTCCAAAAATATAATATTTTTTTTGGCAATATACATATTTGTCCATTATTTTTTAAGTCCAATATACATAAGAGTGTTTTGGACTGCCTGCATGGATTGAACGATATTGGACTATGCCATATCTAGCTTTAACTTTATAGGATAAAATAGATTGGACTAAAATGGCATGTGGCTAACATTAAATTTATGACTAAATATTATCTGAACTTTATTTAATTAGACCAAAATTCTGCTAACCCTTATGACGCACCTATTATTTATTGTAATTTTTTAATTAGAAGAAAACTATATAAAACGTAACAATTGTACTTCTTAACTGAGTGAGATCAATGTAATGGATATTATTTTAAATTTGAATATAATGATAAATCACAATTGTACACAAAAAAAAAAAACGATTCTGAGTGAACATGATCTGTCATCTACATTACTAAATGTATATTGTTATATTATATTTATATTGCTATTCGTAATTTCCATTATTAATATGATAGGCTGGATTAATTTTTTCCGATGACTTATAACACATAATACATATTATATTATATATTATTAAGTATTATTATTTATAATATATTAATATTATTCCATAATATAGTTCTTATAAACTATTCTAAGTCATTACCTAAGTATCATATAGAACGATGCGAATAGTTTTATTCTATATATAGTTTAAAATACTTTTAAAATATCATTATGGAGCTTAAAAATGATAGAATACTTGTAAGTGAGTAAAACTCACTACAAATGATATTTTTTAAATCACAACGAAAAAATTTAATTTTTAATTTTTCATTATACAATATAATATCCAATTTATATATATATATTAAACCTGTTTATACTTATTTATGGTTATAAATGTGTAGGAATTTATAGTAAGTACCTACACTAATTGTATTAATATTATTATATCAATATATGTTATATAATAATATAATATTATCTATACTATAAAAGACATCTACTTTTTACAGAAAAATACTTTTTATGATTTTATTTTATTATAAAATATATAGTTTTTCAATTAAATAGTACGTTTTAGTAATAAAATAAAATAAATCGTTGTAAGATAGTTATACTAACATATGGATCTTATTGTTATTGTTAAAAACCAAAATACACAATATATATATCCAGTGTTTGATTTGGAAAAAAACTAGAAGGGGGATTTATTGGATGTTGGATGAACGAGCGTTCCATACAAAATTCAATATCACATTACTGTGCGGAGCAAAGCCCCCCCCCCCACATCACCTTCAGCCACCCATAATCCCCAAAAATCATTACATTTATTATATAAAAATATTTTAAAATAAAGAAACAATTATTTATTTATTACACATCATCCAATGACATTATAATTTAAATTACGATTTATAAAGATATATAACATGTTTTTATAATAACTCATCAATACACCTTCAAAAAACTTATCATGTATTACTACCTATATATATACACCAATACACCCATTTACATGAATACAGACATACAGTATTGTGCGACACAAACGTCGTCGAGAAACGATTTTATGGTATACAACATGATTTAAGATAGTACTATCTTAAATCGTGGTATACAGCACAACCCGTGGTTGAAGATATAAGTATGACGTATAAAAGTTTAGCTACCGAGAACAACAAAAATAATATAAATATATAATGTAATTTATTGAATAAAAAAAAAAAACAGTATTGTATATCGACAAATGGGCTTTGAATCAAACGTATATTATATACGTGTACATTAAAGCAATAACAATAGAATAAATATCACGTACATCTATCGGCGTCCGCGATCCTATGTGCAAAAATGCGGACTCCGTCCCCCACGTCCACCCCCAATTCAAGCACTGTATATATCACAATCATTCGGTAATAATTTATTAACTATAAACTGTATTATAATTTATACATCATAATAATTAAGGAACGGATTTAAATGCAAAATACATTTTTTTCTGAATGCCCAAAATTATTGCTTTTCGAGCACAAAAGTTCATTTCATATAAAAAGGAATTGAAAAATGTAACTTTTATTTTGCATTTTTCTGTACTTGTTTTTTTTTTTACATTTTTTTACATGTTTTTTGCTTTTTTTATGTTTGTAAGTCATTTTTATAAAGAAATTAATGAAATATAAAAATTAAGCAGCACTTGATTATACAGTGCTATTATTAAACTCAAGGTAAAAGTATAATGAATCTGATAATGAATGTATCTATCTAAATAGTATAATCATTTTTTAAAGATAATTTTTAGAGTGAAAAATAGATAGAATAACTAGAATACTGATGAAAATGATACGAATAATTAATACCTAATAATAAAATTTTATATAATTAAACACATTTTTTCAATAAAAATAATTAAAAAAATAATATTTTTAGTGCATTTAATTTCTGTTATGAGTGTATTAAATAGTATTTTTAAAGTCATTTTTCTTGTTTTTAAGAGCATTTAAATCCGTTTACAAATCATAATATTTAAATAACCATTAAAATTATTCTATGAATCATATATTTATGTTTATTAAATTACAGAAAATTATTGTAAGTTATGTATATCACAAATTATAAACTCATAACATTTTACAAATATACTCGTACATACATTAATATTACTAAACAATATAAATGATTAATAAAAAATTTAATATATACCATTGTTTAATGAAAAACTTGATACAAACCTATATAGGCGCAATTTGAGTCTTAAATTTGGGGAGGGGGCTATTATAATTTGCATACATGTACTATGCGTATGCTCTTAGAGATATATAAAAGTGGAAGGGAATATATATAAACTATTTTTTTGGGGAGGGTCTTAGCCCCCAAGCCCCACAAATTGCGTTTATGGACAGACCTGGTACTTTTAAGTTTTAATATAAATATATTTTTATTCAACTTTTTATGAATTTAATGAGTATTTACAATTTGCTATGGTAAAAATTAACCTATATAAAATTATTGTAGTATTATAATTTAGTTAATGATTCATAGCACTAATCTACTAATATTATGTTTATGTATTCACAGCTGATAGTAGTAAGTTTATAATAAATTATTTATATTATTTTACCTAATTTATGGTATAAAGATGTATAATTAATTATTATGTGTCAATTACAGTTCAGAATAATTGAGCTACTAGCTATTTTTTTGGTAATATACGAGATTAGGAAAAATATAAATGACCAGGCGATATAGTACATGACGTTTGATGTTAATGTTGTGTTAAAGGAAAAAAAGCACAGATAATGTGGATACAATATATTTAAAGAGTAGTGAACACTCATAGGTAATGGACTAAGATAAAACTGAGACAATTATTTAAGATTTTAGATAATGTAAACAAGGAATTTATGGTGCATGGCATGTGAAAAAATCATAAAGACGTCCTCCATCTTTATGTAGTGTGTGAAGTGAGTAGGTAAAACTACTTAAGATTGGTACAGAAGAATAGTGATTTTGAAGATGATGTGATAAATAAGATTATTTATAGATATATGAAGTGGAGAGAAAAGTAAGGTATTCATTGAGATAGTAAAACATCGTTGAGATTAAAAAATATATTTTAAAGCAGGTGCGAGGCCAGTCATGTTTGGATTTAAATGTTGACAGTAAACAATACAACTCAACTGTAGGTTGACTATAGAAGATATGAGGATGTCTGTCAATAATGTAAAAACATGAAAATTAACCTTTATAGTTTATACAATTATTTTAATATTTTAATAATTAATGATTCATAATATTAATCTAATAATTATTTGTAATATTTATATACATTCACAGATTTTCAAAGTAAGATTATAGTTGTATATTATATTATTTTATCCAATTTAAAATAAAAGATTTATTTATGATAAGTGTTTATTAAGGTTCAAAAATGAGCTCCCATTTTCTTGATTGGTACTTGTTTGATGGATAAGAATATGTATGATATAGAAAATGACATACTATACAATTTATAGTTAATATTGTAAAAAAACAGAAAAAATGAATGAAGTTTTAAGTGCAGAGATCAACGCTGGAAGATGTAGATCAAGCACCTTTTTCCCATTGGGCACTTTGGGGACATGTCCAGGGCCCGCGATCGATGGGGGCCCTGTAGTTCTTGCCAGATAATCAACCAATAATCGATATTTATTACCGATAAATAAACTTATTTCGAGAAAAATCAAAGGCTAATCGCTAATAGTAATAATAATAATAATAATACAAATTAATAGTACTCTGTCCGTCGTAGGGGTCCCATTATACCACTTCCCAGGCCTCAAACAGGTTAAAGATGGCCCTGATATAGATTGAACTGTGATTAAATAACATGTGATTCGAATAAGAAATTAATTCATTACGGTTATGTATAAGTGGCACTAATTGTAGGCAAAATTATGCATAATATATATATGTTAAGATACTTTGTTTATATTTTGAGGATAGGTTGTTGACTTGGAAGTAACAAGAGGTACGAATGAGCGTAGAAGAAAAGGGATGGAGGGAATAACCAAAAGAGAAATGGAAAGACAGAATACGGAATTAAGTTAAAAATTTAGTTGATTTGAGTAAAGAAGAAGGAAAACAGAGCCCGAGGATGAGTAGGACGTTGGTAGGATCATGGATGATCGACCTTTTATACTTGAGATTGAACGGCTAGGAAAAACAAGAAAGATTAAGAGACCTAGTTCATAATAAATAGGAATTTCAATTATATTACATTTATTTAATATAATGTTGATTAGTAAAGTTTTAAAGAAAATGTTTGAACATAATTACACAATAGCATAGCATTTTTAAGCAATACAAAATTATGGATATTGTTTTTCGAAAATCTCTGAATCACAGGATCAGATTTTTGGTTGATTTCTAGTAGTTTAAAGCTAGATTTTAATTTAATGGATTATGTACCATGGTAGATGGCCAGGTCCTATTACAACTCTAATGCTTGCTAATTAAAAATTCATACACTACTTTTAATTTTTAACTTATGAAAAAAACTTGACGTATATTATTGAAGTATTCATACAATCGATTATTGGATTAACCATACATGTCCAATTTTCTCATGAAAGAATAACACCAAATTGTAATTTCACTTAAATGAAGATATATTTTATCTGAAGTACACACAATGACATTTCCAATCGTAGATTTCGATGCAGACTATCTTTTATCTTCAGCTCGAGTCGTAGACGCTAGGGGTTTGAGAGAGTACCTGACTATCTGACTGTATTATCTATTAAGAATTATATAATATTATAGTCCATATTTAAAAATAAAAACACAATTTTTTAACTTCCTGCTTCTGAAAATGTAGTTTAAATTAAATATTTAAATATAGTTTTGAAAATATTTATTTAATTCAATTGTATATTACTTATAGAATGTGAGAGTAAGATATCCTATATTACATTTAATAACTTTTAGTCTTAGCCTTATCTGCAATTATAAGAAAGTTGTTTATAAAAATTAAATACTTAAAGTAAAGTTTTAGATTTAAGTTTATAAAATTTGTTATTTAAAGTTAAGAACAATTGATTATAAACTACAAAAATATAAAATACCGAATCAAATTTAAATTTATTAGAAACTGATGTGTACAGTTCAAATAGTATTAAAGACTCACAATATTTTGAAATTTATATAATCAGATGGACTTATTACAAATGTCCCATTATAATTTTATATAGTACAAAATTTCAAACATAAAATAAACAAGTTTAAAATATGATAATATGATCAATTATTGTTGATAATTAAAAATAAAATTATGTTAAATAATATTATAAAAGTTCTACTGCGTATACTTTTATTTTTTATACTTAATATTATTATTAAATTATCATTGTCGTTTAATATTAATATTAAATTTATATTAAATTAATTTTTTAAACAGCGAGAATACTTCGAACATATAGTAAGTATATTATAATTATCATTAGAAATAGATACCTTTTTTATGCAAATTAAAAAAATAATATAAAATATTATAAATTATTGAATAATTTAAGTGTTATATATTTATTAGTTAACAATCAATATATCAATATCATTCAAATATACGAATTAAGTAAGAACATTATTTTATGAAACTTTAATTTATAAATAAAATATTCATATTAATTTACTTTATAAAATAAACTACGAGTGGTTTAGTTATAAAATATTTTAAATGTGAAAAATCACCATAAAAACATTTTTTCTTACTTATTGTCATAAACTTTCAATGAATTTATTTAAAACTTCATAAAAAACGCAACATAAAGAAATACCCACAGTATTAAATACATACTAAATATTATACATATAAAGATAAAAGAATTTCTTGTTACACATATTAAAATAATAGAAAAATTAGACAAAAATTATGTTATTTGGTCCGGTAAATAGGTTTGTAGGTTTGTTCCAAGTTCGCTGACTCCTAATTCCCCGATACCCAATTTTCGACCAAAAATACCAGTTTTTAATGGTCTTAAAAAAATACATATTATATGGTTCTTGGCATAGTAATTTATATGACTATAAGGTACTATCTACTATCTTATACTTATACGTGTAACACACGGTTATTGACATCGATCAATATATTATATTTAGGTATTTATATATCTGTATACCAATTATACCAGTGTTTCCCAACCAGTGATCCGTGGGCCAGTCATAAATAGTCCGCGGTTCCATACATTTTTTCTTTGATTTCTATTAGAAATGATTATTATTTTTTTTTTTAAATAGTGAAAACATTACGACTTATTGAGGAACTATATAATATTATTATCATTGTTGCTGCCAACTACCGAATTATTTTCCACTTTTATAAATGTGTAGGTATCAGAGTAATAAATAATATTATTATTAAAAAAAAAAAAAGTCTTCCTAGTTTTGGTAAAATTTAGGTGGTCCGTTAGCTATAAAATATTATCGAAATGGTCCGTGATAGTAAAAAGGTTGGGAGACACTGCTTTATACAGAATACAAATACTGTAACATACATACTATGTTATACTATATATTACGCTTAAGTTTACGCAGTAAAATATTACTATACAAGCTAAAATTATAATTTTTATCTTATCTGTAGTGACCAGTGGATTTTTCAGTTATATTTATTTAGGAGGTTTATATCTAAGTTACCTAACCTAATCTTAGATATTAATGATATTACCTAGTCGTTTGAAATTATAGTTTCAAAAATCTTTCTCAACACATTGACTATTTACCTAATGCCAATACAAAGCCAGTTTTTAATCTTTACTTAGTGAAAAAAAAAATATTAGCCAATTATCTGAGTTTAAAATAAATAAAAGTACGACATTAGAACTTTAAAATGCATAATAATAATTGACATATCTCATTTTATTTTGTAGGTAAGAAAGGTAAAAAAGCAAAAGGTAAGAATAAAGTTAAAATAATTTACCTGGAAATATAGTTTTATATGTATTATATACTATTTATAGTAGATACTAAGATCAATAATCATAAGCGCAATTTGAGGGGTCTGGGGGGGCTAATCCCCCTCAAAATCAATCATAGCCCCCCCCAAATGGTTTGTATTTATCGCCTTCCACCTTTATATATCTCAGAGAGCATACACACAACGCATACATGCAAATTATAATAGGTCCCCCCCAAATTTAAAACTCAAATTTCGCCTATGACTATGATGAGTCATTGATAACAATAAATGCTAAGTAGCCTATAGTCTTTAAGTGTGTAGTACTATAACAACTTTTTTTCGATCGTTATAGAAACCATAAAAAAATGGCCTGGTAATTTATTTTTACATAATTGTCTAGAGTTTAAGTTTAAAAATATAGATATAATTATAATTTATACTATAAAGATAATATATATTTTTAATATTTTTTCTAGTTTCGAAGAAAACTGTGAATTATTTAATATGATAGAGTGGTGTGTTATTGTATCAAAAATGTGGCCCACATGCTTATACGGACGGCGAACGTTTTTAGTATTTTACTCGAAACTAGAAAAAGTATTAAAAATAAGGAGATTAATAAAATTAAAATGTTGAAACCTCAATATTTTCAGAAAAAAATGAACAATACAAAATTACTATCTTCAATTTTCTTGAAAATAATTAAATAAAAAACATATTTTTAACTTTTTTACCAAAACATTAAAATAAATTAGTTTATGAGTTATAAGTATTTAAAGTTTTGATGCGTGGGTGGTACGGGGTTACCCCGCAAAATGTTTGTCCACTACTCTGCGCATCAAAACTTTAAATACTTATAACTCATAAACTACTCGCTCTAAATTTGATTTTTATGTATTAAAATACTCAGAAAATTATTCTGCTTTGGAATATGAAATTAAAACTATGCTGTCATTCAAAAAAGTAAAATACTTAAAAAAAATATAAGGATAAACAATATTTAAAAATATAATTTTTAATAAAAACGTTGTTTTTTAACAACTCGAAACTATGTAAAAAAATATTTTCAAAAACGAATACTTTTTGAAATAAGGAGTGTTTTATGATAAATGAATCACCTGTATATGGTGCATGCAGTGGCGTATCCAGAATTTTGTTTAGGGGATATCCGGATATTTCACCGCAATTAATTCACCGCTCGACTATTCACCGCCAACATTTCACCGCATTTACAACTCACCGCGTGCACAATTCACCGCGCGTACAATTCATCGCAGTTATTTTTTTGATAATGTTAAATGTTTAAACACAGTATCCTAAAACCAATTTAACAGTCGATATCTATTTATTAAATTAGGACATGGCATTTTTGATATGATGAGCCATTAAGTTTATCTTACTGATACAAATTGATTTCCTTATCTAAAATTCTAAATTTAAAAAATCACCAGATTGGCATACGTTATATGATTACATACGTTACTGATTATTGAATTATTGTGTCGGAATCGTCCAGTACGTATATCGACGTTTTTGAGAAAGTTTCATTTTATAGCTATGACTATGAATAATATATCGTATATTAAAAGTGAACGGGGTAAAGATAAATTAATATTAAAAGGGTATATTTATATACTTGAAAAACAAGGTTTAAATAAATTAATATGGAAATAAACATTAAATGTAATTCATCCTAGTATTTGGAAGTGTATTGAAGCGTTTAAAAAAGAAGAATCATTAAATAAGGAGGGTGGGCACACGCTGTCTAAAATGTTACCATATACACTACCTATACTGCCAAAAAAGAAAATAAACCAAATATTTAATGTTTTTAATGCAAATAATTTAGGTATTTACATTTCAGTCAGTCATTATTCATTAAGTTAATGTTATATATATATATATATATGTACATAATAATAAATGGTCAGTTATTTCACCACAGGGCGGAAACTGTATAAATCAGCGGAATCTCTATATTGGAATAAATTAATATTATAGAATAGTAGGCCCATAACCTATAGGCCATATTTCAACTAACAACACGTTTTCAAACGTTATCGCTATGAGCCGTAGAAATAAGAGCATAGTTCCTAGCTTATTTCAGAAGGTAGTACAGTATTTGACTGGCTATTACTCTCATATTATAAGACTATCCCTCGTCATGGCCTCATGGGCTCTGTCAGTCATATCGCCGCGAGTACATATTTATTCATAGTTCTAGTAGAGTTTTAGAATAATATAATTAATTTTATTATATTAGAGTTAATATAATGTTTTATTATAATTATTGAAAAACACAAGTGTTTTGTTTTTTCACCAACTTTTTCAAAAACGTAACTATCCCACATTAATCGTGCTACGTCGTTTAAATAATTATTGTGGTAACCAGTCACAGCGTCCAGCACAGTGAGCATTACACTCGATTTTGAGCAGGTCACTGAAATGGATGTGTTTGATTTGAATTCAATAATAAATTACTGCATAATGCGAAAAAGGATTTTGAGCGGAGCGAGGACGGTGTTTTAACTTCTTTTTATAATCATATCATAAAATTATTTATATTATTACTTATATAATAATAATGAGTATAATGACTTATAATAGTAAACGTTTAATTCGAACAAATTTTTGACAAAAACATTGCATAAACTACTTAATTTTAGTTACTATAAAAGTATATAATTTATTATGGTTTTTATCAATTATATTTCAATAGCGATGTATCATAGGTCGATATAATTATATAAATAGGTTCGTGGTTCTAATAACTTAATATTAGTTCAAATATTTCGATATTTTGAAAATGTATCACACTATGTATAGAACGTAATAATCTAACTAATTGTGGAACGTTTTAATTTTAAGTTATTTTACAAAGACTATTTGAGATTTATAAAATGCCATATAACAGAAATTAAGCAGTTATCCGATGTTGCTCGGTTTGAAATGCTATCTTGTCATCTTTTCTATCTTTGGCTGGACAATATGATGAAATTGACAAAATTGCATAAATTATCATTAAAGTATTAAAAAACCAATAATATTTGTTGTTTTAGGTGTTACACAAAAATATTATTATGAACAGCTATCGGAGTTAAACAGAATGAAGAAATGTACGTATTCTAGTGAAAATAATTTAAATAATAAAACAAAGATACAATATTGTCAATATTACTTTACTCTAAATAGTAAATCGTACCTAATTGGTACCGCCTTCGTGAATTTACTAATCAAATGGTATCTACTATCTAGGATCCACTTTATAAAAACCTTGATATTCTGGTACTATGTTAATCTGGATGTAATATTAATCCACCAAATCATATATGTACCTTTCGCTTTTCAACCAATACTTGCTTTCACGTTTTAAATGAGATATTGACCACATTTCCGGAACCTCATAAATCCTACATATTTTTATCACATATAGCTATAATTTTATTTTTGGATTATCGCTTTTATAATTCAATGAATCTTTTGATAATATTGTTGGATTTTCAATAAGAAATCTAAACCTGTCTATGATATCAATTAATAATTATTATTATAATACCACACGCATGAATCAATAATAATATAATTATAATACAATTTTAGTTTTTACTCGATTTTTGTTTAATAGATATCTATTTTTTCGATAATTTGGAACTAAAATGAAAAAAAAAATCAAATTTAATATATTTATTTTTAAATAAATTAATATTTAACCAAAATTATTATTATTTGTAGTTGAAGATAATTATTATACTACATTAAAATGGTGCGAGAAAAATATTTCTTATTTGAACTTAAAAGAATACAACTCAGCAGATCACAGTAGCTGTAATAATTCAGACTAAATATTAGTTTAATTTTAATTTTATTTATAACTTGCAATATATTTTAATATATATATAAACATTATATAATATTTTAAAAACTAAAAATTACTTTTGCTACAGAAATAATAATAGTATGTTCCAAGTGTAAATCGTAATTTTTTAATCATTTAATGTTTAGAATATTAAAAATAAACAAAACATGTATAAAAAATATATTAGTATTATTATATCATTACTTGTTTTTTTGTTAAACTCATTTGACCTCATGGTCTTTAACTGACACTGGTGACTCAACACAAATCTACTGGAATACTCAGCTTTCCCGAATGACTTCAAACCTACTAGGTAACAAGTAACTTTAACGAGTAAAACCAGGAGTGGACTGAGTAGAGTATATGTTATATATAAATTATTATTTTATTTTGATAAATATATGAAAACCACATCTATATATCTTTATTAATTGCGAAAGTTTTGCTGATACACACAAACATTATGAATCATAATCATAAATTTTATGAATTTTGTCAAAACTCTAACTTTAAATGCTTATAAAGTTGTCTAAAGTTATTCGTTTATGAATTACAAAAAAATAATAAAACATTGTTTGAAATTCCATTTTTTCTTAATTTTTTTCCTAATTATTAAGAAAAGTATTAAGAACTTTTTATTTTTGACCCCCTTAAGTACTAACTAGATCGTCTAGATCAAATTCGCTACCATAAACCACCCCTCATCAAGTTGAAAATTGTAGTTTTAAATATTTTATTATCCCCAAAAATAACGCATCACTGAAAAATGAATATATTTATCGCTCCACTCAGCATTCAAAATTGTAGAAAAACTGAATCGAAATTTTTACACAAAATCAATTTTACTTTTTGATGTAATTCTATAGCGAATAAGTAGAGACTTGCATTTTTCATTAAATATTTTCTAAACATAATGATTTTCTTCGATTTTCAATATATTTTTGCTCTTTTTGTACTAATTATATAGACATTTGAAATATTCTAATTTTTAGTTTGAAAATCGAATACAAGCTCCCATAGAAGTTATTCTTATATAACTTCATACATATTTATATATAATATGAAGTGCATAGTTTAAGGTCGCCACCGGTAGGCAGTTGTGACATTTTATCTGTACGGACTCAATTCAAAGATATTAAGTTAATAAGCTGGACACAATTCAAACACATAAAAGTAGCATCATTGACTCAATCCAATATCACCGGGATATAATACATATAATAACATACGAAAAAAGTTTCAATATAGCTTATGACGATATTAATATTTATTACTATTTACGTTAATCGTCGCTTCATATGCCTTTTATTACGTTCAGATGATATTTCATTGTAATCAAGTATCGTTCACTAACCGCGAAACGTTCAAGACCTACTGAGAAATTTTCAGAGTAAGATTCAGCTCATCTTTTGGACATTATACCTATGACAGACGAACGCTAAACGAACATTTGAATATAATACATATCCTACCCATGTATATAGTATCGTCTACAGTTTTGCCGTGCTTATATATAAATATTATGACGAAAACATTGGTTAAGCATTTATTTTATTGTTTTGTTATAGGTCACTAAATCGTGAATTATTTTAAAAATCACAAAAATTTAAGTACTTTAGGGTATTAATCCACTTTTATGATTTTATTTACTATTATTTTACGTATGCATAAGTATTATTGTATTTACTGAGAATGATGAACTAACGTCTTAATTCATGGTTTAAACGATAACGACAGCGCCATCTGCCACTGTCGTTTTGAATTTTTTAACAAACGCGGAAAAAACCTTTTTGTGGTTGTTGCTCGCTTTCGCTGCTAGATTGTTGCAGAATAATCAAAGTAGATAATATTATAACATTAATACAAATAATATTATGATGTATTCCGGTATTCGAATTGGATATCATTATGATTATAATTGTTAATGATATAGAAGCCCACAAAGTAAATAATGCAATGGACTCGGATTCTCAGAACTTAGAAGTAAGTTTATTTTACAGTAAATACTAGTACTATATAAATACTAATACTAATACTAATACTAATACGCCAAAGTTGTGCAGAAATCAATATCATTATAATTGGATCAATTATTATAATAACGATATTCTACCTACGTACATGGAATGATTTATTAAAAGTGTTTAGAAGTATTAACTGAATTCGACCTATCTAATATATCAAATATAGTAAGCATTGCTAACTATGATTAATTATCTATTCGAGTTTTATGAAAACAGCAACTTCTCCATGAGTACGACAAAGAGGACGTTGGTTAAACTACAGGACCTCTGGTCAAGGATAAGAGAAATGGTAACAATTAATACCTAATAATACAAAGAATTCCTCAACACGGCATTTTTAGATATACCTATGACCTACCATAGTCGCTCTGAGTCCTTAGCGCTTTCATACCATACGACTATAATTGCACTTTTACTATTTTAACTTGTGTTTTTATTTAATAAACAACTTTTTTAATTTAACTGATTGAAATTATAATTTGTTATTCAAACTGGATTTCTATGTTTACGATAGTTCAATTAATAATATTAATTGTAATATCTTATTATTTTAAAATAAATAATATGTTCTACCTTTTAAAAATATTTTAACAAATAATCAATTTTTATACCACTGATCGTTAACGAGCACATATAAATATTATACTAATTTGGAATTATAATTTACATGTAATACATTACAACGAAAATAAGTTTACACGTCTGTCCTATTATTATATTATATATTCTCTTTTCATTCGTCTACATTGAGGACTTATATTTTTCTTTTAAACTATTATACTTTCATCTTTTCATTATTTCTACTTCAATATTTTTGTTATTTTTTTTATTGTTGTAAGTATGTTAAAGTTATCTATGAAAAAAAGTATATATTTATTTAGCTGAGAATTTGCCCGTAATGTTATTACTAAATAAATAGATATGCAAATTCATGAAATAAAATAAAACTATGACAATTCGTTAATTGTACATTGTTCATTGACAAATAAGATTTTTAAAGAAGAAGTAACAATAAAAATAAAATAACATGACAAATATTCTTTTATAATGTTTAGTATATTATAATATAGATATATTAGATTTAGTTATAGATAATGTAGTTCGAGATAGCGACGTTCAACATAGTAAGAATCTACTGTATATTATATTATCAAAACACAATACTTAAGACTTGTAATATTATGTAAGTGGCATTTTAATGTATGGAAGAGTAAATACCGGTTTTTTTTTAGACATAGGTATTTTTATAGTGTTACATTCACAGGACTTGTTTGGAAATACTGGAAGGTTAATTTTTGGTTTTATCCCACCAAATGGTTTAAGAAAATTATATTTTTCAACAAAAATCGTAAAAACCTATGGTTAGAAAATTTTAAATTGATGAAACGTGGTAAAATAAAAAATAATAATTTTAAATGTAATAATTATATTAGTACGAACATTAAAAATGTAAATGACTGAAAATAATTTTAAAAAATAAAGAAAATATTATAATTTCAAAATCTTGAAACACTTATTTGCTTTATTCTGATATTTTAAATGGAAATTGTATTATGTTATAAGTAGTTTTTAATACGAAGACGTAACCGCTTCAAATAAAATAAGTAAGTATACAGTATTTTGATAATTATACATTTTTAAGATAATTTTGAAACTAAATAAAACAGAGGAAATCGAAATTGAAGCATACGACTTGTCAATACGTATATTATTAAAGTATTATGTGCATCACAAGAGAGAAGTCGTATCTAAATAAACCACCGAAAACTATTTCATATTATACGGTACTCTATGTAATATTTCAGCCTTCAGGTAGGTACTTATTTTACTTTAATAAGTCGTGTTTAATTATAATTATATTTGATTTTATTAATTTTAGGTTATTGGTTTATTACTATTATGTTCCGTATATTATTGGATTATTCATTTTCGGGACGGATTTAGTTTAACTAAAGCTAAATTAATACCCAACTGGCATCCTCTATTCATGACTATTTTTTTGCAAATTGTAAGTACTAAGTACTTCTTCAAATATTATTAATTAAATTAAAATTAAAAAAAATCTATCTGTGCTTATTTATTTTAATATAAGAAGCTGGAGATGCATAAGAATCATTAAAATATGTATGTCTGCAAATCATGTAAATAGTTTTGGATTTTGATCAATTATATTAAAAATCATTTTGATTAGTACCTTATTATATATTTATAAATTATTATAAGAACATACTTAAGAACTGTATTTAATTGTACTTAGAAATAATATATTCATAAACGTGCTAAACCAATTTTGTCAGAGCCAGTGGCGTGATTTGAAATTATTTTTTCAACGAGTTAAAAAATAAAAATTGCAATAATAATTATTATCATATAATATTTCGTTAACAGACAAACATTACAATTAGTATTTTATATAATAATTGGTCAATAAAAAAACATTACAATTAGTACAATATATAATATTTGATCAATGTTTATTAGTTATTTATTGATGATATCATAGTAATATCACGGTTACTTTTCTTTTTAAATTGTCTTGAATATTTTGACTCTTTAATAATTTAGACAAATTCTATTCATGACAATAATCAAAAAACACATTAATTTTTTTTAATAACTCTAATCCAATTATATTCAAATAACATTTAAATTTATAACTAATATAATTCCAACGCTTAACATTATTGGCCAACGTTTTATGAAAACAATGTTTAAAATTATTTATGACAAAAACGTGTTTATTTTAATCGCTAAAAGTTGGTTTAATTTTTGATGGTCTCCATTTTGAGATCAATCAACGGAGTAAACTCCAAAATATCTGATGACCATGCGTTTAGAGTGAATAGAGTAATACAATATTAATTATCGACTATAACAATAGATTTACGTCGTAAATTAAAACGAAATATGATTTTTATGATACGAATTGATAAGAGATACCGGTATGCGATCTAATTTTCGTAATCTCATCAAAAACCAATTAATGCTTAAATAGATCTACGTACGTCACATGGAACAAATGGCAGTTTATCAATTGCGCTCAAAACATTTAACAATATCTAAAGAAAACGTATTAGTTAGTTATAATTATATATCTAATAAATTAATGCACTAACCCAGAGGTGACCAAATACAGTTGGCGGGCCATATCCAGCTCGCGATCATTTATTAACCGGTCCGTCAAAGTAATTAAAATTTAAAAAAATATGTATTCTAAAAATGTAATGTTTGTAAAATATTTCCTATGTCTTATCGTATTATCGTCAATATTACGTATATTTATACTTAATATTTTATTTAATTTTATAACAAGCGAAATACATATAATAAATAATTAAATGTATTAATATACCTATATTAAGATGTGCGTAAAATAAAATACAACATTCAATTCAAAAAAAAAGTTTAAATTTTTGACCCGCCGAGAATTTTTTTATGGCCCTCGTTAAAAAAAATGGTTGGTCACTACTGCACTAACCAATTTTTTTGAGAGTATCAATATATAATATAATATAAGTAAATAAAATATGTTTTCCTCACATTTAACAAGTAACTTTTTGTTCGTCATTTATTCAAAATTAAAGTTATACCAGTTACATTATAATTCACATTAACATTTTTTACAATATAATAACACACTCCGATTTTATTATACAATAACATTGTGTGTAACGAAATAATTAGGACAACTAGGCTGATAAATATTTCACGTCTGCTGCTCTACTGAAAATTATATAAGTATTGAAAAATATTTTTCAACTTTCATCATATAATGAATAATAATGATTGATATTGTGATCTATCTATCACCGCCAAAACAGTATCATTTTACCATCACTGTTGTACATTTTTAATTTCTGTATAATCTATAATGCAATAGTAGTCACTATGGTGTTTGTAAATTATCAACTATATCAACCACGCATAAAGTATAACAATATTATGATACAAAAATATATATTAAAATATTTATATTTTGTTTGTAATTCACTAAAAATCAACATTTAATATAGCTATATTGAACCTTTTATTTCCTCGTAAATATGCCACTGGTCAGGTAATCGTAGATAAATTAAGTAACAAATCTAAGTTCTGTTTCAACAACTATTCGGAAGTGTTTGAAGCATTAACATATTTTACATTTTACTTATCACTTATCATCAAACGCGTTAATTACATACAATTACTGCAGATAATCACTTCAATTATATTCTACACGGGAAAAAAATGATCTTTAATATTATTTAAAAATGTATAATAAATTATTAATTATATGTTATGGTGCATACTAATATTACTACTAGAAATTATAATAAGTACCTATTCCAGAAAATTATGAGTTATTCAGTTATTAGTTAACATCATTAATATTTAAAAAATATTTACGCTGTAATTTTTAAAAATCAATTTTTCTAGTGAATTTTTTATTATTTTTCTATCTAATATTAATGATTGTACGATTTATTTTATTTTAGCTGTTCTTTATTACCGTTCATTTCGGAATACAAAACAAAATTTAAAAAACCAACATGCAATTTGTTTTGGTTGTATAATTAGTATTATAATAATTGCTGGTCTAGCTACTTTAAATTCACATCGATTTAGACCTTTATTTACTAATCCCGCAATTCCTAATTTGTATTCGTTATACAGTTGGTTGGGAATTATTACTTTGACAATGCTCCTACTTCAGGTGAGTTTATCTAATAATAATATGTAATAGCGTAAATTTTTGAATTTTTTTTTATTATTCATTTTTAGTTTATAAGTGGATTCTGGATTTATCTATATCCCAAAGTAGCTGCCCAATATAGAGAAATAATGATGCCTTATCACGTGTTATTTGGCGTTTCAAACTTTGCATTAGCAATTATATCTGGCGGATTAGGATTCTGTGAAAAAATTATTTTTTCTTCTTTGTAGGTTATACATTACATATCACAAATTTTAGTAGATATTAAAATTAATAATATATTATGTATTTATTTTACAGGGATAGAGAATATGAAAAATTTCCAGCAGAAGGTATAGTTGGAAACTGTTTAGGCTTATTATGTATTTTTTATGGTGGTTTAGTGGTTTATATGCTCACTAAACCAGAATTCAAGAGACGTCCTGTACTAGAATATCAGCCATTAATAGGGTATTAAAAACATTATATAGTTTCACTATTTATTATTTTGTTTATATACAATAATAAACTAATTTTATAAATATATAATAATTAATTAAGTTAGTACAATGCTATTAAATATATATTTTCGATAAGCATTAAGTTTATAGATACATAACAAAGGTATACGAAGTGGTCAAATTGAAGTATATATAATGATAAAAATTAATAAATTGTTTTCAAAATTTAAGTTCATTAATAATTTATTGTATAGAATATTTGGAAGTATAACTGTAAGAGCTGTTTAATCGGGAATAAAGTTTCCTCAGAAAAATTAAAGGACGTAAACTTTAAATGGCTAAATCTGATTATCAAAACTATCTATGCAGATATGTTTGAAATCAGTGCAATAAATTATGTTTTAAGTTAATTAAAAAAAAATATTATTAATTGAAGGGTGCGCGTGTGAGCAACCACATCTTTTTCCAAAACATACTATTGTAAGAATTAAGTAATATTGAAATGATATAACTGCTTTAACGAACAAGTATTATATACTTATGACATGATCTATAGTGTATAGGAATTAGGGAGTGATTAAAATATGTGAAGGGTTCACACTATTCACAGTTTTTCATTTTCATTAAATTAACTTTATCATTTTTATATTCTGATTTCTGAATCAGAATAGTTTTTGAACTTATTCGATATATAAACGAGGAATTTTGATCGACTTGTTATAATTTGATACCTAGTCATAAGTATTTAACTACTTGTTCAAAATTCGTTTATATTGTGTTTAATTCAGGCTGATTTTGACGTGATTAATTACGTAGGATTTAGATTTAAATATTTGGTTAATAATAAAAAAAATATTTAATTAATTTTTAACTAAATTAAATTAGGTACTCATTTTTTTAATTAACTAATATGTTTTATACCTAAATGAAACCTATATAATATGGAAATGGTTGCGATCAGATATTTTTTTCTATTTGATAAAAGTTTCTGTTCTTAACAGATAGGAATGATACATTTTTTTTAAACATTATATAATATATATTATACAGGTTTTACTATAATAATATTATAATGTTAACTTCTAACAATAGCTATGCCGGCCTATCTATGTATTCGATCTGACCGTGCGCGTTGGCCTCGTCTTTTCGATTGCGTCAAAACGATTTCGGCCATCCTGTTAAAATATGGGTACAAACATGTATTATAATAATTTTTAGTTGTTGCACGTAGGAAATTAAGTATAATAATTAATTTATATTTAGCGTACCAATGTAGATACCGCTTACGCGTGTACCTCAATTTCATAAAAAAAACGATAAAAACTTGCCATAGAACTGCATAAAACTTTGTTATGCAGTCGACATTGTTGGTCATATTATTATAAAATAAACTTTACTGATTAAGTTTATGCTGTCACGTTTTACTCAATTTGCGTGCCAGTCAAAGTTGAACTTCACACGTATTTGATATTCTACCTTCAACCTACGATAAATACTAATCATTGATATGAAAGCTTCAATGACGTCTGTTTTGATCTCAACAATAAATATTCTGATATTGTACGCGAAGATTGCTCGTTGTTGCGTAAGTGATTTTTTAATAGATTTTAATGCGTCACTATTGATAAATCGGTATTGGAGACGGTACTGCGAGAAGAGATGAAACGTAATTCCGAGGTAAAAAATGTCTATACTTGTATATAAACATTAATAAATGGATAGATTACGTTCGTAATGGTAAATTGCATGGAGAACGTGGGAGTAGATGATTGGTAGACATTTTAGTAATCTTATTTATTTTTTCTCAAAGTTGGTTATCCGGAATTACTCATTGAAATAAAAACTTATCCTCGATTTTTTAAAATTGTGCTTGTAATATTGTATAGGTTAGATACAGATAATTATTCCGTGAAGCCTTTTAGATAAAATTATCTATTTAGGTACTATATAATACTTGCATTAAGAATTCGATATTATTTTTATAATTTCATCTTTTAGACCATTTTTAATGAATATTAATTGTATTATTTTCAACTAATATTTCTGTTCAACAAAATTACTAGGTAGGTAAACACGGTTTATATAAATAAATATCCAGACAAGGCTCCATGTTTGTTAACTTATCTCGCTAGATGCACATAATGTGAATCCCGAGTAGTATCACTATAATAATATTATAATATATTCTGATATATATTGAATTTCTAAGGAATGATGAATTGTCACATTTGAAAAAAAATATTATCATCAGAGCTTGCCATTAAAATCCAAATTGCTTAAAGTTTTTAACTGTTATTATGGCACGTTTTTATTGGTTTTGCTTAAGTGTATGGTGACTGTAAACGTTAATTATAAGTGGAATATATTGACGAAAACAAAAAAAATACACCCTCAAAATATCTGCTTGATATTTTCATTTAATGATTGATTCCAATTGATTAGGCGATGATAGGCACGCATGTTGATCTACTTTATAGATTCGATGTCTTCGGTCAGAAATATTAAAATATTTACATGCATACATTTAATTTATTTTCTATTTAATATTACGTTTTAGACATTTTAATAGAAGTCAGGTATTTTCAATGACTAGATTAATTTAACAGCAAAAATTATAAAAGGGTTTATAAATCCATAGCATTTTGAAACATGCAGTTTAAAATACGGTTGTGGCCATATGACGTAGTATGTGTATTGTGTAGGCACGTAGAACTGAGACCGAATATTAGAGGAGTGAAATGAAATTCTTAAAGGAATAGCTGCAGAAGGTCGGGGACATTTAGGATGAAGGTGATAAAATTAATTTATGAAGATGTTTATGATCTATCGTATATGATGAATGTAATAATGTGAATGATTTTGGAAACCTATAGGCTATAAGTTAAAAACTAAAAGTGGCAACATTTAAAATTTGTTTTGGACGCGTTCAAGTTTTAATTGATCTTTAGCTTTATGTGAGGTATAATCGTATATTCAGGCAACAATCAAACAAAGGTATACAATAAAAAATGTTGTTATTATTATAATAATTAAAAACAATCATGATATTGAGAACCTGTTGTTATTTTTTTGAATTATACTATTTTAATTTATAATACCTATTTCTTCTTAATTTTAAATGTAAAGAAAAACACAGATATCCTACTTGAGACTTCTTAAGAATTAAATCTGCAAGAAAACCGTGTACAACAAAAATATACATGTTTGGAGTCTAAAACGATTTATTTCACGAGACGTATTACGTATACTTCTCTTTAGTTTGGTTTAAATTTATGCTTCACATATCTATATTATATTCGTATGTATTAAGAATGCTACAATTATTTTTTTTAAGTATAAAATCAATATTCTATAATCTCTCCCGGCTATATTTAGTATGTGTAAATGTGTAATAAAGTTGTGCAATATTTTTTGCTAGTTTACAGTAGGGCATTGATTGTATTGTGTTACTATTGCAATAGTTATTGACGTATTCATACATTTCAATTTCTATAAAATTATAATTATAATTTACATCATTATATTATGATAGTATATACTATATTATTATTATAAAGTCATTATTAACAATATAATAATTTACTTAAAATTTAGGACTTAACTTTTGAGCTCAATAGTAATATCTAATCCCTATATATTTGAGAGCTCAATAATAATAATAATAAAGAATCATTAAAAATAATAACTATTGTTAATAATAGAAAAAATATATATATTATGTAATTATATATGTATATATGTATATATATATATATTATGTTAAAAATGTAGTTAAGTAAAAAAATTCTAACGACTCATATTCAATTAACTCAATGAAACACATATATATTTTTAATTTGTACTAAGTTAAATATCTAATCTGTATACTTTTTTAGCTTTGACTTATTACCAGAAATATATCAATGAATTCGTGTTAAATTTAATTTCTCATGTCATTTTACATATGTAACATTGATACATTTTTCTATAAACAGATGAACTGTATTTAAAATGTACTTAAATTAGTTGTGTGATTAACAGAAAACTGAACACTGAGATTGTACGATATACACTATACGATTATAATATATCCCATAAATAGTAATATTATTATATAATCTATATATATAGAAATGGGAACGTTTTTATTACAACTATCTCCATCTGTATTGTGTTTATTCAAATAATACGTCTGTATTAAGTTTTTTCACGCTAAATTGCCACGAAACAATAATAATGTGTCGTCAATCGTCATGAAAATTGTTTACATTTTTACACTATTTTACATTTTTTACATTTTATGAGATATTAAATCAGCTTTTTTGTATTTCAAACATTTTATGCGATTGTATAATATTAATTGTTCCTAAAACTTTTTTACAGTACCCATCATAGATAAACCTATTTAATTTTTTATACATTTTATAATATTTTAGGACTCTATGAAAAAATATTGCAGGGAAAAAATAAAATATAAATGCTTTGTATAAATGCTAACTAAAATAGATAAAAAAATGTTTCTGATACATATAAAATGTCTTGTATAGACATTGTAATTGTGGCGATGAGTGAAGGGGATAATATCCACACTTGAATATGTATGCTCCGCAGGGGCGTAATTACGAGGGGGATATGGGGGATAGATCCCCCCCATGAGCTGTATTTATACCTACAAATAATTCAAATACAAACTTATAAATTATTACACTACTATACAAACTTATATTTACTTATACAAATTTATTTTGATCCCCCCCCCATGAAACATTCTCAATTACGCCACTGATGCTCCGTGAATATTCAATTAAATCTTATTTGTACTTATTGAATAATGTTAATTTTTGATTTGCATAGGGTGGTTACGAGTTAATAATCGATTATATCAGAAACTGCGACTCAGACAACATTATTGAACTGTCTGATAAATTTAGCGTCGTCTTGAAACCTAATTGCGAGGTACATTTCAATGGATGCATTACTTGGCATGCCAACATCACCAGTTCTATAGTAAATATTTATTATTTAATACTATGCTTATTGCTTGAGAATGATTTTGATTGTTCCCCAAAAAATGTATTTCTTTTTCAATAATATAATAATCATATAAATACTTATACACCCATAAAAATGTTACAATATATACGATATACATGTAATATGTATGTAGTACAGAAAATTCACGAATACCAATCAAATAGAAAGTAAATATTCGATCATAGTATAGTCAGAGTTGACATGATATAGTGATTCGCCAATCACGATCGTCCCGCATTTTTTATTTATAATAAATGTATTCAAATTATAATTTTTGAAATTTTTTAAACATGTTTAAAATTATATTTTAAAATGTTTAGATTAAATTACCGATGGAATTTTTCTTTTCAGCGGAGAATCACTCTTTTTTTACAGTAAATTGTTAATAAGAATTGCAAAATTTGTACATAACTTTTATATTAAGGATAGTATTATGTTTATGTTCATTCGTAAACAATTTTAAATATACCTAAACGTGCTATCGTATTTACTTTTTACACGAAATGTAATCATAATGCTATAATTACCGGCGTTGAATTATTGTTGACGCGCTTATACATAAAATATATGTTGCACGGCATGTGATATGTGTATATTGTGTGCATCATTCGGATACGCAATAATTCAAATTGTATACATGGGTATCAAAAAATTAAATTATGAAGGTTTTTAAAGCCAATTTCGCGTGTAGAGGATTCGTTTTTGTTTTGGTAATGTACAAATATACATACGCCTTTGTGCACAATTTAATCGTTACGCATCGGTCGCCGCGAGTAGGTATATATTTCCCGTACCTAATCACGTAACCAACTGCGTTTTTTTTTTTAAATTTTATTACACATAATATTATTATATTATTATTCACGTCATACGGTATACAATATTATGGTCCATATCGTTTATGAAGATTTGACATTTTGCTAAATCATGAGTCTCCCGTCGAAGAGATAAATAATATGTAAGCATATAGATACCTAGGTACTGGTATAATAATAGTTTCATCGGTACAAAAAAATAACAGTGATATATGAGGGTTTGGTGTCGTATAATAATATATAGTCATGTATTATAATATCCATACCTATATATTTTAATAATATTATACAATTCTCAGATCGACTACACCGTCCAAAAGGACTTGATAAAGAAGTCGGGCAAGAGGGACGGTTGCGAACAGCTGGACAATATCAAGCCGTCGAGCGATATTGAAATGGGTTTGGACATACTCGGATTGCCGAAGCGCTGTCCCATTAATAAGGTCGGTTGCGCTGTTGGTGATAATTTTAACAAATTATGTATATATTGTCTCGCGATTCGCTTCGCAGGTCAAGATAACAATAATATAATGTGATTATTCATATTCTACATTATTGGCGTTTACCATTTGCCGTAAGCGGTGTATAAATTGTTATCGTTTGCAGGGAACGGTGTGCTTGGGAATTAAATCGATTAACGTGAGCAAGTATAAATTACTAATGAATGTATTAGCCGGCCATCTCAAGGGGAAATCGTTAATGACCACTAACGCGGGCAAGTCCTGTATGGAATTCTCTGCAAAATTAATCAACGCTCTCGTAAAAGTCATGGGCCGTGGTTTGATTGGTTGATATCAGCTATAAACTTGATTATATAATATAATTTTAAAATGTATTGACGCGTTGAGTTTGAGTATTATACCTATATAGTATAGGTTAGTCCTATTTAGTATATATTATAATGAACTATATAATAAATCATAACTTTAAAACGTATTAGTTTGTACATATGTAATACATCATATAACAGACATGGTGATTCTTATAACAGAAAACATTCTTGTGATAATACACCGTCTCCTGATTCTTTTCCTTATAATGGTTTACTTATTATGCCTATGCATTGTATATTGTACTGATTGTCTGATCCATTTATGATTGGTGAAATTTTGATTTTTTTCTCCAAAGTTGCCTGTAAATTAACATACATATTCTTTAATAACATAATATAATGTATTTAAAATACATGCAATTTCTTAAAAATTGTTACTGAGACGATTTTTATTTTTTATTTCATAATCGGAAAAACGAAGGTTTTGATGTACTTGTATAAATATTTTGAGACTATAGGTAGTTATTTTTTTTCAAATTAAAATTAAAATATTAATTAAGTTCAAATAAGAATAGTCAGATAGCAAATTTTACTCGGGTCAACTAAATTTTAAGTTGTTAATTATATTTAAATAAATTGTTAAACATTCAGTATATTTTATACAATATCATAATTGTTTTTAGAAAATTACTATAACTTAAATTAAAAAATTTAAAAATGTTATCTCAATTTGAAAAATATTTATATTTATTTAAATATGAGTACCTACTTATATTTTTTTTTAGAATTAAAAATATATAATTTTTTTAGAAAAATAATTGAAAATCTACTGAGATGAGTTTCTAAAATTATTACATTGTGTGTTTAAATCGACCCATTATACCCATAGTCCAAACAGATATCAATACAATTTGGAATTACACATAACTTGATTTAATGCATCAGTTAATAAAATTAATGTTTTATACAGAAACATTTACTAACCATTAGTAATAAAAATTGGCTGTGTAAAAAATTTATTAGTGTAGCAAAAAAAAAAAAAATAGTCAAGTTGAAGCACTATTATAATTTGAACTTTAATTTAAAATAAGTGATAGGTAGGTAATATATAATGTTTTTAGAGGTAATACTAATATGAAAAAAAAACTTTTGCAAAAGCACCTATTAGAATATTATTAAAAATACAATTTGTCAAAAATTAAAATAACTATGCACTATAATTTATTGTTCATCAAATATTTTATCACGGTATTAATGAAGAATGATTTATTAGAACAATAATAATGCGCTAATGACTTTTTATGATTATATGAAAAATGAGTTACATCAAAGTTTTATGACAGAAACATTTTTGACATACATATTAATATATTATGTATAATGTATATGTACCGCTAAGGTAATCACATTTTAAAAATCCTTATACCCTCAATTTAGAAAATGTTTCCACTTGCTCGGTATCATTTTACTTTTCTTGAATATTTCTATGAATTTGGTAATTTAAAGTTTTTCATTTGAATACAAAACACGTTTTAATAATACATACGATAGCTTACCATTTACATCAATTGTTCGTGTGTTTCATTTTTGTAAAATCGATTATATACATAGTTAAAATTTACATATTTAAATGATTTAATTCGTTCTTGTATAAGATGAACTTAATAATAAACATTGACTTTTTCCCCGTACTTTTGTAGCTTCAGTACTTGTAACTAATAAACATAATGTTAAGAATAATTAGTGGCTCACAGTGACAATATATTTAGTAAGTGTATAATAAACTAAATGTATAGTGTGAATATAGCCAAATCAAATGATAAACAACGAGATTGAATTTGAAAGACATTTTCTTTTATTGTGATGAGTTTTTTTTATGATATTCAGCAATGCTAGTAAACTTTTTATTTATTTTTCAGAGTTTGAACTGTTGTTTCGTGTGATACTCTGATAACCTCCAGACACTTCTAAAAGCATATTATATTTAATAATTTTTTCTTAAAAATATTTTCAAGCAACCTTTTTTGATCCATGCTACTTTTAGCAACTAGAATCAAAAACTGCGTCACCCTAACACCAAAAAAATAAACTATCTCA
The DNA here is from genome assembly GCF_020882245.1 of Rhopalosiphum padi. Taxonomy (NCBI): domain Eukaryota; kingdom Metazoa; phylum Arthropoda; class Insecta; order Hemiptera; family Aphididae; genus Rhopalosiphum; species Rhopalosiphum padi. The sequence goes on from NC_083597.1 coordinate 67,468,555, forward strand.
AATGTGTAATTTAGAATTATTCTTTTATTATTAAAAAAAAAAAAAATACAGTACGCAGAATAATTTATAAATATACACTATACACTTTATTTGAGTTACTGAATTCAATAAACGTTGACACTTTAAACTTTCAATTCGCAAAAAAAAAAAAAATAAGAGCAAAAATAATAATAATCTATATAAATTTAATGGGAATATACTTAAATTTAATCCTCATGGAGATTTTGTGTCACCTCTAAGATGGGTCCATGTCACCCTGGTCGAGAAGCATTGTTCTATAAGAATCTGTTTTAAAATTCGATCTATTTTTGACTCAATAAAATTAAAATATTTCTTGGGTTTATCAATTATTATTTAAAATGGATATAAGGTTAAATATTGAAGTACTAGTTGCTACACTATGTTAGTTAATACAGCAGTGTTTAAATGGATACCTACGTACAGATATAATAATATTTCGGGTAAGTGACTTGTGGAGAAGAATATTTTACTATTTTTTTTCACAACCATCACTGTAGTGTATGTATTTGGTTTTTTTAGTATTTTCCTCAGTTATTAATACATAAATTATAGTGTTTTTCGCTTTTTGGACTTTTGGGTTCCTTTAGAAATAAATTATTTACGTGCAGAATTCGTGTAAGTATTTTAGTAATCACCGAAATTGTATTATTTTATGGTAAATATTATTACATAACGGTTGGTGGAAAAAATTATATAAATTAAATATAAAAGAAATATTAATAGAAGTAGGTATATTATTATTAATATCATTGTAGCACATGGAAAAAAACGTCTTTTAAAGTAAATATATACCACTCTAAACATTTTTTTTATCATAGAGTAGGTTGTACTACCTTACCTTTATAATTCTGTCCATTTATATAGCATATACTATCTATATTCTATATATATTATTTACCATAAACCGTAAGGTAAATCTGTGCATTCTTTAAACCCATACATTTTTCAAGAGCTATATTATATTATTTATATTATAATATAAAGGTCTTAGCGTTTCGCCGATACTAATATTTGTACACCTTATTAATTATTATACACAACATTAACACGAACTTGAGTATAATAAATGTACATATACTATTATTATACATTATGCATTGATACATTTAGTCATAACATGTTGTATGGTATAGTCATCATAATAATTGTATAAAATATTTTATAGGCGATTGTAAAACATATACTATTTATTTATTAAATCGTATTAATATTATATACCGTTTGTCATAGGTGCCCCCCCCAATGCTTATGCTTAGTAACTTTTTGCATCCATTTATCGGTTTTATCGAAAGTTGTTCGTTTCGGATACTAAGCTAGGCAATGAAACGATAATTAATGTTTATAGTTTACAATGAATTTTGCAGCTGTGGATAGATAATATAATTATATTAATTTATCTTCGTTTGAAAATTGTATACTAATGATTAGTACTTAAAGCAATTAAAATAATTGTAATTTGTATTATATAATTTGTTTAATAATTGCAGTCGTTTGTAATTCGATAACTTACATCATTTAAATGTACCACCAAGCAGGGGTCTGAGGTTGTAACGGTGACGGGGGTGAGCCCACTTCTTTTAATTTTATTTTTTCATCTCTTTTTGATTTTTAAAAATTAATTGTTTTTATGATTTGTAACTTTTATTACAGATGTTGATAATTTTTTTCACTAAAGATGTCTATAATTAAAAAAAAAAATTTTATTATACTTTTAACCATTATTATCGTAAATATCACGGTCAACTTAAATTTATCTATCCATTATTCTAATTATGCTGTTGTGAAGTAAAACTGATGATGTACCTGATTGTCCTATTTATTATTTAAAATAGGTAGCTATTTAATTTTACGATTTCTATTAGACATTGTTATTGTTTAATTTAAACGTCTATCGACCCATGAAAACATTATTTATAGGTTCACTAACGTTATCTATGAGAAATCTGAGGTTTTCGAGTAATCACCGGCTATAGTCTCTGCTGTACATTTAACACAACACACTATTTCCATCAGTTTACCTCTACTCGTCCTCAAAATTTACCCCGTAAAAGTTTTGGGGTAGTTGATGACCATTTTTCAAACGCAATCTGCTGTCTTTCCAAGCACGCACCATCTGTTTCGGTTTCAATACGTATATATTATATACGTGGATCATATCGCATAATCCTGCACTTCAACATACGTGTGATGTATTTTTGCGTCTGTACTTGAAAATTATTTTTTTAATTTAAAAACATTATTAAGGTTTTTATTAATATTATTATTATTATTACTTTTATAGTTATATATTATACTCTGTATAATATACCTATACAATAATTTGAACATTGTCGTGCATTATAATATATATTATGTGTATTTAATATTAAATAATATAAATACATCTGATGTCTAAAAATGGACATAATTATACGGACTGTCAATACAAAATTAAATAAGAAAACTATAATAAAGAAAAGTATAATACTATACCTTGCAAGATATCTGTATAGAAATTAGAGATGTACCCGGTAAGAGATTTTGGGTAGGTATGAACCTCTTTTACGGTTATAGTTTGAAAAATTGTTAGAATATACTACTTGTATCCCATACTATTTCCATATACATATTGATGGATATATTACGTCCAAAGTAAGTTTTGTTAGTTTTGTTTTCACTTCACTCTAAATGTCATCCTATTTCTTAGCTTTATGATCCTTGTAAGACCTCAGCTGCTACAAGCAATCCTCTCCATTTTACTCATTGAATTCCAATTTAGCTGATGCATTTACGTATACTGTTCGAATATCCTCATCTTCAGCATCTTTCCGTCTCGTTCACAGTCTATCAAGTATTCTAGTAATCTCTTCTTAAGTACCTTTTAAGTTATGACCTTTTATAATATATCATAACCAATAACCGACCCTTAATACACGTCTAAACCATTCCATTCACTTTGATCTTAATTATATAATAATATATTTGGTTTCTCAAGCAGCGTATACAATTTGTTGTTTTTTCTACTTATTTAATTATTCGTATGGCTACTAAAATTTCTATATTCAAAGTTCATAGATCAATTTTGTACATTTAATGACAAACAATGTTTCTCAAAATCTTCAAATCTTTTATAGTCATATCTCTTGTAAATTTACTTATTATTAATATATTATTATTTTTGTTTATAATATTTTAATTTTTTGATTTGAAATAATATAAACAAAGAATTTTTATTAAAACTGTTTTAAAATATTCATAAGTTCCAATTAAAAACGTGCATATCCGCTTTAAATATTTTATTTTAATTTCCTATTTATCTCCTTGATTGAACCCCCCCTCCTCCCTGAATCATGATAACATTTCTGTTTCTGTATGACTAAAGTTAATTATGGTTATCATAAATTTGATTTATACTAAGTAATTAAAAGTATTATATTATGTTACAACAAATAAACTACATTATAATTATGTAATCTAAAATTATGGTAATATTATATAATACTCATTTATGGTTACCAATATCTTTGTAAACCACGATTTTACGATACTAAAAAAGTGTCAGAATTTAAAAAAACACCAATATTATAATGTTACAATTATTTGAATTTGAGATAAGGAAAATACCATTACGTGCTCTTTATATTTACTCAATGTCTAATATCATAGATTAAATAATCTATGCTATTATAAACCGTATACAATTAGATATTAAATGAGCAAACCTTTATTTGTCATACGTCTCTTTAAACAAACAAGTTACCCGAACATTTTCATTCAACCCTTGTTTCAAGGCTTGAATGAATAGCGTTAAATTGTGATCAAATACTTTAGGTTTCGGTTGTATCAAATCCTATTATCCATCTATATTTCCTAAACATGCGTTCTATTTAGGTTCTGATCAAAGTCCACCTGGTATTATCTACATTGCAATGTTTATGTTTCTTTGCTCATCATTTCATTTTCAGCAGTCAACGGACAACTAAATAAAAAATAATCCATCTAATATCTAAAAGTCGATTTTTCCTATGTCAATTTCGTTTCATCTGAAATTTGTAACGCATTTCAAACAAGAATCTTTCTAAATATTATCTTTAGTACAAATTTAATAATTTAAACATTAAACAATGCATTGTTATACTGAAAAAATTAATTCCTCGTCAAACCTATTGGTTGAAATATAATAAATGTATGTAAATATTTTAATATAAATACAAATTCTTGTATTAAAATCTTTTACATTTTAATTGCTCCTAATTTCCTATAGAACAATGTCGCTGTTAAAATAATAATCACTATTAATGCAACCTAACTGCAGTTTATACATATTTATATAACGCTGAGGATTTGCACACTGGTTTGGTATGATTAAAATTATGTGTGGAACTATAACGATACATTAAAACTTCACCTAAGATTTTATTCACATTTATTATTAGTTATTATGACCGAGACTATCAGACTGATATGTTATATGTTTATCAGTATACTCCATATGTATACTGTATGTATAAGTCATATAGGCATCGATGTAGTCATGTTGACCTTGAAATATCCTTTCACCTGCACAGAGCTGCGTTGAAATCATCAGTGCAGGTTTTTATGTTTGTGTATTGTTGCCTTGGTAGCGTGTATAATATGATAATACGTATAATATAGCCAGACTATTGATACTGCAGCTCCATGCCTTATCAAACTGCAATGAATTATGATATAACATAATATTATTTTAATTTTTTAAAGTTTTTGTATTTTTTCAATGATTCTGTTGATTATTATGTATATTTAAATGTTTCTTATCAATGTATGTTGAAATCACCAAACACCGCAATTATAGTGTTCAGTAAGACTACGTGATACTATATAATATTATATTATAGTTCCGGGTTTTTTGTTATCAACTATTATGGCCGTAAGTACCTACGATTTTATACACATTTATGTAATACGTGCGAAAAAACATGCGGTTGTTTATAACACATCTGTACTTCGTAGGACTGTAAATGATAACGGGTAGCAAATAACCGGGGAAAGAAATCAAAATTAATATTTATATTCAAAGATTCCTGTGACAAATCAAAATTTCATACGAAGTATAAGCGTATTAAGTGTATACCTAAACTTTTACGCACAACAAATGACTTGACACACATATATTGGTTTTTATTACAATCGTGCATTCAATCTATACAATACATTAATGTATATACTTTATTGGTGTACGCAGACACATAGGTATTGGCCTAGCTACAATTTTGGGGGCACAGCGGCGCAAAGTTTCATCGTTTGTTTATTTATTCCGTGCGGTTTGGCAAGTTAACACTCATATGTATATACGCATATGTTATGTGAGGCAAAAATACAATAAAGATAAAGTTTTTATTTCACGGTAAGTATATCACTGCCTTCCGGGCCAAAGAAGGAGGACAGTGCGTAACAAATCTGCAGTAGCTATATAATACGGCTACCTATATATGACTGCATAGGTACTTATATCGGTATATGTATGCGGAAACGAACTATAATATCTTTTACGTTTCTTGTACAGTAAATAAATGCACACGCGCGACCTCTATCGATTATAGTAGCCTTTAAATGGTCCACGGCAAAGGCGAATCGACGATTTTCTAATAGCTGTGTAGTAGCTATAACCTATAAACATCATTATAAACACTTATAATTTTCTCAAAATATATCCCAATATCTGTATTCCGTATTTCGACGTGACCAATGGTGAACTAACCCAGATTATGTAAGCTTAAACTTACACTAAAATATATTCGTTAGATGTAATGCAATGTACATATTTCACTATAACCGACAATTTATCTTAATTAACAAAAAAAAAAAAAACTATAACATAATATTGTTTTGATCAGTCGCTTAAATCAAACTGAAATAATGTGTATAGACTTTTACGTAATAGCTGGCACAATAAGTACCTAATGACAATTAAGATTTTAGTCTTCATCACGGATTGAAATTCGACAATCAGCTTATATAATACCTCACAAAAGACAATACAATCAAACTCGATTAAGATTTATGTTAGAAATTCAATAAGAAAGAATTAATTGATTTTTTATCCTATTAAAAAAAAAAGTGAGAAAAAAATAATGAATTATTTATTAAATTTGCGAAAAAAAAAACTTCAATAAAGTTGATTAAAATTACCATATTGATAATTATTTTAAAATATATAAACTTATTTACTTAATTTTGTTTATTAATAAATATTTTCCTTACACGTCAGAAAACATATTATTCGATTAGTAAAATACTAAAATATCGAAAACTTTGTTTCAGTTTACTATTACAATCTTAAGATATTATATTCCTGTATAGATAGTATAGGTACGCTATTTATAGTTAAAAATTGTTAACTATAATGATTTTTATATCGATAAAATAAAGTTTGCACAGTTAATGATTTTACACAATATTATGTTTAATATAATATATTATATATATTAATATTTATAATTAATATTTTTAATCTGAAATGCTGCTAGATAGGAATGGCGTTTCCTATAATTATTATTTATTAGTTATTAATAACCAAAATATCTAATGTGTTTCGATATCTGTAATTGAGTAGCTGGTATATTAGTTATAGTATATACATAGAATGCGATTCACTTGAGTATCTTATTAAGATATTGTTAATACAATTACGTGTGACTGTGCGAGCAACATTTTTGGAATATATTATTACCCATTGAACATTTGGACGTGATAAATATAATATTTACACACTAAATTCATACAAATGCATAATTTAATATTAGTGTACTAGAATTCACCTCTAACTATAGCTATACGTAATGTAGGATAGTTGTAATGTAATATTGTACGTTGTTAAGCATTTTAAATTTAAATTTATGTATCGAAGATGGGTGATTTATATTTTGATTTAAAGTTTATCTTTAATATTTACGGCAGGGCTATGTTATTGTATTTATAAAGGGTAATATTCAATTGAAAATTTTAATTGTTTTTTGACTAAATTGGTTCGATTTTACATTTCAGAACGAATCTAATGAAATATAATATGGATAAAAAATTAATAATATTTCGTCAAATTTATACCGTTCTATGATAGAACTTCTATCGTCTTTATACTAAATTTTTATAATCAGAATAAAGGGTTTAAAGCTTCCTTGTGATCTATACTAGTGCACTAAGACCAGACATTATTAAATTGGGGACCTATATATAATAATTTACAATTTAAGTTAATTAGCAAACATAAAATTATATTTATATTTTTGTAACAGACTGAAAAAGCAAAGTCGAAAATTGGACGTTGGGTCGATGAAACTATGAAGTAAGTAAATAAATTTAAATAAAACCATACTATCAATATTTTTGTTTAGACATCTCGTATATAAGTACTTTAACACAATGTTATATTGGGTAACCATTTAATCTATATATGTTACGGGTAAGGTCCAAAAACGGCTACCAAGTATACATATAAACCAGGTAATGTTAACCCATATCCATATGAACACTGTAATTCGTATATATTATACATATTTAAGGTGATTATCCAATTTCTAAATTGACCGGTGTGCTGTGAATAAAATATTATTCGTATTTTCATAATCGTAAATTTTTTAAATTATTATAATGGCACAAACTCACTAAAAACTTTAAATTGTTAAATTATAATATAAAGTTTAATTTTAGTTCAAAAACCAAGTCATAGCAATTCAAAATAAAAATTATTTATCAAGTTAATATTAAATTATTAATTATACATTTGAACAATTTTATTATTTAATATTTAATTAAAATTAGAAAATGAAATATATAATTATTGATTAACACAATAATAATATATTAGAGTACGGACGACATTTAGAATTTCAAATTTTTTCTTGACTTTGTTTTGTATACTTGATAAGCATTTACTTTAACCTATACATTTTTTAAAACCTTTAACATCAGAAAAAATATTTTACCTTAATTATTTCACAAAAACGTTTTTTTATGGCTAAAACTTCTAAAATATTTATTATTGCATGCTTTTCACCAAAAAATGTACCTATAATTGTTATTTAATCAAATTATCTATGTAATTTACCTACAAAATCATAGTAGACAATGTACAAAGTATCCGGATAATTTTCAAAATAAAAATTTTCAAAATAATATTTTTTCTCTTCCAATACAACTAATACTTGTATGGTCGGTATGAATAGTATTCTTCTTACTCAGCTTATCCTGATAATTTATACATTATCCGTCTGTCGTACTCTAACCGTGTCAGTCGTAACATACGTACCTAGTTAATTTAATTCTATATTTATTTTAAATTAAAAACTATATACAAATTTTTCAATTTAATTAGCATAATATAACTTTAAATTGTGTATTATAAAAAATTACTGTTTTTGCAACGAATAAGAAATTTTTTCAACTTTTTAATAATTCTAGATAAGATTTCTATATGTTTTAAATTAATTATTTTAGAAATTTATATTAATTATGATATATTATTTTAAATAATATATTAACTTCATAATTTTGCTGTTTTTTCTTTGCTTATTTTGTTTTATACTTGGTAAATGCTAAATTTTTCTATTTGATTAATTTTTATTGGGTTTTTTCTCCACGGGACATTTTATTTGTGTTTATCACTATTATAATAGCTATTAATATTATAATAATATGTACAATGTACACACATGACTTTATAATGAGAAATGTTTAATGTACACATATTATATGTTTTCATATAATGATAATTACAATCTGGAGGATGCTAATGATTCATAAATCGCAGCTCTCTGCCAATCTAATAACGTCACATTTAAAACATATACCAATTTCAATGTTTTTCTTTTATACAACAATAAATTAATGTGCGACGCTAATAAACTATACAGTTATGAATATAAAAACGACTTAATGCTTAATGATAATGTTACTGTATTGTTTTGTTCTAGAGGAAAATTTGATAACTTTGTTGGTTCGCGAAAGAAATCAAGCTCTAACACTACAACAAAATTAAACAATGGTAATTTAAACAATACAGAGTTTTATGTACCTATGGTAAAAAATTATTATGATAGAGACGCGATTAAGATGAATGCAACTCGTCAATAAAAATATATATTAGGTAATTGATTGAAATGTGTGTTAATTGGATACAATTTATAATTTATTTATTTAATTTATAATTATATAATGTTACTATATTAAAATGTATAAGTATATAAAATACTGTATACTTTTAAACAGTTCAGTATTGTTAATATATACTGTACAAAAGATAATTTGTAATCGATGATAAAATAATTTTATCTTATTTCAGTACCTATAGTATTAGGTATGACGTACTTCTATAATGCATTTCTGAATAGATTATAAGGTACATACTATTATATTACATATAAATCATTATTATTATATCTAATAAGTAATAATAATAATAATCCAATTAATAATTGTAATTGAAACGTATTATAATGCACTATTTTAATTTATAATATTAATATCCTTTGTTATTATATAATATAAATGCTTACAAGTTAAGTAGATATTGATATGATCACAGTTTTCATATTATATTTAATAATTAAAACTGTTTCAGATATACCCATACTGCCGGATGCAGATGAAAATATCGACGCGGACTTGTTACATTCAGTGAAACCCGCCGAGTTACATTCAAGAGTGTAAAGATATACAATTTTTTTCAGACTTTGATCATATATTATTATTTAATTAATCGTGATTACTATTGTCTTAGAACTGAATCTGCTTATGAAGACGAAACGACGAGACCTCCGATTAATTTAGCCGACATCGATCTTGGATTATTATTCAGCAACATGACACGGAAACATCAGTTGGAAGACGTACGAACAATATTATTATTACCAAGACGTTACACATTATACCCACATATTATGTTGTCCAATCTTACTAACATATCTAATTTCACGTTCAGAACAATCTGCATTACTCTCATTTTAAATATTAGATTGAATTGAATTATTATAAAATTTAAAAGTAAAACTATTATTACATTTTTTTTTTTCAATATTTTAATTTTGAAGCAAACTATGATCATTTTAAAATTGTATATTTTTTGGCAAATTTTAAAATGGTTATAATATCTTGCTTCAAAATTAAAATATCGAAAAAACCGTCAAAGGTACCTTAGATAATACTTTTATGCATTTAAGAATTGGTCAATTCACTCTAATTTTAAAAACAACATACTAAAACGTTTAAAACAGATTCTTAAATTATCTCTGTTATATGTGTTAGTAAGACGGAGATAACACATAAACTGGTATAACTTCCTCTTGTCACTTACAGGTGTTGGCTAGTGCTTGTATCTATTTAAAAACTAAGTTATAAATAAAGTATAATTAAGTGTTATATCAATAATTAATAATAATAAAATATAAATAGTATAATATAGGTACTTTATTATCCATGTATATACATTGTATAATATATAGGTGCAAATATGTAAACTATAAAATAATTAAACTTTAACACAGCACATTTAATAAACGAATATGAATTAGGTATCTATCTAAAAAAAATTCTAAAAGCATAGTATACCTATTATTATTATTTATGTACATATTCTGTATGAATAATATGACTGAACCAATATTACATGAATATAAATACGTAAATATACATAAAAAAAAAAGAAGATAATACCTTTGGTAAATTGAAAAATAATTCATCTTGAAAATAGTTTAATTTTTAAGTTGAAAATTGAATGGTTACTTAGTTGCTAATATATATATATATATATATATAAATGAACTTTATAAAAAAAACTTAAAAAACTTTTGTTTTAACAATAAATTATTCATAAAAAACACTATTTTCCATTTAAATTTATGTATTCTAAATATAAGAATGACTGAATATTATACAAAGTGTTACAGCACAATATTATAAGCCAGTAAATCAAAAACTTTTACCTCCACTATACAATGATAAATTACACACTTTACGATGTTTTTATAATTGTTTTTCTTTTAATTACTTAACATAGTCGGAACTGACATTTCCCACTTTACTTTCCAGGTAATATTTACCACTCAAGTAGACGTTAAGAGGAAACCAACTTTGAATAAGGTCCAAGACTCTTTAGAGTCTTTGGAGATATTTTTTTTTTGTAAATAACGTCTAAACATCAGACATCTTATTAAAAATAAAATAAAATATAGGTACTTTATCTTTTTATCTTTATTAAAATGTAAAGCTTCTTTTATCATTATATTTATCTTTTGTATAAATCTAATTCACCAACTTACACCAAAAAAATACGTTTATAGACTGGAATACTTTATAGACTTGTTTTAACGTTATAAGTACCCTAACATAATTCAACTATAAGCAGACGGGGTAATCTTCACTGCATTTGTTTTGCTTAGTTTAAAATATTTATAATATAATTCATGATGGGAGTTATTATTTTCTCCAAGACTATAGGAAAATTAAATTTATAAAAAAAACGTTTCGTACTTCTAATAACAAATTTAAATACAGCTTTTAATCATTCTTATCCATGGCACATATAATATAATTTATTTTATCTTTAAAGTCAATATTTTTAAATATTTACCACTCTATAAAATGTTTCGTGCAGAAAATAATTAAAATTTTCATAAAAAAAAGTTATATCAATTTCGAGAAAGTAATTGCTGTGTAAATTATTTAAAGTAACCAGTGAAAATTATTCAATAGTCTTATCGTATTCCCATAAACAAAATTTCTTAAGTTAAGATTTAAATATTATTCTATAATATTATATCTGTTTCGATCAGTTGATCGATATAAAATGTATTATTATTTTAATGACGGTATAATAATTAATATTATATAGAATGTATTCAATAACAGTGCAGTACGTTTGACAACGGTCGTAGAGTTATGTCGTTCGAGTGATTTAGATACATATTAACGCGAAATCGTACTGTGTATTATTATTATGTTTATGTACAAAGCTTGAATGAGATCGATTGAAAGTTGTCTGTGATTACAGGTGGGCGCGGATGAACGAGACGTCGGGAGGATGATACAGCGGCACCTCAAACTGTTGAACATTGGCTCCGAGAATGCGGGCGAAGACGAACATCGGCATTCGACTTAGTACACCTACCCTTGTGGCTTTGTGTACCCAATATGATAATATTTAAGCCAACTATATTTATGTAATCATGTCGTTTACGTACACTGATTTTGTCTTTGTGATTACCGATCTACTGATTATTAGTTATAATAAATTGTATAGCCCATAGCGTTTACTGTTATATGAGATCTATTTCAAACTATAATAACGATAAAATGTGTTGAAAACAATTCGGGACGAAGTTTAAAACTTTAAACCACCGAACGACCTCACTTGTATACGCCGTTTCATGTTATACATCTATCGTACGGTATACCTATTACATCGGTGGCTATATCATAATGTTTTAATATTGCCGTACTATGTACGGCGGAAAATATTTCGATAGAAGTAGGTCAACGGTATGACAATATAAATAATAATAAATAATAATGTATAATAATATGATATCCGCGTATTGTCACACCGTCGTTCGGCTGGAAACTTTCCGTTTCGGCCCACTCGCCTCTTATCCATCTACGAATACCTAAATATTATAGTAGTACGTTACAACCAGAACATTTGGCAGTTACAAACTGTAATATAATATTAATATACAAAACCAATATCGTTTTTATTCAAACTGTTATTATTATCGCGGCTTATCGTTATCGTCGTCACTATATTATATCGTCTATAATTCTATATCATCATCATCATCATTGCCATCGTCGTTATTATTATTATATTTTAGTGGTGATGTAATGATATCATAACAGCGGACAATCGTAAAAATAACAATATGTACAAATATTAAATGCACACACACGCACACACACACACACACACACATACATATATATATATATAAAATGTTATTATTATCGAACTCGGTAAATTATGTAAAAATATGTTTATATAGGCAGTGTTCGCGGTGGGGGAAATAAGTATGTGTGTACACGGGATGTATTACATATTATTATGGTGGCGGTGGTGGCGAGACGGTACCTATACGTATTATATTATTATGTGCATCACACATTCAGTCAGACGTCAGTACTCGGTAATGGTCGTGTTGCCCACAGGTATGGCCGTTCGCACTGTAGCGTCCTTTGACCGGTCGCCGTCACGTGTTGTTCGGTACCGGTTCGCCGCCGCCGCCGCCGTGTGCGTCGCGCTTTGCGCGTTATTGGCGCAGACCACCGCCGCAGCAGATCACGAGTCGTCGTCCAGCGGATGCGCTCCAAAGGTAAAAAAAAAACCACTTCCGTCCACAGGGTTCTTGGGAAACTTCCGACGTCCGGCAGACGAGGAACGTTTCGCCGTCGTATCATCGTATTTGCCCCTTTTTCCACCCCTTCACCCCTTAAAACCCTCGCGCACGGGACGTACATGGCCGGTAGGATCTTACGTTATATTTCAATATGATTATCTGTGTGATCGAATTCTGTTGGTTAATATACGCTTTTTTCGGCCTCGTCGACGTATCGGAATTATGGGTAGGTATATATCGTACAGTCGCACGTTCACGTTTACGGTGATAATATAATATTATACCGGGGCGGCGGGGTCGTCATCCATCATTTGGGCGATAGGAATCGGGCGGAGACTCAAATTTTCGATGATCCTGTACATTATTTTGCGTGTTAAACGCGTAAGTATGAATATGACGTGTGCGAGAGTGTGCCGTCTAAGTGTGTAATCGCTGAAAAGGACGTGTCTCTTTTATGAACCAATTGAATACTATACACGTTACACTATAAACATATAAATATACATACGTATATACGACATGCGTGTTATGCGTGTACAACGTGGTACTCATATAATATATATATATATGTAGACTGAGCAATAAAAAGCAATTGGTACAAACGTACGTACACGCGTTGGCGAGCAATAATAAAAAATAAACGCGAACTAGTGTACACGAAAAGTTTTTGTAATTTTTATCGGAATAACTCGTGGAATGTGGCCTTTGACCGCGCGTCTGTGACGTTTTACGTTTTCATATTATTATACCAAAGGTCCTATAGGTAACATTATATTGTCGTAGGTATGTACACGTCCGCACGCGCTCGTACACGCATAAACGTATTATATTTAAAATAATATTTGTTTTAAATCACACACGAACCCAAGAGTCGATGACTGACGAGTACAATGACGGGTATGATAGTCGATGTCGACGACGACGAATGATAATAATTTTATGTTGTACTGTTATGAATCATCGACGTTGTGCAGGTCATCGATTTGAATTTATTAAAATAATGTTACTAAATCAATGGTAGTTAGAATTTGTGTAACGTATACGATTTGCATAATGTGGATAATTACATAGTAGTTCTTTTTAAAACCATTATAGATACCTACCTACTCAAGACAAAACAAAATGTGTATCTAACTAATGCCTACTACCCCGCTGTGCGTTAACGGTGACCGTATAGACTATAGGTAATAACAAGTTACATAGTGGCAACGCAACATCAAACTCTTGTACCTGTATAAATATATATATATCTAATAAAAATAATACCGTTTTCATCTATGTATTTCTTGTTTTAAAACGCACTTAAAAATGATATTTTTTATATTGTACTGGGTGAATCGTTGACCGGCGGTGACCCTGTGGTACCGGTACCTAACCTGTTGCACCGGTATATTATTTCCCGACTGATTAACGATTAACGGCCTAATAAAAGTATAAGTACATGTAAAGATGTTCTTACCGTTTGTTATCGTTTGAGCGTATATACAATACATACATACACAATAATTATTGCACATGGACTATATAAATTAATCATCATCACGTCTTAAAGGTTATCGAGTTGGCATTGACCTTGAATCCGTGAATTTTTTCTACCTATTGCTTTTTTTTTTAACTCTAAAATTTCACGTTATAATGCTTGATACTGTCAAATTCGATTTTTTAAAAACGGTCGTTGTCGTTATAAGTTGTTATAGTACCTATATTTATAAGCGCGTATTTGAAAATTGTAATTTTATTACAATTTTATCAAGTCAAGAAATAAATAGTCAAATATTATAATAACTAATAATATAAATATTTTTCATCAATTATGTTGATAATCGTATTATTTTTTTTGATAAAAATACAAGAACATAAAATATTTCAATTCAAAAATCGACAAAGTTCATAAAACAATACTATAGAGGTATTGTTTTAGCTTAAAATAGAATATATTTTTAAAAAAACTCAGAAATATTTTGTATAAAACTTAAATTTTGGAACCAAATGAAATACACATTTTTTTACATGATTTTATGTACATCTTAAAATGTATAAATAGCTTCGTAGAAACAGGTTTAAAAAATATGTTTGACTGTAGTTGTTGTCACAAACTCGTATTATAATTTAACACGATGTACACGAATCACCATAAGCATTAAGTTTTTATTGATACAATTATTCAATAAGATGTTTTATAGAAAAATGTATTTATAACTATTGTTTTAGTCATGCAACGCAATCGATCCAAATAAGTTAAACGTACATCTGATCGCTCACACACACGATGACGTGGGATGGCTGAAAACTGTGGATCAGTATTACTATGGCAGTTGGTATTTTTTTAATTCAATGTATTATTATTAATTACCTATAAAATTAAGCAAATTTTAAAATACAATTTACTTTGAAATTGTTATCTCTCTTGTACGTTTATCTATTTTAAAACAATCAACAGATACTATTTATTTTACATAATGATAATACACACTATATTACTATATATAGCTATAATATGTAATTAAAACTATGAGATCAATATTTTAATTAGAAAATGAAAAGTTTATAAAAAACTATGGTTTATAAACTAGTATAAATAGTATAAAACTAATACACCATATAGTAGTAATTTTATATTTATTTTTTATATTTACTAAAAATATAAACAAAATTTTTATTTCTCAACAAAGATTTGTTTGTTTTTAAATTTAAAATTTTAGTAATATATTCCATTTGTTATGTTAATATAAAATTTAAAACACTGATAATCACAATATTATCATTGAGCACTATTTAAATTGGCAAAAAAAACTGTTAACCTCGAAATGAATGATAATATTCAGTATATTTATGCCCATTTAGTAGTTTGATTTAAATATCACCGAAATAAAACGAAATAATCAAGTTTTTAGGTTCAAAGTAAATTAATTAAGATAAATTAACATTATAATTAACAGTATATAATTCATATTAGATTTTGCCTATTCCATGAACAAATTTTAATTAACATTATTTCAAAAGTATAACCGCATTGAATTGTTGGTTAAGTACATGTATTCAGAATTAAAAAAATTGTATTTAATTTATTCAGCGCAGTATTATAGCATAATATTATTACTAAGTCTTTTATTTTTTATTTATATAAAGTTTGTATTAATATTATTATAAATCAAAGTTGAATTTGCTTTAGAAAATTATGTAAACATTAAACATGAACAAAACTAAAGTCGTATAATACAATACCTACCTTCTAACTACACGTCGTTTTGAATTAGTATTATTTGTAAAAAAAAATCTTAGTAATAGTAATATGATATTATGGCATATTCAAACGAAATTTAAATTAAAAATGTTGGATAGATAACGTTATTACTATTGTTGATCAGATGCTATAAATATATCCTTTTTTTAATATTGGATTTGATTATTTTTTTATAAATGTATTGTTTTATACAACTATATTAACACATTTTTTTATTTCAATTATACAATTTGGTTAATATTTTAAAATAAAATTTAATAAAATTACTTTTTTACGTAAATTAATAATAATAATATGTCATAGAATAAGAGCATACTACGTTTCTTTACATTTTTAATTTCCCTAAGTGTTTTAACGTTAAATCTCTCGAGAGGAGTACGACTTGCTAATAAATCAACACGGTTCATACAGAAATTACTTAATCCTTAAAATAGTAAAAAAAATTATCTAGTCGTATATAATGCAATTCTTTCGCTGTTATTATTTCAGTAATAATTGATGTACGCATAATTAACTGGCCCAACCATACAAGGTTAATACCTAGGAAGTTTTTTTTTACATAAGATAAGTGGTTATAATGCATTACTAATACTTTACAAATCTAATAATAATTCAGTAATATATTTTTACCAAGAATATTTTAATTATTTTTTGATAAGAAATTTCATGAAAGATAAATTTTACAATTTACACATATTATAATATTACCTACACTTTGGTGTTTTAGATAAAAATATAAATGATTATCGTAACAATAATGCGACAAGATTAATCATATTTTAGTTGTAATAATTTGTTTTTATTTTAAATACCTACAAAATAAAAACCGTTATCATAAATCTATTACCTTGAATACATAAAGTATAACAATTCAAAAACTACTCGTTTTAATTTTAATTTTGATACATCAACATTTTCAGAAAAATATCTGTAAAATAATTATTTATAGTAGAAAGTGGGGCTAGTCACATAAAAAAATAAAAATTTTGCATTTCTTAAATAGAAAAAAAAATGTTAAGCATTTTAAAGTATGGTTTTTAATCTATTTAAAAATTCCAAAACAAATCAGATTTTGAGTAACAGCATTATCGAAGAAAAAAAAGTTAGCATGCTTGGTGAATCACCGTGTAATTTATACTTAATCTATGGTTAGCGTATTAACTTTACAATTAAATCTGAACGATTTCACATGCATATTACAAATATATTTTAATATAGTTTATACTATAATATACCAAATACCTAGTAACTACCTAATAATTTGCATATAGGCATTATATAAGCATTAATCGGACGTATGTATTGTACTTGTTGTAAAATAATCTCAAACCCCAACTTCCCAAATTATAAACGATTAAATCCATATGGAATAAATTAACCCTGAAATTGATTGTATCATGTAAAATAATTTTGTCCGTATACTAGCTGTAAAATAGGAAGTAATTTATCCATTCGCAACATTAAAATTGGTTACTTTTTTGTCTAATGAAATTTTATTTTTTTAAGGTAACAAAGCGCATGCACCTTACGGCGTGCAATACATCTTGGACTCGGTTGTTTCCGAATTGCTGAAAAACAAAAACCGAAAGTAAAAATCATTTTTTTAAATTTTTAAATTTTGGTATTAATACGTAGATTACTCGGAATTGATTAAAAACGGATTCATTCAAGTTTGTAATATTTATGTATAATTTTTTTACCAGATTCGTCTTTGTGGAAACTGCGTTTTTGTGGCGTTGGTGGGAAGAACAAGACGAGTGGAACCGAAATAGCTTAAAGATGCTAGTGAACGAAGGTCGGTTACAACTGTTGCACGGTGGATGGGTGATGAGCGATGAAGCGGTCCCTCATTATTCAACCCTTATCGATCAGATGACTTTGGGCCTTAAGTAAGCGTTAACAATGTGTTATAGTGGCTGAATGCTGTTACACATATCAGAATATTATAATGTATAGGTTATAAAAGGTATATTGTGTTCTCTTGTGTGTTTAAATAACAATTTGTCGTGTAGGGAAGTTATAGATGGTTGCTATTGATTTTTGCGCGAAGAATGGGGTTATTTAATAGTTTGTATTTTACTTCACACAAAATAATTAAATTTTAATAATAACATTTTTTTTTGTTTCTAAAATTATTTATAGTTTTTTAAAGACTCGCTTTTATTACATAAGTTTATAAAAATAACTTTATAATATCACACTGTGTGCTCAGTTATTTCTTAGGTATAGTTTATTGTCTTATATTTTAGGTTCTTAAACGATACGTTTGGAGAGTGTGCTCGGCCTCGTGTGGCATGGCAAATTGATCCATTTGGTCATTCAAGCGAAGTGGCCGCTGAATTTGCCGAAATGGGTTTTGATGGATTGGTTTTGGGCCGTATAGATCACGAAGACTTAGCTCTTAGAAAAAGTCAGAAAACAATGGAAATGGTATGGAGACCAGACGTCAATATAGGTAATCACATGCATTTTGCTATAATAATAATATTTTAAATTAGTTTATGTTTATAAAAATATAAAAGTTATTTACCAGACTTATTTTTCGTCACTATATATTATTATATCATTTTCACTGAACCCCGAAAGGTGTCAAAAATATATTATGGTTAAAGAAAATTCAGTTATATGATATATATTTTTTAATTTATGTAAAAACAAACTAACGTTTATATTAATAAAACAATGTTGGTTATAATACAAACTCAATTTTAACAAAAAAAAAAAAAAAAAAACAATATGATTAGGTAAATTAAATAAGTTTTTTTTTTTTGCATTTTAAATTTGTATAATATTATTTACATTATTATATGTTATCATTGTATTGATTAATACTTTATTATCAGCAATAATTTGATATAGTTATATTTATGTTTTTCAATGTCAATATTAGATTAAATATAGTTTCATTATTTAATTATAGAGATTACACATAGGCGTAGAACATTTACGTTATTTTATTTTACGGATACGATTATGTTAAATAGTAATATTATAACTATATACATTTAATAATGATTTAATATCATTAATTTTGTTAATATATTAATACAATTTTATCTAATATGACAACACTTTGCTAAAAACTCAAAAATAAGCTATAACCAATGTACAAGTATAAAGGATATTATATAAATATATTTTATTATCTATACAATGTATACGTCAGATCCATACCAATTAACTCTGAGTGCCTTCACCATTACTATTATATATAAATTATAAACACCTATATTATACATTAATTAATTTTAGTTTTTCCGAGACAAATTAAAAATGATACTTTTGCCTGTTTGTTATTTTACGAATTAAACTACTTTTGTTTCTGTACTACGTTAAGGAAAACAATTTTGTTCTTATTTCTCGCATTCACAATACTTTAAAGTTTGGATACGTTTTTGTAACTAATATCATTCAAACAAATAACCCAAATCAATTGGTAATTTATAAACTTCTATCGACGTATAAGAAGTTTTCGGACAAATAACATATATGTTTTCATACTTGTTTTTATAGTAAAAGTTTGAGGAGGATTATCTCGATTTGATCATTGTATATAAAGAATATAGGTTCGCTGAAGTTAAAGTTTAAAACATTGTTGAAAGTGTTACAGAAATATTACTCATTTTTTATTATTTTAAATTCCAACAAAACATTTCGTGAAAAATCACTTCAAATTGGTTATTTTTAATTGAGCAGATTAAACAAATATTTCAACATTAAAGTCAATATTTAAAAAAAGTAAACAATTAATACTGAATAAATCATATTTATCATCGTAATTTATAATTGTAATTAAAAATTATTAAATATAATTTAATTTTTTTTGGTTAATTGGTTTATTAACAAAGAGCATATTTTACAAAAAAGTTATTCTTACGTCTTTTAAAATTCTTTTAAATGTAATTAATTTTAAATCAGTTATAATATAAACACTTTTATAATATTAAATCAAGTTAAAATACAATTATTAGGATTCATAAAATATTTATCGACGACAAAAGTTTTTTAGTGAATTATATATATATATATTATTTTACACCGTTTATTTCGCGCGATATGCTAAATTAATGGTTTATAAATCCCTGTAGGACAAGGTGGTGAATTGTTTACAAGTGTTTTATACAACTTATACGTTGCCCCCGAAGGATTTTGTTTTGATGCATTTTGCAACGATGATCCCATTTTGGACAACCCGAAACTACACGGATACAACGTCAATGCAAAAGTAATAATTACACCTAATAGACGTATATATTATATAATCTGTGCATTGATAATTAATGAATTGAATAATACTTTATTTCTCTGGAAGGTAGAAAACTTTGCAAATCACGTCCAGCGATACGCTTCGGCATTTAAAACGAATAATATCATGATGACCATGGGTGGTGATTTCTCTTATTCGGTGGCGTCGTCGTGGTTCAGAAATATGGACAAATTAATCAAGTACAGTGATTTTTTCGCATATGCAAACGATATTGATCTCAACTTAAACGCATATAATGTATATGTAGTAGTTTAAAAAATCGGTCAACATTGATTATAAAAATAATAATATTAATAAAAAACAAAATTTAGTGAACATATTTCGACTATTTAGATGGCCCACTCGATACCATGCAAAATATTAATTTGTGATTCTATATTAATTTGTTTTAGACACGTGAATCTATTGAAACCAGATTTGAACGTGTTGTATTCGACACCCGAATGTTATTTGTCCGCCCTGCAAATGTCCAAAAACGTTACTTGGCCCCTCAAGGATTCGGATGATTTCTTCCCATATGCACACGACGAACATTCATATTGGACGGGGTACTTTACGTCGCGGTCCAATTTGAAGTACATGATTTGCAAGGCCAACAACCTACTACAGGCAAGTATATTATAATACATCAACTATAAGCAACACGTCATATCGTTATAGTGGTAATAGATTTAAAACGGAAATGTATAATATATTGACCAGTGGTAATCCCAATTAGGCAGTAAAACAAATCGGTACGATACTCGGAGGAGAGCTCAACGAGCACGTGCAAATGTTAGCTATCGCCGTTGCGCAGTCACAACATCACGACGCCATCACGGGTACGGAAAAACAACACGTATCTGACGACTATGCCCTTTACCTAGATGAAGGGATAGGAGAGACGCAAAAAGTGTTGACGGCTGCTTACAGGTATACAATGTCCATTTGTCATAGCTTGTATACCATTCACCTTTATACAGGTGTTTGTAATATGATATGGTGATAGGTAAAAGTACAGATATATACCCAAACATGAGTCAAAGTAAAGGATTGATTCATTTTCGTTAGTAGCTGCACAGTATTACCTATTTTCTTTGATGACTAAACTACATTGCGATCGCTTTATTCTGCAATTGAAGAGACAAATAAATAAATTCGTTGAAAAAAACAACTAAATTGTATAAGTTATAGTATAATAATTCATAAGACAATGAAAAATATTTTTTAACAACATTATTCAGCGTATTAATAGTGAATACATAATTTATGAAAGTCATATCATAGATGTATAACATAATCGTAAAAAAATAATAGAAAATTTTATTGAACAAAATCGGTCATAATAAGCAAGAATACTGAATTGTGTAATGGTTGAAAATATCACCATGTTTGTTTGTCTATTCCAATATATTTGTTTGTATCTATTTCTGTTGAATATTTCGTACTCGACTACATAATATTATTCGATTTCAGTTCTGAATGAAATTAAATCCGAAATGATCGGAATCTGAAATACATTTATTGTGGCATGCGATGTCATGTTAAATAACTTAAAATTTAAATTTTAAATTTGTTTAAAAAAATGTAAGCCTTGACCTCAAAATGTAATATCCGAAATCACATTATTAAATGAAAAAAATAACTAGTAAATTTGGTATGTATATGAAGTATACAATATAATAATATTAAAATAATTCATATAATTAAAGTGGTATAATATTGAAAATTAAATGGTTAATACTTAATAACAGTATAAACGTGTTATTGAATTTTAGTTTAAAGTAGACCTTACACCGGCACATCGTATATATTTAGTTTAAATTAATTTAATACTCATCGAGTATATTCACTTCATACTCAAATAAATAATATTGATTTTGTATTTCTCGTGTACAGAATAATTGGTTCAAGTTTATTTGTACGTAAGTTGAACAACGTTATACGAGTATTTATCTGTTAAACTTATAGTTTCTGATTATAATTTAAGTAAAACGTGTACCGTATTCAGTATTGTTAATATCCATTAATTACATATTTGGTGATTCATTTAGCGTATCACTTTAATGGATAAATTAATTTTTGCTTTTACTTTGATTTTCAGTTTGAAATTTTTATAATATGATAATATTATTTATTTTTATCGTCACAATGACTTTTTATGTTTTATAAAATATAATGATAATAGCATTTTTTTTAAATTTCATGGTCTGAACTAAAATGTTACATTCAACAAACCGGAAACCAATATTTTATCATCTATACTAGTTTAAAAACTTAGTTAACAGGATTTGAGCAGTTGATAAATACTTCTTGAATTTTTTGCCAAACTTGAAATGCTTAAAACACTAATGATAAAAATGTAATGATTTTAATATCCGATGTTTACTCATAAACATTAGTCAGCAAGTTCAGTATGAGTATATAGAATTAAAAATGTGAGTTTTATTATAAAAAAAAAAAACGAAATAAACCGTTATCGTAATTAAAAATATCTAATCAAAATGTAAACATATTATTATTATGATTTATAATAACAAACTTAAACCATACAATGGAAAAATCACAACAACTGTCCGAGAACATTACTATAGTGGTAATAATTTATCACAGTGTACAAATTTATTTATATTTATAATACTAATTCTAATACACATATAT
Source organism: Rhopalosiphum padi (assembly GCF_020882245.1). Taxonomy (NCBI): domain Eukaryota; kingdom Metazoa; phylum Arthropoda; class Insecta; order Hemiptera; family Aphididae; genus Rhopalosiphum; species Rhopalosiphum padi. The sequence continues at coordinate 67,492,070 of NC_083597.1, forward strand.
ATTATACATAGATAACAGGGACAGCTATAATGTTATGTGTTTTATAAAATATAATTAATTATTATGTTAGCATATATTATAAGTACGCATGTTTAAAATTACACGTTATAAATCATACTATAATCTTACAGAAAATGGTTTGGAAAGGAGTTTCCCGAACAGCAATATTGCAAAATGCTCAATATCAGCGAGTGTGATGTTTCCGAGAACAATTCTAAATTCGTGATCACTCTGTACAACCCATTATCGCGCGCTGTTACCACGCCTGTCCGCATTCCCGTGAAGTACGCAGATTACAAGGTTACCGGTCCGAATGGTAACAACGATTTAAACTACAGCAGCTACACAAATTTGATTATTTTTGCACACCTGATTTATACGGTGCTGATCACGCGTATGTTTGGATTTTCAGGGGCCAACGTGCCGTACGAATTAGTGTTTTTGCCTGGTCAGATTTTCCGACTGGGAGGCCGTACCTCGAACGCCACGCACGAGCTAGTATTTATTGCTAGCGAAGTGTCCCCATTAGGATTAGTCAACTATCACGTGGAGAGAATTAACGAACCAGAACCCCCACCGAGACCGACGCCACACAATAGCACAGAGGAAGTGACGATAGAAAACGGGGTATAACAACAATAACAATAAATACATTTCAAATTAAACTAATAACCTTTACGATATATTATAATTTATAATTATTTTATGCGTGTTGTTATACGCATTTTATACATAATATATATGTAATTATACATTCGTACCGTTTTTTATTTCTTCCGATTTTACAAATCTGTAGAAATTGAAAATAGGTTTTAACGGTACCAGCGGACTAGTGCAGTGGATAGAGCATAACGGCACGAGACATCAATTGCAGCAAAATTTTTTTTTCTACGAGTCGATGAAAGGTTATAATTTCAACGCCGATAACCGTGCCAGCGGAGCTTACATTTTTAGACCCACTAAAAACCAACCGACAGTCATATCTGAAAAAATCAATTTGACAATTTACCGAGGTATTATAATGGTTACCTTCGTTAATACTTATGTAGCCATATACAATTGGCCTAAAGCGGCAAAGTGCTATACATAATATATGTAATTTTTTTCAGGCAAAAACGTGCACGAAGTACACCAGTCTTTTAGTTCTTGGCTTAGTCAAGTAGTTAGGATTTATGATCAACAAGAATCAATTGAATTCGAATGGCTCGTCGGACCCATACCTATTATGTGAGTAAAAAAAAAAAAAACAATTATGAAATATTGAAAATTGTAAATAATTAAAAAACAGTTGATTATTTAAAAATATATTTCTGTATTAAATGCATACTGTATAGCATTAAATCATTTTATATTGATAATTGTATTCATTATTTTTAATATTTAATAGTTTACATTATAATAATGTGTTCGATAGCGTATATACGAAGCAAACAATTTACAATTATTATTAATGCAAAAGTTTACGTGACTGTATATAATATTATTATTTATTAATACACTTTGATGAATTATTAACATATGTTAGTTTGATTGATTATGTAGGGAATGGATCGGAAAAGAAGTCATTACCAAATATACAACCAAAATAGCGTCGAACGGTACGTTTTATACGGACTCTAATGGAAGGAGGTGGATGAAAAGGAAACGGAATCAACGTTCTTCTTGGAATTTAACCCTAACTGAACCCGTTGCGTCTAATTATTATCCAATTACTTCAAGCATAGCAATCAGGGACGCTATTCACCAAGCCACAATAATAACCGATCGGCCTCAGGGCGGTACTAGCATCGAGGATGGCACATTGGAACTTATGGTAAATTGTTAACAAGCAAATCACTGTTAAATATTACTATACTATTTATACTATGCGGTCTGCACTTCTGCAGAACATTTATAAATTATAATAATTTGCTGATGGATGATTAAAATTCACAATATTATTTTATGATAGATAAAAAGCCAATCCATCATTGCAAATAATCAAATATCGTTAGGTGATAATTATTTTAAACGATGATAATATTATTATAATACTTTTCGTTTTACGTGCGTTGAATATCAAAAATTCACGGACTCAAAATATTTTCAAAAGTTCATATAATAACACCGCAGTACACATTATCATCTGTTCACCTATACACCTATACGTATTTTTATATTACAGCTTCATCGTCGACTATTGTACGACGACAGCCAAGGGGTTAGCGAACCATTGGATGAGAATCAATACGGCGAAGGCATGGTGACTAGGGGAAAACACATATTACACTTTAACGAGTTAGATAAGGCTGCCAAAGCTCACAGGCTGTCGGCACTCCATACAGCCATGCAACCTGTTGTTACATTGGCACCAACTCACATGGAAAGTAACGAATGGGTTTCAAAGTTCAGTGCAACGGTAAGATCTATTGGCGTTGCTAACTGCATTTTAAATGCTTCTCCTCACCTATCTAATACACACGTTTGGTATTCGCAGTATAAATTGTTGAACAATTCGTTACCATTAAATATACATCTTTTGACTTTGGAACATTGGAGAAAAGATCAAGTTTTATTGAGAATTGAACATATATTTGAGAAAGATGAAGATAGATTTTTATCTCTACCTGAAACCGTTCATCTTCAAGTAAGTAGCAAAATTATTGTATTAAAAATAATATTTATTTTAATTGGGAAAACCTTTTTTTTTTTTTTTTTACAATATAACAATACAATTGTATCATTATAAGCTATTGATGAAATAATTTATCAATTTAAATTACTTATTACAAAAAATAATACTTAAAGTTTACATATTTTTATACAATACATATTTTTTTAGATAACAATATTTTTGTAATTAGCTACTAATTGCACTGCATTCAGAATATAATATAAAAACAATTTATATTATATTATATTATATTATGTGGCTATAACAATAACTCATGAAAGGAAAATCAAATTGAATAAAATATTTTAGTAGATACATTTTTTTAAGAAGTATTCAATTAATTTGAAACTGAACAGACAGTACGTATAACAATGATTTAAAGACCTATTTAAAATAGATAAATTGTTTTGGGTATTTATTGGGAATGCATATGTCGATAGGTACTAAAATTAATGTTCGACATATACGAACAATCATAAGTTTAGTATACAGTTTAATATAAATACTTTTTTCCAAGCAATATATTCTTACATACAATCTAGGTACTTCCGCTAAGAACTAGTATACAACTTGAGAATTTTAAGTATAACTAGGTCTTTAAATCATGTTTATCAGTAAAATGTAGACAATGCATTATTGAAAATACGAAATCGATATTATTTTTATCCTGCACGAGACGTTTTTTCAACAATAAAATTGTTAATATCCTTCTATAATAGACGTATTTTGAAAAGTTTTCACCACCATAATATGCATGATTTATCTTCTTTTATACATTTAGCCCATAAAAATATTAAAAATTTTATAGTCAATAGCTTTTTCTAGATTGAACAACGTAAGTAGTTGATAGCCACTAGTGAGGTACAATTTTAAATTTTAATTATACAAAACGTAAACTTATTTACACGTTGTCTCAGTGCTACACTTAAATTATATTATATATACTCTTCAATAATAAACTTAGTTAGCAACATGTAAGATTTGGTTTTGTAGTTCTGTTTTTAGAACAAATGACAGTTCTGTGTTAATTAAAATATCTGAGCTTATAATGCAGTGGTTTTTAAAAGGATTACGTTCTATAATTACCTAAAAGATATAAATGATCAAAGAGAGAAACTAAGTGAAAAAAAACTGAACAAAAATATAAAACTATTTGAAATTAATTTACGATATATATAAGCACACGGTTTACGATTTTAAACAATGTTCTAAAATATAATATCTTGATATCTGTTATATTTTTTTAGGAAGAAGCATAATTCTAAATAATTTTTACAAGTAAATGCTAATTACAACGATTTATCATTGAATTCATAATTATCACATAAATGGCAGTTACTAATTCGATAAAGAGCCACACCTAAAACCTAATATATAGAAAAGAGACTTCCTTAGTTTTTTTTTTTTTTTTTTAATTATTAGGTATTCATTAGACCTGTAACACACTGTTATAATATCATCACAATGTAACGTAGATAAACACAAAACATCTAGGCTGGCTTACTCATGTAGTGTACTAGTATTGATGATGGACATACTTGGATGTACTTTTACATAATTTAAATCTCTAATTTATATAGTATTTCAAGTTTTTGGGAACGTATTGTCATCACACGGTCTAGTCGAAAATTATAGATAATTAACTAACTCTTAAGTTAAAAAGCTTAAAAAATTATTAACTAGCTAATGTTTATCTTTTCTATGCATGCAGATTACAGACACACGGTATGAATTAAACTATTATATACCTTAAATACAAATTAATGCTGGACTAATCACCTTAGATTAAATTATAATTATACACACGATAAAAATTTAACTGTATTATATTTTATTAGGTGAATGTAAATTACCAAGTATAAATATTATACAGGTTAAGAACATTTTTTTATACAACAAAATATTCGAAACTGTTTTTTTTAAAGAACAATCCGAATTTTTATTAGTGTAAGCTAATAAGCTGAAAGTAGTGATTAAATCGATTGTCCTTGATTATAGACCATATAATTAGTGACATAATATTATATTAATACTACTTATTCAGTATTACGCACTGGAAATTTTACTTAATTTGGTTATAGAACACTAATTTTAACTATTACTTAATTTATTAGCTATCTATAATTACTATACTATTATAATTATAAAGAACTAGGTATTTATTTTGGTGTATCTACTTACATATACGATATACCAAATATACCAATAGTATATTTTTTAATGTAAATCAACATAATAAAAAACATGACAAATCGCTCTAAAAACCTAAACGTTCCAAAAATAATTACACTATTCAAATTATCAATAATATTTGGATGAAAAACTACACACTTTAGACGGATAAAAAAAAAATATATTGAATTACTTTAATGATTACTATACAAATGAAGCACAATGTATGTATAACTATATACAAGTCACAAAATAAATGATATATATCATACATTTATACACAATACAGGTAGATAACAACTAATCTTAAATTTTACCAACATTTCGATTAATAAAATTAAGTTTGATTAATGATGAAGGAATTGTAAAATCATTCTAAAAGATGATCTAATTTAGAAGAAAAGTTAGATAGAATTACAGTAAAACGTTCCAATTAAAATAAATATGCATCGGTTGATTAAACCATTACACATTTATAATAAATTCAGCTATCACAACCTAAAAAAAATCTAAAATTTCATAAATTGAAAATTGTCGCCTAATTTCACACATTTTGAATATTGCTAAATCTTTTGAAAAAAAAAAAAATTTAAAGAAAAGTATTAATACCTACCTTAAATATAATTACTTTCTTTAATGTATTCCGTTCAGATTAATTCCTGATAAAAAGCACTGAACATGACAAGTAATTGTAACCGTATCAAACTATATTTATAAATCCTTAGGTAAAAAAAAATGTGCAACTGTTTAATATAGGATCTAGCAAAATCACTTAATAATGTATATTATAAAATATTACAACATTTTAAAAAATTTGGTATTGATGAGACGTCTTCAAATTTATTAAGTTTATAAACTGAAAAAAAAATAACACGATCAAATTAGCAATAAATTAAGTTAAGAAACTTCAATAATACATGGTGTACCTCACGGGACTACTCTATCGCCCACGCTCATTAATATATATATATATATATATATATATATATATATATATATATCACATATAAATCAAATAAATAATTTGAACACATACGGAAATCTATTTATACAGATAATGTAGTATTTTTTATTATTTTATTGAAGGCCAGTCCATAAGTATGAGCTATTATTTTGATAATGTACTTATCTATACACAACGACTTGACTAAAATCCAAAAATTACTATGTGATGATAATTTATTCCTTAGGAAAAACTTACGGTTTATCACATTTCATAGTTAATTATAAATAACTAAATAAAGTCTATATAATATTATATATTATGACAATTTATGTTTAAATCAAAATATTATACCTATAAGAAAAATATAAGAAATAACTATACAATCTTTAAAATATAATATCAATGATTATTTAAAAAAAAACTCGATGCATCACACAAAATATTTGTATAGCAAAATGAATGTACTATTGATAAAAAAAAAAATATATTTTACAAACCTTATATGTACTTAACATTATCAAAAATATATATATGTTTAAACTGAACATGAATATAATACTAGACAAATATTTTTTATGAAAGCACCAACCATGCACACAAAACTAACTTCACGTACACATTTAAGTACGTTAGTCCAAAAAATCTATGATATATTACCATTACCATTAGACATTCATAGTGGTAACTTTTTAAAATTCTTAAAAAAAAATTATAACTTGGCTGCTGTTCAAGAGCAAAATAAATATGAATAACAAATGTATAGGATTATTTCATTACTTATTGTTACATCAATCAGATGAGGATTTTATAAACTATTTATAACTTTAACTTGATTATCTTACTGTACGTCTTTATATATTTATGTATCGTATATATATATATATAAATATATTATTTTTTTCTATATTGTTCTGTGATATAATATAAATTGTATTTAGTAAATATAAGAAATACAATACATATTTATTCATATTGATTATTTGTGTAATATTAATAAATTATAACTATTTAAATGTATTTACTGATCAATTTATAACAATTGTTTCTCTTCATCGTACTTCAAATAAATTTTTATACGACTTGTATATGATATGGATTTGTGTTTCAAATTGCGAAATTATCCCCTCCCCACATGAACATTATGTTATCGGTAGGAACCATTATCATCTTAGTGAATAAAAGGAAAAAAAATACAATAAAGGTCCACGATATTGTGATAAACACGTCGTGTTTGATGTTCTTATTGTTTGTTATTTTTTCTCCTTAAAAGAGAACTCATTAGACGTTCGCGACATTGACATTTAAGCACTTCGTTAACTTTTCAAAAACTAATGTAAAATTATTTGAAAACGTGTTTCAGCAATTATTTTCGCAATTGGAGGTATTGGAGTATAAAGAACTGACGCTAAGCGCAAATTTGGCTAAGGCAGATCTAGATCGTTACCGTTGGAACTATAGCGATAAACCGCAACGACCAGAATTGAATGCACCACTACCAGACAATCTCCTCACACCCATGGCCATTAAAACTTATTTGCTTACGGTGAAACCACGATAATGTACAGATTTGTTTTGAGTTTTATTATTATAACCAAAGACAAAGGAACTGTAAGGAAACTATTAAATTGTTTTGTCTACACATATACATACACATGCGCACAAGAAAAATCAACATATTATAATATATAGGTAAAGTAAATATTATGTTCACATTGAAAAATGTCCGTTGGAAATGAAATGTGATTACTGCGGAAGTAGGCATATACGGCTAATAAAATATTAGTTTCATTATTTATTAGTTTTTATTTACTTAATTTAAAAAGAAGAAAAAATGTAAAGCATACATCCGGAGATAAAATGATGCGAAGTTTATTAAAATAATCTCTGGATTTCTTATGAGTCGATATGACACCCGTGTTTCCATATAATTGATGTTTTCTTTTTAAATCTTCACAGTCCCTTTTATTTTTAAATAGTTTGTTATTTTATTAATTTATTTTACTGAATCATACAGCATGACGTTCATCATCATATTATTATTGTAAATTAAAATTGTGTAGTACTTGACTGTATGAGACTAATTTTGTAATATTAATTTAATATAGACTTATTGTATGAATTTAATAAAACCATTGTTTGTTTGATGTATATTGTATACAAAATTATATATGTAATAATCCTTTTTAAATAAATATATTTATTTTAGTCGAAACTATCCGTACAAACCACACATATAACTGTGTTCCTTTTTTCGCAAGTTTTCATATAGTATGCACAAACGGGTACATTGAGTTTTACATTTATTTTTATGTCCATACACATGTCGTGTACACTTTAAACTGCTGTTTTTTTCGTAGGTGTATACATATTGCACGTATTGCAATACGTGCATATTGCATATACTTAAACGAGGACTTGGAAATCAGAATGCGTCTGCCTCGGGGAACAGAATGTTAGTGCTCCTAAAATTAATTTTCCTACAAATCCGGAGCAGTGTCGTCCCTTCTATTGCCGAAATATAAAATTCTGGCTACGATTTTAGTATTTACTAGATAATTCGTGTATTATTATTATATTACGTTCGTGTATAATCTAATAAAATAGCACACTACACATGCAAGAGACTATTGGAACAATATTGATTTTATCACGTAATATTTTTCTATTTGGCATTTAATGTCATTACAAATATTTTTTGTCGAATTTCGTCTTTTGTATTCCGTGTAGCGTCGTGGACTATGTGCTGTTTGTGTGTTGTATACGTTTATATACCGTACACACCCGTACAATCGCAATGTTCACAGAAATAATTATATCATTTTGTTTACATCACAGTGTTTAAACAATAATAATAATCGCGAATGTGGTATAATTGCTTATCGATTAACTATGTGTGTACATGATAGGTCGGTATATGCTGCCACACAGGAATGTCATTTGCAAATGAATTTAAACGATCATTCTGTAAGTTTCGTTAAAAACGTGTACGATAATATTTTATTATCATATCATATTTGATGTTGTTTTGCTTTAACTTTAATACGAATGTAAACTTTCCATTATTACAAACAATTCGCAGCATCTCGATTTTATTATATAACAATAAAACGCAAGAGTAACAAAACCGGAAACTCGAAATAACAGTATAACTACTTGAGAATATCACCCCTATCTTACGATAATAATAAAGCGCGCGTTTACGAACTGGCTGGTACTCATACAAATATAAATCAATGTTAACCCGATACATGACATAATAATAATAATAATAACGCACACTCGCGTATTAGACCACGTGAAAACGATTTGGCGCACAGTCGTATAATAATATCACGTCGTATAGCCTTCCTACAGTAATAGTAATTAATAATCGTTTGACATAAAGAGCTTATATTTTGCGATTTAGTCGCAGGTATCCGTATTATTTGCCGCGGTAACGATGATATTGATCCACTCACCAATCGCCCAAAAGACCGTTGACTATGTACGCACCGCCATCATTTGACGTTAAACGGTACAGATGCCAGGACCTGGGACATTGCCAGGTAATTCGAACGTCACCGCGTCGCCTATCATATTGTATAGTATTATACACCGCAGTATATCAACCACGCGCGTATACGCCTAATCCGACAATGAGTTTTATTCTTTCAAAGAGACTATATTTTTTTATTTATAAATAGACACACAATACGATGTACACGCCGAAATATGTGTGGTATACAAAATGTTAACACATATCATCTATATAGAGCGTAGTGCGAGGCTTTTCGACCCGCGGCCCGCCACATTTTTATTTGAAGCCCGCGAACACGCTTTAAGCGTGTAGCGTGTATTTTTTAATACATTATTTATTATTTAATATACCTTTTTTATCGTGAACGCGGGCCACGAGATTTTTAAAAATAATAGCTGGCCCGCTTCCTAAAAAGATGCTATACATTCTATAAATCGGTGCTTATAGTATTACCATATTCTAGCTTTTAATATATATATATTAGGTACATGTTTTTGTTTCAAACGTTACGAGTTTATTACTTTCATAATATACTCTTCGAAACAAACTATATCATTTACGTACACACACACACACACACGTACGTTATATATTATTATTATTTATTTGGACAAGAAATTAAGATAATATTATAATTTATAATTATCATCGAAGCGGCCAAAGTTTTGTTGAAATTGTCGAGAATATTATAATATGCAGGTAGATAGTTATAATATTGTCTTCGTATTTGAGTACAATTTACATGTAAATGATAATATAAGGATGCGGTATAGCATGCGTTTACACGGAACAAAAAAAGAAAATCGTAAATTATATAGTTAAACTTATACGAAACCATAAAACGATGCTACAACTTTATATATTTTTTTTTTCATTCAACAATATAAAAAGTTACTGGTTACAGACGGTATACAGACATCATTCTAGACTATAAATAAATATAGACGAAAACATTATATTTATAAGCAGTCCGTACAACCTATTGTCATCTCAATGCTATCATGTATCATTATATTGTACGCCACCGACCACCAGACTTTTAATTTATAAAAGTGATGTACACGATATTACCGATGTTACTGCATGGATGTAAACAATTTTCTTCTCTTTCCTATAGATATCACTCGTTGACAAACAATGACTTGAAATCGCCACAAAAAATATGTTTTCAAGAAACGAACTATAATACCCGCACTACGAATTTTAGATGTGATTTTTTTTTTTTAGTAACGATTTTAATACTTAAATTTTACATAATATACGTTCATGTAAAGTGTAGTTCACCACAATCATTCATCAAGTATTTTTTGGGACCATATTTTAAGATAAAATTTGCAGCTGGATAATTCTTTAGCAATACAAACGTAATATTTTTCAAATTAGAACCACCCTAATTTTATATTATATATATATGGTACTTAATATACTTAGAAAATTACCTAAATGTTAATGAATTAAAATTAATTAACTATAATACTGATATTATCGTCATAGTATTTTTCCTATGTTTTACTATTATTATTTATTTTTATCATAAGCTATTATTATTATTTATTAGTATATACAATTTCACAGTTCAGAAACTTTTAATTTAAATATATACATTTAGGTAAGTCAACATTTTTAGAACAATTATCTACTTAAACGTGTAGGTACAACGAGTGCAATAAAACAGTTATTCTAAAATGTAAATTACCGTTGGACAATCTAATAAAAAAAAAAAATCATGTATATAAATGAAAAAGATATTGTTGACAATTTGGAGACTATAATATTATAGATAGTAAAATTAATCCGTCAGCCTTTATTTTTTTGCCAATTAAATGCCTAAATTGTGTCTGAAACTGCAGAGAAATCTAAAATATATAGCAATATAATATCTCCATCAGTATAATTCGTGTATCGTAATAACTTACTGGTTTTAGATTCTACAGTGCTTTTGCTCTTTACCTAAAAATTTTAACAATTTCACATAGCAGCCGTATACATTATTTATGCAATTCACGTGGCATGAGTGGTATAAATTGTAATTGCAATTGTATGTCCTCGGCCACGGTTTAACCACTTCTAAAACGTACTTTCTGTTGGAACGCAACTATAACCCACGGCTGAGAACTCCAGTGACCACTGATGGCATTTTGCATATAGCTAGGTCACGGAGTTATGGTCAAACACGTCGTATCGTAATATTTTATAAGACCATATACGTAAGACTGAGGGAGGAACCGTCCTAATATTAATATAATTCTGTCGAAACATAATTACACTGTATCACAATCCATTGGGTACACCGCACTGTCTTTGAATTTAAAATTATAACAACGGTTTTTGATTGGAATTTTTTTTTGTTATATGCGTGATGTGCATATGAATTATTGTTGAGCATTTTTTATTACTTGCTCCAATTAAACATTTTTTAATCAACATCTCGTTTGACGACAGATTACTTAATCTTACTTAATTTTACTTCGTGCATGACTTGCCAGTATAGTGTTGCATTATTAATTCCCATAACTGTATAATAAATTTAGATAGAAATATATGGAATAAATGGAATAACTCCGAGTGAAACTCTGTTTAGCACAATTGTTTAATTCCCTTTTATTAAAAGAAAAACATTATAGCATACCAATTTTAGACTAAAATTAACGTAAAAGGTTTTTCAAAATGTTTAACATTTTTTTAAAACCATAGTTACCGGATATTATGACGTTAAGTATTTTTTGTTGAACTGAAGCTTGTGTCCAATAATATTCCATTAGTAGTGTTCCAAAATAATAACTTTCCACTTTTAACTTTTAATATTTTATTTTTTTGTCGAGTCAAAAATGGCGTATAAATCATTGTGATAACAACCATATATATTTCATAACCACTTAAAATGCAATGTCACGTTGTGAAAAAATACGTTGATTGTTATTGAAAATAAGTTGAAAATAAGATATATATTGTAAATGGATTTCGATTGGAATTTAGGACAAAAACTGTACCCAAAGGGAGGACTAGACGCAATGGGGTGTGGCTATTTTATTCAAAAAAACAAGATAACATTTTCCCAACTGGTCATTTCTCCCATCAAAAAAAATTAAGTTACGTATACCATTTTCCACCAATCATTTTTGATATGTAAATATCTATACACGCTTCATTCCGTAACATTGTTGTCAATAGTTATTTAGTACAACTTACAAAAATGCATTATCAGAACGAAGCAAGTTCTTAACGGCTAATCTTAGAAACTATTCACATATTGTGAAAATTAATAAATTCCTCGAGCACGAAGGTTTTTTTAATTCTTTTTTTCAATTATTTATGCTGCTATAAGGTGTTAAACACGAAAAGCATTTAGAAATTTACATATACAAAAATATACACTTAATACTGACTGTTTATTTATATTCATGCGAAGTAATGAAAGTAATGATTTTACAATGTTTGTGTTTTTTATTTTTAACATACATATAACATACTATTATAGTTTATAAGCATAGTAAAATTTCATAAATACTTAGAAAACGATTAAGTTCATTTCATTTTTTTCAATTTTTATTTTAAATCTTGAACGGACCGATGAATGTATAGATTTTATAATGATATGTTTTTTTCCGTATTCACGATAAGTAAGTAAATAAATTTTAAAATAAGACTTATTTATACAACCAACCTATTCATACTATTTTACGATCGGATGGTATTGGCTCAAAAGTCAAAAGATAATAACAATAATTTGATTTGGTATAAATATATTTAGTAAAAAAATATAAAATATAAATAATATAATAAATGCTATGTTTTCAGTACAAATTAAATTAAGCTACCATAATACTTATCAAGCAATATACTTAGTGGTTTAGCCTGACAGACCGTCTTTGTTCAGAATCGATTTTTTCGTACACAATAATATATTATACCATTGAATTCTAATTAAATATATCCAATATAGTGAGCTCACCGAGCTACTCGACATATATTATACAGCTGACTGATACCCACTTGCCCACCTTTTTGGTTAGAATCGTATATATTTTTCTTTAAATAATAAAACTATATACATCAATTTTGTAAGTATAACAATTATTTATTAATGATACAATTAATTTGATTTGTTTTATCATAAATAAGAATAACATACAGGCAATTAAAAATGTACCTAAAATGTATTGTTTATTTTGATTTTAGTTTATTATATTATAGTTATACATTTGTATAAATTAATATATAATTATATTTTATTACAATAGATTTTAATTTTAATTTATTTCATAGTTAACATTTTCTCTATATACATAAAAATATATAGAACCAAATGCTTGCCCAGAAAATGATATCTATTCAAATTAATAGTAAGTAGGATAAAACATATTTATCTTGACAGTAGAAGAAAAACGGTTTAGATTTAGTTTTTTTTTCTTTTTGAAGCATCACAACTAACCACCAGCCGATTCTCACACAAATCCTCAGGTACTTATCGTTAACACGAGTCATACGATTATTAGCATATATTTAATGTGATCATAAATAATTTGAGGTGTAATAATTGTTAACAACCAGGTATACAAAGATATAATTCACATAGGTATGCTACTTATACCCAGATTGTATGCCTGCCGCTGTCATAAAGGTATACTGTTTTCAAAATATTATAAAACCTTATTTGTTGTTATTTATAAGAATATAAAATAATGCACAATATTATAGTTACTTATTAGTATCTAAATAATATCCCGATAACGTCACTGATTGTAGTTATTAATAAATTATAGAACACTGCGAACATTATTCCGTGCTGCACTTCGTATAATATTGTAATTATCGTATTTTATTTTATAAATATATAATATGTGTAATTAAGAAGAAACGGATTGCGGTATGCAGTAATAATGAACCTAACGTCAGAGGGTCGGAAGGATTTTGTCATCATAACTTACACGATTCCGTGAGCTTCTACTTCACTACTACTCGGTAAAATCTAATAATTCGATGCATGCTAATTATTGTAAATATAGTCGAACTTAATATATTTTTGTATACATATTATATACTTTTTTTTTATTAATGTATACAAAATATCTATTAAAATCGTTACCGACTAAGTATGCGTACAAAATAATTAATTAATATTATATTTTTATCGTTATACGGTTTTATCGAACATAAAATATTATAATATATTATCGTATACGAATACTTCGCGTTATAGTACGATAGTGATTGTATAATAGTGACACGAATAGCGTTCACCGTCCCTATATGGTGGGCAATATGTGTTTATTGTATTGAATCAATAGTTTATTTCCAAAGTTTAGATGTATATAAAATAGTCTAGGAAGGTACTACAATATAAATTACAATGTATCTGGATTTTAAATAATTTTCTAAAATGAAAAAAATTACATAACATTATATTTTCGATTCGATATCTTTCCAAAAATTATTCTTTTTTCAAGTTTAAATTGTACTTATTTACTATTTACCTGTAATTGTAATTTAATAAAGACTACGTCGATTTATACAAATACAAAATTTGGACTTGATTACTGCTGGAACTGTTGCCTGGTAAATCTTCTATAGAATTATTTAAAGGTTAGTATATAATATATATATGCATAGATACACGAGATATACTACAATATATTATGCACGATCTAGACTGGTAATAACGACTATGCGCATGGGCCAGTGATAAATCGAAATGAGTTATAAGTGGCAGCGCGTTGGTGGTATCGAGAACAGTTTGTTGTTGGACCTTTACATTTTTACTCCGGCGCCATCGTGGCGTACCTATGTAAGTCGATATACTCCATCGTACATAAACATTTAAGATATCGTTTAAAGCACGCGCAAACACCGAACGCGTAGACAAATAAACGAATAGCCCGTTTCCGAGGACTTTATCTCACATATATATATATATATATAGTTTAGATTTGAAATCGACAATTTCTTACCTTTGATGGCCTATCCACCGGAATCGTGACACGTGTCTTTGAGATTTATACTCGGATTATACCAGAATTCGTCCAATATTCTAAACTATCCTTACACATAAACATCAGTATAAAAAATACATCTTTTTTAGTGTCTATATATTTTTATTTTTTTTTCAATTACATCATTCAGAAATAAAATATTTCTCTAAACATTTTAATTTATTAATATTAAACATTAGAATATTAGATGATAAATATTTTTTATTTCTATATTTTTTACTTAGAAATATTATTAATACGCATTTAAAATTTATATAAATGTAGTTAAAAGAAAATGTTACAAACTAAACGTTTTAAAGTTTGATTACATAACTGTGCTCCTCAATACTTTTCGACATATTTTAAAAAACACCCATTTTCGACTTACGAATAGAATTTCTTAAAATAACAGTTTATTTGCGTGCAATTTTGCTATGGACATATTTGCGTTTTTTATTTATTATTGTTCATACTAAAAAAAAATATTGAATATTAATGAATAAATAATATTATTTAATAATTAATACTTATAATTTTTTAATTATTGAATAATTATTATGAATACTCATCTACCAAGATAGTTTTTTAATCATTAGAAATTAATTTTACTACACACATAATATTAGGTATATATTGAACATATTGAAATTGAATTATCATTGGTATTGTTATAACTAACAAGTATACAATAACCGGCAATTGATTAATTGTTTATTGAGATTCAGTAAATAAATATAATAACATATTAATAACCTAATGATTTATTTTCATATTTTGTCGAGTTTGTTTTTTCTCACTATAGTTTCGGCTGATATTTATCATTTTTATTAATGTATAGATTTAAAGTAATCTCTACTTTCTATATTAAAGGTTCCTATAATAATACTTTGTATACACCTATATAAGAGGTGATTTTAAAAGCCCTCTTATCTCTTTTTTATGCTTTAAAACATCTATTACATTTTATTTTATATAAAGTTATAGCCGCTAGAAATTGACGGACTACGTGACTATTTTTTTTTACATTGTTTTAGCTTGAAGTTTAAAAATTGATCCAAGTAAAACGCATATTATATTCCAATATATTCTAAATAATGCTAATTTAATGTTCGTAGAATTATATGAATTCTGTCTAATCTTACAATGAACTTATGAACAATATTATACGTGATAATATGATGTGCGTCTTACCTTGACGCACCGCAATCGACTTGTAATCCTCAGGAAACAGGCAAAATATTTTAGCAGACCGGAAATTATTCTGCTCACAAATTTCATATCATATCGATTATAAATAGTATATTATATCTGTAGATATGTAAACCTGTATACAAGAATCATGCCGCTGGGAATTCATCGTAACTATTGCCCAATATGTTTAAATATTACACACTTATATACTCTTTTCAAAATGAGATCGTGACTCGGCGGCCAACTTGTGCGCATGGGTGTGGCTTTACTACACAGCAGGCGTACAGATAGTTGACTCGATGGGGTTGACAAACGAATGTTGTCTGACCTCCGCTCGGCGATAACTGGTCGCCACTGAATCACGATCTCATTTTGAATAGAGTATAGATGATAATATAAAAACAATTTGTTCGAAATTAAACAAAGTAATAATATTAAGTGTTAAAGACAATTTCAGATTCTGAGTGAAGCAATGACTATATTATTTTTACAACGATATGTGTTGTGTGTATGTGCTACGATCAAACTGGTTCAATTTAATTGTTGTGGTTTATTTCAGATATAAATTGGATCTAACTTTACTTAAAACTTATAAAAATTAAAAGTTACTAGTGTTTTTCAAAATAATCGAGAATAACAAACAAAAAATAATTTTTGCGCAAAACCAGTTTTTTTTATGTAACTTGAAAACAAATAGATAAAGAATAACAAACTAACTGTAGAAACTTAAAATTTTCACAAAATGGTAATATGGTAATTTTATTTACATAAAATAATTTTCAACATATTTTAATTACCTACCTAATTTTAAGGTATTTATTATTGCCTACATAAATTAAATTTTTCAATTTTATTTTTTATAAATGCCGCTTAAAAATTTAAAAATTTCTTAACAATATAATACAAGGTTTGAATAATTTGTTAATTTTCTAATATTAAAAAAAGTTCGAAAATTTATGTTCACAATGTTTTTTTAATAATTATTTAAAATTATATTTTTAACAAAATTCATCGAAATCTCAAAATGTTTTAAGTAATTGGGACAAAATAAGATTATTATTACCGTAACTTATAAATCCTATACTAAAAATCAAATTCTGAGTTTCAAAAATATCCCAGTTAACTTCTTTGAAACCATTGTACTCCAATCCTTAGTTCGTTAAGCCAACACATGCAACTGTTGGAAGATTATTCCGTTTTTATCATAATATAATAATATATATAGTGAATTTTTTCTAGTTGACTAGGGTATGACACTGTTCGATTACTCAATTTCCGCTGTTTAATGGATAGTTTCAGTAACCTACTTGCTTACCGCATAGCTGATGATGATTAATTCAATTGAAGTTTCACCGTCGGCGCCCCTGACATATAGTAAATTTGTTTATTTTGGTATACGTCCCGGAAAACGTAAACATAAACGCGTTTAATGTTATTACTATTATATCGTACATACATTCAACTATATACATATGTATACGAAAATATTAACAATCAAAGGCGTATAACAATATGTCCAATGTGCGATGATTAAACATTCATTACCCAAGGGGAACTCTAGAAAGACGCAGCCGACCCCGAGGCAGTATCCACTATCCGCTATGTAACTATTCAAACGCAATAATCTGCAAACCTGGACTCGCGTGCGAATGAACTACAGTCTATAATGTTCAAAACAATATTTAATTTTTATCTTCGTTTTTGGAATAATTTCAATGATTGTCTCGCTATATTATACGTGTAACATATTATCGTATAATAATTAGATAAATTAAATATTTATTATAAAACATACTATTCGTGTACAGATCTCATAAATCTACCTCAATTCTTAATTAATATTAAATAATTTGATATATCTATTTAGTACCTTATAATGTACCTTATTAGTACATTAATATACTACTCATCTATCACCTCTTACTTAAAATTTAAAACGTATATACTACAGGATTTTATGAAATAATTTTAAAAAAATTTAGATTTAAGGTATTTTGTATTCAAGAATACACCAATAAATACTACACATATTATACTGTGTATGTGTATCTCTTATAATACAGAGATCATTATTTCGGATAAATCCTATTTGAAAAATACTAAATGCGGAAAAAAAGTTATTTATGAAGACAATTTACACGATATTTTATTTTTATATCCTATAGAACATCTTTTTCGTATGTGATTAATTATAATATAAAAACGCGATGGAGTAAAACTAATTAAATTGTTATATAACAGTAACACTCTAAATTAAATAAATAACAATAAGACAACTGACAAGTAACAATCAAGTATTATATATATTATGATATTGTATAATACTTTTTCTTTGAACATTTCAACAGTAAATGAATAATTTATAATATAAAAGGAGATTGCATTTATTGGTGCAGAACATTTGACCATTTTAACTGTTCGGTATTCTAAATCAACATAATATTTAGGCATTAAAATAAAAGAAGTAGGTTATACCCTTGTTGAAAATTATTTAAGTCATATATACAATATATGTTACGACGAATGATATAAATGTCGTAAATTACATTATTCATCAATTTTCGTTATCCACCGTACCATATATTATACTATATTACTATAATAATTTATACTAATAATAATGTACTCTAAAAAATTGATTATAATTGTATATTTTACATTCTTATTATGTAAATATATAAATATATTACCCAGTTATTTGTTTCCATATTTTTAAATATGTTTCCATAATGCATCTCTTACGTATGTTATTCAATTAACTTCGTTGTTTATTTTTAATAATTTTTTTACGTTTATATTAAATTTATATCAAATTTTTTATACTATAGATATTAGATACTTTAAAATTATATCTATTTTCACCATTTTAAATATTGTTAACCAACTATACTTTTGAGGTACCTTATAAAGACAGTTGACAGCAGTGAACCTAAAATGCCTATCCATAACGCCGTGTTACCATAATTTTATGATTGATGATATTATTATATGCATTAGAAATTATAAGAATAATCAAAATGTTAACCCACGACAATGCAGTTTGTACAAAGATGTATTTTAAAAGTAAATCATATATTTTTATACTTTGAATAATACCTTTCATTATATAATAACATGATTTGAATATGTTGAAATTGTGGTAAAGATTAAAATTGAAATTAAATTCCTAAACTATCATAATTTCAGGTAAGCTTTTTAATCGATTTAAAAATAAAATACAATAAACATGATAATATTAAATTATAAAAATATTATGTACAATAAATATACAATTGTATATCATCATCAGAAAAGCTGAGCCAATGGATTCACAATTGTATTTGCAATCACTTTTTAGTTGAAACTTTTAAGTAGAAAATAATTTGAATGCGCTTTGTAGTTGCTTTAACATTGATTAATTTAATGCTGCAAAAAGTATTTTAAAACGGTGTGTACATTTAAACATTTATCAAATATTAGGTTTCTAACGAAATATTTATCATTTTTTTGGTAAATCAAAATTTAGCTGCTTTCAAAATTATTTAAATATTTTAATTTATTGATTTTAAATTTTAATTCCTCACTATAACCAAAAAAAGTCGTCTTGTATCGTACCAATTTTAAACATCGGCTTTGATATGATTACTACAGACGATATGACATTTATATTTCGTTATTTTCAAGATTATATAAAATCATCTTTTATACCACTGTAACTTTAAGTATATTAGCTATATTAGCTTTTTCCCAGAGGATTTTATCTCAAATTTTATTGTCTCCGAACAAAAGTACCATTATATCTATAATTTAAAGTTTACATATATACATTAACTGTTACTTACTGATTTCTTAGTATACCTATATAATTAATTTATAAAAGTCGCTCGTTTAATTAAAACACCAAAAATTAATTTTGTGTCACGTGCCTTGGTAACCTAACTGTTTTATTTTAAAATTTAAATTATACTATCGCTGCATCACATTGAAAGTGAAGATTATCAAGATTATCAATGTAGTACTCTTGTTGTAGACCACAACAGCATAATATAAATTCCAGAATCAATATATGTGAAGTAGGTACCTGATAGCTAGAATAATTGATGTAACATAACAGTTATAGACTAAACATCAGTATTAGATTTCCCGTTAATAACCCAACCGTTAAATATTACACACTAAAGCCCTTTTGCACCTATATTAATCCAGCGCTACATGTCAAACTGGGTACAGCATTATTATAATTTACAAATAGTAAAAATCCTAATACAACTTCAAATTCTTAAAAATATGAATTTAATCAATTTAAAATAATCATATTGCACAGCTCTTATATCTAACGAGTGAGTTTGTTGTATTTTCTGGTATAGCTGCGTGAACTAGTATACGATCATTTATCACATTAGTGCTGTGACTGAATATAAAATAACTTGCACACAAATACAGGAGTCCCCAACGTACACAAATATCCTGAATTTTTTTTTTGTTTTTTAATACACTTCTCTCGGTAAAACTTCTCGAAAACTTTATAACCGGCGAGTGGAGTTAAAGTTATTTTAAACATTAAATTTATTTTGAAAAATCGTTTTAACATTATACTATTTACCCGTGTTAAATTATATTCTAATATTATTAGAAAACCCGCGCAGTCTATGCGTGCATATGGCCGGACACGTGTTAAATCAGTATTCCTATAGTTTACCCATGACGCAATTCATTGAGTGTAATCGCGTCATTTGGGTAAAAAAAAAATCGTATTTGTGGATAGTACACGTATGAATGGATTAATTACACGACAGACATAATTCGGTATATCAATCGATTACAAGAAATCAATATAATTTAACATATCAACAAAACATGTCCATGTTTTCCACGACATACTATATAATTCTACATTCGTTTAACTTATGCATATTTATATCACATTGTATACGGAAAATGAGCGAGCGTGCATATGTGTGTGTGTGTGTGTGTGTATATTTATGTATATTTTATACACTATGCGTATAATATACCATACATATTATTATAAATAATAACACGTAATCATGCATATGATATCATTTACACAATAAGATATGCTACTAAAAACACGCGATTAAAAATTGAAATTACACTTACCATGTAGCTAAGTTGAACGCGATCAGCGAGCGAACGGAAATTTTAACAATTTTTCACGTGCTGCACGTGAGCTTTTCGTCATAATAAACGGTTGTAAAATGAAAATAAAAAAAACCAAAATAAAAAATGTGTTAATGTTATCTGAAACTATTGTCATGGCGTGTCGTTTATCATTCTACTTACATATGGATATGATATATTAATATAATACATTATACTGTATTATACGTATATATCATAGGTCATGTTTCGTGAACCTCGTCGTACTCAAACAAATAACTACACTATACAGACGAGTACAACATATTGTGCTTAAATACGTGTCATATTATATAAGATGAAAGTTGGATGGGCTGTAGCAATATTTCCCGGTCACTTCATCGACGAATTATATTTAAAACGTATATGAATTATACATGCGTAAATATTCATCGATAAAACGAACAATACATCTTATTTTTATTGCGGTAGAATGGTTAAGAACTGCGTATATTTGCCATCTCGTTTATAAAAACTATAATAACATTTTAAATCATTCTTGTCGCAGATCTGCAGCGGCCATGCGTATATTAAAGCCTCATTCTCTTAAAAATTATATTATATACACATTATAAATATAAATATTTTATAAATTGTAGACGCGCAGAAAAGTTCTAACCCACTAAATATATTTATTATTATTATAACTCCGATATTATATGGTTGCAGCTTATACGAATAAGAGCGGTTACTCTCCTATAACGTATACCCATCTGATGAACACGTCACTTTAAGCCTTTAACAGGATTGTCGCGAGAGCGCATTTATCCAAAATTGATTTATATAAATATTATGCGTTTAAGCGAACGTGTACATACTTATGAGTTATCGTTTATAGTGTGTAATTTATGTACTATTATAATAAATATTAAGGCAGTGACTGGAAGAAATAGAATATCTCATGTCTTATTAGATTTACAGGTAAAACGTAGGTTCTCGCCTAAATGGGTTGAACATACATATTATTATTATAATAATACATTATAATACAGCACGTAGTGTTTTAAAATGATACACATTTTATACCATAAACGTATTTACTCGCATTACTCGGTGTAAGACTTCTCTTTAATATTAGATTTTTTTATTTTTTTTATTTTTAGGACTTCGAACTGATCTTGGATTCTTCTTTTACCCTTACTGTTTCTATTTAAAATATTCCACTTTATGAAAATACTATGATTATAATATATTCATTACAATAAAACGTTTAGTCACGTTTAATGAAATTCGTTGGTAGAAGCTATAGATAAAAAATTTATAAATACATATTTTAAAAAAAATTACTACGTTTTATTATACACCATTACTACAATCTTTATACATATATTATACATCTACCTATATAGAATTAATTTTACTATTATGGAAATTCATTTAATTCAACAATTTCGAGTCATTATTTCAATACGTCCATAATCGACATCTACGTTGTGACGGTACCCGCTGAACCACCCAAGGATCAAAATATTATATTCTTCGCATATTTTAAAAATATTAACTATTCAGTAATACTATCGATTGGAGGGTGAAAAGAAATTATTAGTGTTCCTTAGATAAAGTTTTAAAATATGATAGTTAAACATCTAATATATTATTTAAAGTAACACACATTTTAATAATAATTAAAATTAAATAATATGTGAATTAACGATAAAGTATAAACTATAAATATATATTTTATAATATAAAAATCCTTTTTTAATGTTTACTAGAATATTACTATTTATTAGTCTGTTTATACAATTTTGTATATAAATGTATACTTACAATGTTGATGTCAGAGTTAGTAAACTACTAAAAACTGGATGGTCTTCAATCATTGCACGGCATGTAAAATTATTCTGAGCGCAACTAGTAAGTCGGCTTAGATTAAAATGGTCAATATTTAATTATTTCCCCATTTTGTGTATTTTGTACATTGCATCATGACGCTGTTTAGGAATGGGGAATTCTCTGGGACGTTTGGGAATTCACAGATATTATTCAGCAACTGCGGAATCAATTATAGTTTACGCATCATAAGGCTAAATAATAGTGTATTTCATTTATTTATTCAAGTTTTTTGTTAAATTTCAATTTAAAAATCACTTGTACTCCTTGAGAATATATATATATATAAATCAGGTTTCAATTTAGATATTTTTTATATTATGTACCTGTGGAATCGATACGTCCCTTTACAATCCTCTGATTTTTTTATTGCATTTATACAAAAAAAAAAATCTAATTATAATTTTATATTAAGCTATACACAATGTGTATTTACTAGTACAATCAGTATATACGATGACAGAAAAAAAGAAAGATTTACATGGCTATTTGGAGTAAGAAGCCACAAATTTGAAATTAGTGACACCTGACAAAAGAAAATAGACTAACATTTACTATAGTAAGTATTAAATAATAATGTAAAACCAACAAATAATTTATAACTGTTAATAATAAATTAATTTAAATTGAATAGAATTTATAAAATATATCAGTATTTTTATTTCTTAAACATATCGAAATGCTTATATGATTTTTGGGACCGTCTTGTCTTTTTATTTAAAATAAAAGGGGATCTATTTGCTAAGTATATTTTATGAATATTTTGTTGGCGTTTCTATAGTATGATATAAAAAAATAATCAACCATCTATTTGTGTTACTTTTTTCCTCATTATTATCTCGTATAACTTACCAGAATCTAAAAATTACTTTAAAAGGTTTAATCAGTAGTTGAATAGTATATACTATATTATAGTCATAAGAGTACTTATTTTGAACAAAATAACTCTTTTGTTCTGTTTATAATATTGATGGTAGGTCTTTATCGAATGAATATTATGCTATACTATAATAAAATTGTATAATATACAAATACTTTGTAATTATTGAAATATATAGAATAATATATGGCTATATTTAAGTAAAAAATAAATAAATAAAGAAACGTGACTGCCTATAGAAAAATACTTAATTTTTCAAATTTTTCGGAAAATTTCTTCTTGAAATTGTTTTTGGAGATTCATGAGAGTGTAAACTTGCAAACTTGCAAACTTTAATGTCGTTTTACTGAGTTGTTTATAAAAAACTATACGCCCAAAAAAAAAAAATACTTTTTAAAAATAGATACATACTACCTATATGTACTTGTAGCCATTTTACAATATATTACATAGTTTTAAGTTTTTTTCACTATTTGATCAATGATGCTAACAAAAGAAAAGTAATTACGAAACCATTAGACGTTTGCTTAGTTTTGAATTCAAAGCACCTATGCATACGTTACAACAATGGGGCAAACCAATCAAATTTTCGTGATCAATACTAATGGTTTCTCTAGCTTAATTGTTGTGTTTTCTATAAGGTTTTCGTGACAATAGAAAATGGTCAGTCGTTTGAAGTCCATTACTGGAGTCACTAATTGATATGACTGTAGATTTTATCATGTTTATAGTCGTATGTTATATTCAAGAATCCACTTTATGAGTATAGTGAGTACAATATGACTATATTTACTTAAGACTTGTATCTAGAATTATTAAGTACTTATAAATTGTTCAATTTTTGTTGAGAGTATATAGACCAGAGGTGGCGAACTTACGGCACCACGCGTGTCAAAGGTGACACGTTGATCAAATTTCAATGGCACGTGAGAAAATTGAAATCATTAAAAATGTATTATGCTATTTATAAAGTTTTGATTATAACTGTTATAAGAAATTCAAAGAAACAAATTATATACATTTTAAAAATCAAAATTACAAAAACAAGGTGTGCATACTTAATAAAATAATATATAATAAATCACTAACTTTATTTTTAATTTTTATCCTTAGAAAATTTAATTTCCTTTGAGCACGTAAAAAATTTTCAAAACCTTGATTGGGAAAATTTGGCACTTGACCCCAAAAACGTTCGTCACCCCTGGTATAGACGATTTAATTTGATAACATTAAGCTGATGATAAATCTTTGAAATAATTCAGGAAATTTGTTAAAAAATAAATTGAATGTAAAAATAATTTTTGATTGTAAAGGTTAACTAAATTATTTATTATGTATATAAATTAACTATTTTAATGAGTATTGTTTAATTACATCAAAAATATTTCATTAGATTTTTTTTTTAAATTTTGTAGTTTACTTTTATTTTATTAATTCATGGATTAGAACCCAATCACATGAAATTATTAATTTTATACAATGTGTTCCAAAAGTCAAGTGTCACCCTTAACATCTCCGTAGAAAATACGGTTTTTTTTTACAGTAATAAGTTCAGATTGAATGACATAAAATTCAATTTTTTTTTTTAAATTCAAAAATTATCAAAACAATTTTTAATGCAATTATTTTTAAGATAGCCATTTTGTTGATCATATTTTTTAACAGTTCAAAAAAAAAAAAAATATTTATAAAAATTGAATAATAATTTACGAAGTTAGAGACAATAAATATTGAACTAAGATAATATGAAAAAAATCAATTAGTACATAATTTTCAATAGACATAATTCTATTAATAAGAACATCTTTTGCTATTTATGCCTTTTTATATAGAATATATTAGAAAATTTAGTTTTATATTCAGGAAAAAAAAATCAAATAAATCTAAGTTTTAGATTACAGATCAGATTACAGATCCATTAGAAGTTTAAACAAAAATACTAAATATTTTTTTTTCTATTAATTATCCCTTATTTATTATTAAATATATATAATAATAGTTGATGATAAGAATGAGGTACATGAAAATGTTACATTGGTTAAAATTGTAAGCCATAATACGAAGAAAAGAATTTTGAACATTTTCTAAGCATTTAATATGTGAATTCAAGTTGAAACCAAACAACTAAATTATATTTAATTTTAATCTGACTAATGACACAAATAAAGTGTTAGTATATTATGTTTTGTGAAGTCTTTACAATTTCTAGCAATAAAGCTTAATATTAAAAAAGGTTTATTGTTATTATATATGTATAGAAAGTACTTATGTAGAAGTAGTACTATGTAGAAAAATTCGATTCGAAGCTATGAAAATACACTTAGGCCACAAAAATTGTATACGCAAAATAACAGGAGATTGTAAATATTGTAGTTGTGGTGTAGTATGTGTGCCTCGAGAAATTCAAAGCTTTGCATTTTTCAAAACATAATGGTCATTACTTATTTATAATATATATTATGTAGATAGACAGCTTAATAGCTATTTTATATTATTATCATTATATAAAAACATACTATATATCTACATTATGCAGTGAATAAATCAAATTTTAAAATTTAATTTATTTATAATGTTTTTTAATCAAAGACTTGGGAAAAATATATAGGTGTTTAGTTGGCCCTCGGGAAAATGTGTATATGTTTAGCATTTAGTGCACCGTTTTATTTTTTCTACAATCCCCCAAGCCGATTTTATATTACTATACAGTTTACATTGAAAACAGGAAGAACGACAAAGATTTTCATTCGATCTCAATAAACAAAGAGTTATAAATAATTTATATAATATATATAAATATATTAATGTTTTTATATATGTTTTAAGTTAAACAGATGTCAGACTTAAAGTGCGTACAGAACCGTGTTTCTTGTTATATCACATTATAATATTATAAACTAAAAAATAAGATTCATTTTTAATACCCACAATTACCAAAAGATAAAAACAAGTAAGTAAACATTTTTACCTAAGCAAACATATACAACATAATATGTGTAATTAAGTAAATAAAGAAGAAACAAAAAACAAACATACACAACCAGATATTCATTTCGTCACAGCAATAATGACAGTCTCTAGAAAATAACAATATATTAAACCCATAAGAACAAATACATTTTTTTATAAATAATAATGGTAATATTTATCATAATTTACGCTTGATAGTTAGTGATATCCTAAACAGTTAAAATGCACAATAAATAATGAGACAAAATCTATTTTTATGTTATAATACAATACTATAATTTATTTACCTCATAAAAAAATATATTTATATTACCTAATGTAAATATTTAAAATAACATTGATATTGAAAGTTTAAAAATTATAATATAAGTACTTTTACTTCAACAGCATATATATGCATATAAATGCATATTATGCATGTAAATTGCAACAAAAACAATTTAACAATTTATATTGTTTTTTGTTTTAAACGTTTTATTTTTATAAGTATACTTATACTTAAAAAATATGTATGCATAATGTATATTGATTTGAAATTATTTTATAACATACCTATAGTTAATTAATAACATTTGTCATTTCTTTATGTTACACCGTATTTACCTACAGTATAATTTATATTATTAAAAAAACTTTATATATATATAATATATAGTGTGTGTTTACAAAATATTAAATACTTTTCGTTATAGTTAAGTTAATTATGCTGCGTAGGTTATATGTATATATTTTGCCATTAGAAAGGTTTATATAAAATAAGGTTAATACATAAGTTATTATCTTATATTTATGTCTTAAGTTAAACTGCTTAGAATTTTCAATTGTGTATTCATTTTCATAATAGTTCATAAATAATATGTATTCATGAAAATAACTATATTAGGATAAGAGCCAACATTGAATATAGTAATTTATAAAGTTTATAATTAAATATATATATAATATAAATATATATATATATATATTATATAAGTATATTAATTATTTCAGTGATGTTTATATAGCCAATACCATAAAAAAAAATACTTAAAAAACTTAAGTATATTTTTTAATTTCGGAAAGGGGGTAAGCTTCTTTTTTCCAAATATCATGATTTCATTTTGAATTTTCTTATAACTATTTGCGTTTTTTTTTTATCAATCGATTTAATTATACAATACTATTTTTAAGCAAGATGTATTATTTAAAAAATGTATAAGAAAAACTTGAAATAAAATATTTTAAATTATAATTACAAAAGATGATGTATAGTAAATACCTAAATTATTTTAGTACACTAATCACGGTGAAGAATACAGCTGTAGTGTCGAATCTTTATTATAATTTGGAAAAAATGATGAACTGTTAAATTCGAAAAACATTAACTAGTGGAAATTGGTTTAAAAAAATTATTTTTTTTATAATAGAAATATTGTAAATTTTATTTTAATTTTAATGTTTTTTAGAGAAAAATTAACTTTAAAATCAAAACTAACATTCATTTGAAAAACGAAATAAATAATTTGAAAGGGTTAGTAATACTAAATATAAATAATACATTTTTTCAAATTTCTAATAAAAAAGAATAACCTTGCAATACACACCTATAAAGTCAATTTGTTATCCAAGCTAAATTTTTATGTTTAATTATAAACATATAAATCAGTAACTAACCTTATTATCCGGTAATTTATCTGGTAAATTTATGAATATATTAGTTTGTCTTATTTCTTATAAGTGATAATAATATATGAAAAGTCATCAATGGCGTCGCTACGTCTCTGTAGACCTAAGGCGGAAATATTTTGAGAGGCCCCCAGACAACGATAAATCATAAACAACTGTTTTAAAAATAAAATCAAGGAAGAAATATAATACAATGTATAAGTCATGAAACTCTGAAAGGGTCAAGTATTTAGGAAAACTTTAAAAATAAAATAATAAGCTAAGGAAAGTTTTAAAAATACCAATTAATATTTAATTTTTATAATTAAATTATATGTTTTAAATAGGTACTATAATTATTACAAGCAATTATTATTATATATCCCAGAATTTCTTAATTTACTAGGCTGACCATAAATAACTCGTAGACACTCGTATTTTGATGCAACTGATAACGCCAATAAATGTTTTTTTCACTTTTAAATATGTTGTTTTATATCTGAACGACTGAACGTCTACTATGTTTTATAAAAAATACTGAATGACATATTTTACAAAATATCTTTTATAAAAAGAAAATCGAATTATAAATTTAGAGTGAGTATTTTTTTGCATTTTGAGAACAAATTATAACCGAATCGTACAATTAATTACACTACTACGCCAACGTCACGCTATATTACAGACTCGACACACGTGTATAAATATTAATAATAATAAATAATATTTAAAGTTTTATATAAATATAAAACTGTTGTGGATATTGGTTAGTATGTTGGTAATTAAGACATTTAAATACTAAAAAACAGTAGTTAGCATTGTATTTTAATTGCACGATTGTAAATATTCTTTTATTTGAAATAAATATAAAAAAACTATAAATGAAACAAATATAGAACTATCTAAAGAAGAAACTAGAAAGTAAAACAATTCGAATATATTTGTATTTTGTATTAGCATTATGTTTGAAAATTATTCAAATACATTTTTATTTGAATAATTATGAAACAAATCATTTGAATAATATTGTTTTCAAATTCTTCGAATTAATTTTTTATTTAAATAATAATATTTTCAAATTATTGGAAAACAATATACTTATTCAACTAATTATCTATATTCTAGATAATATTTTTTCTAACTCTGTTACAGACTAACATTGGTTTTATGTTTTTTTTTATATAAATTTTATTGTGTTATCCTTGTCATTAATAATCGGCAAGACACTAATGCGTTCAACACAATATTTAACAGGCTAAATATACTATTTATTGTTTGAGACACGTCATGTCAAAATACTATTTTTCTATTTGTATGGAATACCAGCAATATTTTTATATTTTTATAACATTGGTAGGGGCATCCAATCAAAAAAAAAAATATTGTGACCCTTTTGGAGGCCCCTATAAGTGTGTAACCCGGGGCGGACCATCTTCTCCGCCATCCTATATAGTTACGCCACTGAAAGTCATGTTTGTATAAGACAATAGATTGATATGTGTATTGTCTATACCGTATTTCTTTATAAATATATATATATGCAACAAGCCAATAGGTAATTATAATAAATATAATAAAGAAAAGAAACTAGATTGTTGTCATAAAATAATAATAGTGGACTGTATTAATGATATAACAATACATCACCTTTGAAACTAATAATAATAATGTGATTACAAATATTATAATATTGGGGAGTAGGCGCCCACCTACTATATAAATCAAATGTTATAATAATACTAAAAATTGAACCAATTAATGATAATACACGTACTACATAATAATAATAATGAAAAATGATAGTAATGTTGACTATAACAATAACAAAATTGATAACACAAAGATATAAAAAATATCGCGTATCACAGGTGATAACGCGTTACCGTGACCGTGCCGCCAACCGCACCATAGCCTCAAAATTGGATGGAATGTTGTTAACTGCCAGGACCCGCAAACCACGTGTAGAACGTCCAACACACTTCGCACCCGCGCGCGATTTATGATCACGAAGATGATATTAAAATTAAACAAAGTACCACGGACGATGGTGCCCGGTGCACCATAAAAAAAAAGGCACACTATAATATATTACTATCACAGCCCGCGCTAGTGTAGAATAAATATATATATGTATATGTGTGCGTCCGTGTGCACAAAAAAATGGTCTCAATTCCGCTACGTCGGAATTAACCGAATACCGTTTTCTACGGAATTGAGAACCAAAATCGCCCGCGTCACAAAATACGCATCGCCTCGAGTGGCCGCGCACCAAAAAAACACTATGCCACCGATGGCAAAATATATATATATATAACAAAGGCGATGACCGATGTCGGATTCGTAACGACACTTTTGACAGACTGGCCCAAGAGAGACGGCGCAACGGGGCACCGAGACAAACAGCGCAGGCGCACCAGCAACCGGATCAAATTTAATTAATTACCAATTAGCTGGCGCGCTCTGGCGATATCTAGTACGAACATCCTCCCGCCTTTTGAAAGGATGACTTTCAAAAAAAATACATATAAATATATAAAAACAAAAAAAATATATATATAATAATAATATAACAAGGAGACAAAAAAAAACAAAATAAAAAAATGATAAGGATATCGTCACTGGGTGCCTTTTAGGGTTTTGGATCAACCGGTAGTTTCACCAACTTGACCACAGGACGGGTCAGAGTTCCCTCCTGTGTTTTGACAGTCGCTACACGTACAATGTCATCTGCACCTGGATGCACCTGGGTGATTCGACCGATTTGCCAGGACATGGGTGGTCGTGATGGTGTGTTGATGACCACAAGATCTCCAACGGCTAAGTTTGGTGTCTGCTTGTACCATTTTTGTCTTCCTTGGAGGGTGTGTAAGTATTCGTTGCTCCAACGACGCCAGAAAGACTGATGAGCTTGGCGGAGTAATTGCCAACGATTTAGACGGTTAGTTGGAGTATCTACTACATTTTCTTCTGGCAGTGATAGTAGTGGTTGTCCAATTAGAAAATGACCGGGGGTCAACACCTCTAGGTCGTTTGGATCACTTGACAGCGGTAACATCGGCCGAGAGTTCAGCACGCCTTCGATCCGCGTTATGAGAGTTGTAAATTCTTCATTAGTGTATATCTGAGCACCGATCACCTTTTTCAAATGGGTTTTTGCGCTCTTTACGGCAGCTTCCCATATACCGCCGAAATGTGGGGCCCCCGGGGGATTAAAGTGCCACTTACAAGGTATACGACCATATAAAACATGCTGATTGGAAGCCTTGTCAAATAATTGCTTTAATTGTTTTGCTGCACCCACATAATTTGTGCCGCAATCTGTATACATGCTGTTGGGAATCCCACGCCGAGCAACAAATCTGTCCAATGCGGCGAGGAATGCGTCCGAGGATATGTCAGACACAGTCTCCAAATGCACAGCCTTTACTGACATGCATACGAATACTGCTAAATATATCTTATTGCTACGCGCACCGCGACGTCGACTCTCACGAACCATGAAAGGCCCGCCGTAATCCATCCCAACATCGAAAAATGGTCGGTTTGCAGTTAGTCTAACAGCTGGCAAATCCCCCATAAAAGGTTTTGGGTTCATACTCCTAAATTTAGTGCAAGGGATACATGAATAGGTGAAGTTACGAACGGCTGTTCGACCAGAAATAATCCAAAATTTTTGATGTATCATCGCAAGTACTAATCTTGATCCACCATGTAGCGAAATGTGATGATAGTGTCGAATGATAAGCTCCGTCAGATGAGTCTTTTGAGGCAGAAGGATTGGGTGTTTAGCATCTTCATCCAATAATGCACGTTTCAATCTTCCGCCGACCCGAATGATTCCCTTCTCATCGATAAAAGGAGCTAGCTGGGCTGTCGTTGTAGGAGTGATGGAATCTTGATTTTTTATCTGTTTGTGTAGACCCGATAGATGAGTCAGTTGCGTACATAAAATAGCAGCGCTCAATGCACGGTCGTACTCCATCCGAGTAATTGGTCCGCTGCTCTTCGGAATATGTCGACGACGGGCAAAGCGAAAACAATACGCTAACACACGTTGCATCTTTGTTAGCGTGGAAAAACGGCTGATCACCTCCGTAGGTTGAATATTGTCCTGAACATGAAAAACATTTTTAACTGAGGTTTTAACATCTGGAAGCTGTTCAATTGGAAACTCGTTCGGTATCAAACTTGGCCACTGATCGTTGGGATCTTGCAGAAACTCTGGACCATTTAAATGTAACCGATTGGTAAGAAGTTCCTCGGGTAACATACCTCGAGATGCAGGATCTGCTGGGTTTTCTGATGATCGTACATGAGACCATTCACAATGTGGCAGAAGTGAGTGAATTTTTGAAACTCGATTTGTAACGAATATTTTGAACTGTTTTTGATCCCCGTTAAGCCACGCCAATACAATGGTAGAATCGCTCCAAGCTCGAACACAATCTACCGTTACAATATCACGAAGCACGAAAAGTTGATGAGATAGTAATTGCGCAAGTAATAACGCAGCACACAACTCCAGTCGGGGTATTGTAAGTGATTCATCCGTTTGTGATGCTTTTAGAGGTGCGACTTTTGTTTTGCATGTAAGGAAATGCACCGTGACCTCATCTTGCACGTCGACGACTCTCAAGTATACCACAGCCGCATATCCCTTTTTTGACGCATCCGCAAAACCTAATAACTGGATGGCTTTTGATGAGCATACATCAATAAATTGAGAAAGCGATAATGAAGACAACGCAGGTAACTCCGTTGTAAAATTTTTCCATTTATTGATGATATCAGGCGAAGGCGACGTGTCCCAGTCTAATTTTTCTATCCATAACTCTTGCATAACGCACTTGGCCCAAAAAATCACGGGTCCCAACGTGCCAACTGGATCATATAGACGGGCAATTTC
Source organism: Rhopalosiphum padi (assembly GCF_020882245.1). Lineage (NCBI taxonomy): Eukaryota > Metazoa > Arthropoda > Insecta > Hemiptera > Aphididae > Rhopalosiphum > Rhopalosiphum padi. The sequence continues at coordinate 67,525,890 of NC_083597.1, forward strand.
GGAAAGTATGGAGCGCTTAGTTGGGTTGACCTGGTTGATATTAATATGATAGCCTAAGGCATCCGAAGTAGTACTCCAATGCAGACCCAACACTTTTACGGATTGGTCATCTTTAAGTTCAAAAGATGGGTCCATTGCGCGATCTTCAGCAGCTATACCTTTTAATATTTCTTCACAATTGCTGGCCCATTTTCTTAAATTGAACCCTCCTTTACGTAATAAGGATATTACTTGACGTTGAAGCTCTAGCACTTCCCCTTTTGTATCAGCGCCTGCCACAATATCGTCAACATAGGTAGATGTAACTAACAGACCTTTTGCCAGAGGGAATTCAGTTCCGCAATCTGAGTCTAATTGGTGTAAACATCTGATTGCCAAATATGGGGCTGCATTGACACCATACGTAATTGTACATAATTCGTATTCTTTGACTTCCTCGATGGGCGAATTCCTCCAAAGTATATGCTGATACGCACAATCTGCATCATTGACTCGGATCTGCCTGTACATCTTCTCAATGTCGGCAATAAATAAATATTTATAAAAACGGCTTCGAAGTAGGATATCTGTAATATTACTCTGTAATTTTGGGCCGGTTGCCAAGCAGTCATTCAATGAAAACCCAGATGACGACTTGGCCGACGCATCAAAGACTACCCGAATTTTCATCTTGCCGTCTTCCCGTTTTACTACAGCGTGATGCGGGATAAAATATTTCCCTGGTCTTTCAGCGGCGCGCATGTGACCTAATGAAAGATATTCATTCATGAAACAACGATACGCGGAATATAATTCAGGATCCTTTGCTAAACGACGTTCAATGTTAAACAGCCGGTTTAATGCCATAGTACGCGAGGAACCAAGACCAGCTGGCGTAATCAACTGTTGCTTTGAATTACATTGAGCGTCGATTATAGATCGAAAAGGGAGAGCAACACAAAACCTGCCTGATGTGTCCCGTGACACTGTTTTACAAAACCACTCTTCGCATCGTTCATCTTCTGTTGTCGACTGTACTTGAACTGTCGGCTCTTCAATCCTCCAAAATTGTTGCAGCAATCCTTCCACAGGTGGCGTTGAAGTAATTGTTAATAATGTTGAAGACGATGGTGTGACATCTTGTAAAGGACCATTAATAACCCAACCGAGATGTGTATGCATTGCCGACGGAAGTCCAGGACTATTGATGATTTCAGCCTTCGAGAATAATAGCGTCGGATATACATCACAACCAATTAACATGTCAATAGGACCGGGACAATCAAAATTTGGATCCGCCAGCTTTAGATGTCCATAACGACGTCTCACAGCATTAGGTAATGGTTGACTAGGCATTAAACTAGTAATCTGCGAAATGACGACCACGTTGGTAACATTGAATCGTGGATACTCCGACAACGACGGGATGAAATCGCATTGAGTGACGCCCTTTAATCGAGTGATTAGTTGTTGCGAAAGCGCATAAACATCATTGCGGTTCTTGTGGCGTTTCAGTCCTAATTTAGTTGCACAACTTAATGTCATCGCCGACACTTGCGATCCGTTGTCCAGTAAAACTCGAATAGGATGTAACAGTCCAGCGTCATCTTGCACGCGAATAACAGCGGTACCCAACACCACAGTAGTGTCAGCAGATAGGTTGCCAGAAAAGCTTGCCGAACTGCCTGTCGATTTTTGGCTGGTTTTTTCGGTGTTGACGATAGCATTACCCGATTTTTCACTAGCATCAGCCGACTCCGAGGGTAAGTGTAGCATGGTATTGTGTCGACCTTCACATTTCTTACACGTGTATGTGGTTGTACATTTATTCGCCGTGTGTCCGGAAGCCAGACAAATAAAACACAAAGACTTATCGGTGACAAACTTTCTGCGATCTAATACTGGTTTTCTTTTAAAAACAAAGCAACGATAAAGCATATGATCGTGCTGACAACATAAACATTTCAACGACTTCGGCGAAGCTAACGTTGCGAATGAGGACTTACCAGACTTCACATTTTTAACCTTTTTTGAAATCTTATCCAACCTTTCTGGTTTATCAGTGCAAATGTTAATATTATCTAATATCTTACATCGCTCAGATACAAAATTTAATAAACCGTCCAAATTCGGTATGGCTGTCTGTGATATACTGGCTTCATATAACCGTCTAGTTTCAGCATCCAACACTCGTGCTCCCATATAAAATAACAAAAACCCTGAAATATCTTGTATACCGAGCGCCGTTATTGCTGCGACATTTTCACGGAATGTATTTAAAAACGCAGATAAAGACATAGCCGATTCCGTCTTAAGCGGACTGAACGAAAATAATTTATCTAAATGCGCGGTTGCCAACAAACGCGGATTTTCGTAACAATCGTGTAATGCCTTCCAAGCTATGTCGTAGTTATCCGAAGTCAACGGAACCGATTTTACTACAGTTAACGCCGGACCAGACAAACAAGATATCAAATAATGATACCGCTCGATATTTGATATTGATTTATTTTCATGTACTAACGATCGGAACATGTCGCGAAAATAACACCATTGAATTACGTCACCGTCAAATTTAGGTAACTCGATTTTAGGCAATGACATAGTGGTTCCGGCAAAACCACTACCGTTTTGAAGCGGCATTCGATCAGTAGTACTCGCTGCTAACCGTACTAATTCAGCGATCATTCGAATATGCCCACATAATTCCTCCACCTCCATTGTTATTAACAAATCTATGTCATTAAATTCGTCCTGTTGACCCAAATCCAACATAATGTTCAACACTTCTTGCTGCTGCGCTTCGAACTGATCGGCGTATTTATCCAGTGATAAATAACGCGCCATAAACGATGGTTGCTTTTCGACATCTGTTCGCGCCTCTTTTGCCAATGTATCTAACATGCGAATTTTTAGAAGCGTCATGTCACGCGAAGCACGTGAGCGTAACAATAAATTCGATTCCGGCGTCACCGAGGTAGTTTCCGATTTACGCTTTGGACGACCCATAATAAAACAAGAAGAATACAACGTAGGGAATGACAATTACAATAATAATAATAACAATATCAGTATTTTAGCAATATAAAATATATCTAATCCTATCCGGTTCGAAGGACCAAAAATGTATTGTCTATACCGTATTTCTTTATAAATATATATATATGCAACAAGCCAATAGGTAATTATAATAAATATAATAAAGAAAAGAAACTAGATTGTTGTCATAAAATAATAATAGTGGACTGTATTAATGATATAACAATACATCACCTTTGAAACTAATAATAATAATGTGATTACAAATATTATAATATTGGGGAGTAGGCGCCCACCTACTATATAAATCAAATGTTATAATAATACTAAAAATTGAACCAATTAATGATAATACACGTACTACATAATAATAATAATGAAAAATGATAGTAATGTTGACTATAACAATAACAAAATTGATAACACAAAGATATAAAAAATATCGCGTATCACAGGTGATAACGCGTTACCGTGACCGTGCCGCCAACCGCACCATAGCCTCAAAATTGGATGGAATGTTGTTAACTGCCAGGACCCGCAAACCACGTGTAGAACGTCCAACACACTTCGCACCCGCGCGCGATTTATGATCACGAAGATGATATTAAAATTAAACAAAGTACCACGGACGATGGTGCCCGGTGCACCATAAAAAAAAAGGCACACTATAATATATTACTATCACAGCCCGCGCTAGTGTAGAATAAATATATATATGTATATGTGTGCGTCCGTGTGCACAAAAAAATGGTCTCAATTCCGCTACGTCGGAATTAACCGAATACCGTTTTCTACGGAATTGAGAACCAAAATCGCCCGCGTCACAAAATACGCATCGCCTCGAGTGGCCGCGCACCAAAAAAACACTATGCCACCGATGGCAAAATATATATATATATAACAAAGGCGATGACCGATGTCGGATTCGTAACGACACTTTTGACAGACTGGCCCAAGAGAGACGGCGCAACGGGGCACCGAGACAAACAGCGCAGGCGCACCAGCAACCGGATCAAATTTAATTAATTACCAATTAGCTGGCGCGCTCTGGCGATATCTAGTACGAACAATATGTAAATAAAAATATTGTTCTTAATTTATATCCAATATTAAGACTCATATTCGCTACAAGTCTTAACAATAAAGTTTGAAACGATTAATATTTTTTATACATTTAATTTAATTTTAAAAGTAATTTAACAATTCTTGAAAGTAAAAGTTTTTGTATTTTTAACAGTGAATATTTTTCAATTAGAACGAAATCGAAAGAAAAAATATACGCGAGCTATCATCTAGTATCCGTTTTATAATATAATATAGTGGTATTATAAGTATTAACGTTGTTTATAGTTTTCTCAAGAACGTTGGCATGTACCTATTAAACGAATTATGGGTAATAATCTATACATCGCTTCGATCATGGGATGTGTCGAACAAAAAAATATTGAAGTACATTTAATATTTATCACTAAATAATAACAGTAAAAAAAAAAAAAACGAACTGCCAAATACGTTTAAAACAATACTACATAGAAATACATATAAATAAAATAATAAGAAAAAATAATAATAATAAAAAGCGTTTGCTCTGTTTGGAACTTGAAAATAATGATTACACTTATAAAATGTTTGCGAATGACACAAAATAAAATATAGGTTTTCGTGTACGATATATAAATATAGTATATATATTATTTATCAATCGTAAGTTATTATACGCGTCCGTATCACACCATAGAATATAATATTATTGTTTATGAATTATGTGCGACCGATGGCTTAAAAATAACGCACACCCGTGGTGGCCTGATCGCACGCTGCAAGGTTGATTAAGAGCCAGCCATTTAATAGTAGGTAATAATATATATGTACGAATGTATGTATAATGTATATATGTATATAGGTATACAGTTGTTTAATAGTTTCAGATATCTTATATATACCTGATATATGTATAGTGTATGTAACCAATTTATAATACCAATAAAGATAAAAAGCCTTTCGTTTCACCATTGACCAATATGTCCAAGTCCGAACCTTATAAAATATACATTCATTTGGTTTTCTACGTGTTACTCAAAACGTTAAATGACATTCTTTCGATTATCTCACCTGTTCACGCGATAGACCATAATATGGTCTAACTTGTATAATATACGATATGTATGTTTAATATTATATTATAACTTTAAAAATTAAACTAGTCTATACACAGTTAAAATATTTCAATATGAGCGAAGTGCATCCCTTAACAAACTGGTCACCTAAAAAAGAAATCAATTATGTCTGAAACCATTAATATTTGTTGTTGATAATACATATGTAATATTATTGTTCTATTAAGAATTGAATCATTGATACATTAGCTATAGTATGACTAAGTTTAAAGTCGTAAGAATTAAAATATACATATATATTTTTTTAATAAAAAATAACTGATACTACTCCATAATTTTAACTGCTATATTCCTATCAAACGTTTCACCAAATAACTTTAACTTCATGATGTATACAACTATTTTGAGTACAAATATGTATTACAATATAATATATAAGCAAGTAAAAGTATCTCGTAAAAATTGTTACTTTGGAATAATGAGATAAGAAATTATAACACATTTCTGTGAAAAAAAATCAAAGGTAGTCATATATTTCATATATGATAACATTATTTATTTTTCTCGCATTCTTTTCTAGAAAACGATTTATAGTTAAATAAAATAAAAAAAATACATGTATCAATGTCCAATTGTAACCTATTAAATTAATATAATATAATAGCTAATGTATGAGATATATATATATGATACAGGGATCACTAATTAATATTATTTTAGTAATTTTGGGAATTTGAGGGAAAATGATCGAAATGAAATGTACGTAAATGTGTAAATGTTTATCTGAAAAGAAAGTAACGGTAAAATTAAAAACTAAAACAAAATTAAAAAGATTAATTTAATTCATCATTAAAAATAATAATTAAAAAAATACATTTCTTGTCTTAGAGCCAAATCAACTTAGCTCAAGTCCGACCATTTGAAGAAATGATGATCCCTGCCTGATATAATATAATATTATAACAGTGGGCGAATAATATTTTCTTATACATCGTTGAATAAACTTCAACTGTCTTTGAGTGATCAATATACCATTAGATTTAGTCATAAATAATTAAAATAAATTATTATAATATTGTTAATTGTAAGGTGGCAACATTATTTTTAAAAATGTATTCACTTTAATAAGTCTTAAGAAATTATTAGAAAATTAATTGTTTCAGTATAATTAACGGCTGTAGTATAGATCTAAATGAATCGAAATAACGAAAGTGTATTGAAATTCGTTTATGAATCGTACTCATAACTATTGTATACGAATCACGCGAGTTGTGACAAAAAAAAGTAAATCTAACTTGTTCGTCATTTGTCCGTCGTATGTTGCAGTCTGACTCGGGTCCCCGAGTTTGACGGAACGCGAGCAGCCGGCAGCACACGCCTTGTGCTACTGAATTCGTGACAGCGCCTCCGGACTGTTGTAACTTACTGAATTTTTCGGCGTTAAGTTTAAGATAATAACTAATAGCGTGATGGTACCTTAAACTCGAAATCTCTTTGACGCGGAACGGTTGTAGTCTCGCAATGACTTTTGCGCGCCTTATCAAACTAAAACCACTAAAACCACGGTTTGGAACTCGAGCGTAAATAAATGTGTGTGTGTGAGCGTGGAAGGAAAAATATCAATAGTATTTCTGTTCGCCCGACCTAGCCCAATGCGTAGTAATGATACGAAAATCGTCACGAACGATCCAACACATCACACGATGATATTGTAGTGTATATATATATATTATACGCGAGCACTCGGCATTCCACTAATAATAAGAGCTGTTCACAATCATCGTTACAGCGTGCAAATTGATAATTAGACGTTCGGACTCGTATATATAATAATAATAATACGACATGGACACGCGCGCATGTGCTCCGCGGGAAGAGCTATTTGGAGGAGAGCCGTAACTTTTTTGGCGCCCGACTGTCGACGGATTCGTTTTTTCGCCGGCGGCACGCGTTTAGTCTGTGCCGCGATTACTCCCGTAAACTCGTCTACCGATCGTCCGCGTGTCCTCTCCGTGCCAATATGCCACCATGTAATATTTTTAATATTTGTCTCACGAACACGACTCGTCCGTATTTATAGATGGTTTATCGATTTGATTTTTCCGTTCGTTTCTATATTTTGCGTGACGCGTAAGAATTTTTGGACGGAATATGCTATTGTTTAGCGGTTGAAAAGAAAACACGGTCAGTAACGTTCAACTATTTCTAGCAATATAATAATACAAAATATGTAAACTATGGTGTGACATTTTATACATTCTTCTTTGATATGTCAGAACAATAATCAATAAGACAATAATAGACTACTGTTTTTTTTTTAATTATTATTATCATTTTTTATATATTTATACATAATATATACTTACTTGTTTTGATTTGTATGTTATACTTTTCTGGCGTATAAAATCTATTTAAAATCTACTATTTAGTATAAAAATCGTATATTAGTAAAATGTATATTATTCTATTTTTATTTGAACGCAATAAAAAAAATAATTATAATTTTCACTCTACATTTGTTTAGTAGATTTATTTTAATTTTAAACAAATTGAATAACTGTATATTTAAAAGAAAACTTCATTTATGAAAAAATCTATATTTTTCTAAAGTAAGCATATAACCAAAAAAAATAATTTTTTCCATTACAATAAAAATTTAGGAATTTAGGTATAAAAAAAAATACTTTAATAAATTATTTACTATTATTTACGAAAGATTTCACAATATCTTAAAAATACATTATATTCTAATTATTATGGCTTATCAAAAACGACTATCATATTATTTCCACGTTTAAAAAGATCGTTTAATGAGTATTTTTAAGCTTATTTTATGCAACTTTTGCTTAAAATACTCAATTAATTTTATTATTAATTCAATCTTCATATATTTGTGTAAATTAAATAATTAAAAACATGAGATATTTTTTCTTATTTATTCATCGCTTAAACTATATTTAATAACCAAATATTTTTTTATTTGATGACATTACATTTAATTTATTTAAAATTAATAATAAAAAACTTTTTTTTAAGTATAAACTAATAAACATAATACCTACGCCAATTTAAAATATAATTTTGTATGTAATAATAAAGAAAGTGTTTATTAATTGTCATAAATTGAATCAGTATTGTATTGTTGTTGTGAGTTTGACAATACTTACATAATATTCACAAATTTGAAAGGATTTATGTTATTCAATTATTTAATATAAAGATAACGAGTTTCATAAATAGTTTTTTGTACGTGGTACATAATAAAATTATTTCGAAAAAAGTCAAATTTATGGTATAATATGTGATAAAAAATATATATAGGTATATAGTTAATATAAGCAATTAACTCAAACACCATAAGTTAGGTGAAAAAGTTTTCTGCTTCTATAGAACACACCAATACGATGACTTATTTTGCTTTAATAAATACAAATACCTATAGTATTTATACTGCTTCTGGCGGGTTATCACATTCGTCTAAAACTTTGAAATATCAAAGTTTCATCTACATTGTTATGGTATATTATGTGTATAAGTCTCAAGTTTTGTGCTCAACATTGTTAGAGTACTAAAGTATAATATTATAAGAACATGGTTATTAATTTATGTTGCTTTAGGCATTCCATCAATTATTGTTAATCAAGTCGCACGTGTATAATAACACGATTGCATTAATTTAGTATATATAGATGCTATCTTAGGATGAGGTTCGCAGTTTGTACAGTGACAAATGCATATGTATAAACGTGAAATGAGTGAATATAATTTTTTTTATATAGATTTAAGCTCGAATTCATTGTATGATGTCTTCATTTCATTATATTCATATAAACAATTTTGTAAACGAGCCTGTATGTATATATGTATGTATTCTACATTTCTATATACTAAATATTCGTATCTTAAGTTTTTGATAGTCACAAGCTATTTTATGTTATTTGGTGATTTGATATTTCCAAAGAATTTTACTCATTTTAATTATACTAAAATTACTATAAACTTACTATGAATGTATATTAGGTACCTTGAAATTGGGGTATCAAAAAATTTTAATTAGTTTAACAACAATCGTGTATTTTGTAGGTTATGTAAAAATTGAAGTTGTGTACTAAAAATTAGCATACTTTTGTTGAAATAATCCAACAAATCGTAAATACTGATACAACTCTAAATTAAAAACTTCCAAAAATGCGTAGCTATTAATTAAAACACACATTCTTTACAGTAAAAATAGCGTTGTGGAAATATTTTACAAATATTATGTATAATATGATACAGAAATCGCAAGATTTAATATAATTTTAGAATGCAATCATACATTTTTGGAAACCAACTATACTTTATTCCATTTTAAATGACTATTTATACGTATATAATAAAATTAAACGAAATTGAATATATTCCGAAGAAACAACACAGTTAAAATAATTTCATCTTAATACATTTCTAGATAATATAATAATAAAAGTAATAGTATAACGTTATTATTAATTTGTATAATTAACTACGTATATTTATTGTCAAAGAAAAAATAAAATTGATTGGATTAGATTTTTCTGAAATACAAAATGTGTACAAAACTATAGGTGACCTACTATAGCTTATCTGTGACTGTTTTTTTTTTATCGTAGACAAACTAAAACATTTGAAACGATAATACTCTCTTTTATCAACACGACTTCAATGTGAGTACGATGAGATATTTACATTTACTGACATCTTTTTTTTTAATATCATTGACCTCATTACGCAAAATGTGCATGTACCCAAGTTTTTGAAAATGTGAATAGCTTACCAAAAATGTTTTGCTTTGATTTTACAAATGGGTAAACGAATTTAAATTGTAAATGCAAATAGCTGTCATTCATGTTTTATTTTTTAATATTTATACCAGTACATATATTTACATATGTTTTTTTATTATTTTCGCATATAGGTAAATAAGTACGTATCTATCCTTCGAAATATTTTATAAAATTATGTCTGTGTGCCTCTGTGAATACATGGTAAATCGAACGAAAAATAATATCGTAAATATCATTATTTTTTAAAATTTTACTAATGGTTCAGTGTATGTTTTAAATGATAATATATGTCTGTAGTTTTATTTTATTTTTAGTATGAATAGTATCTATTATAATTTAATCTAATTCTATTGGAATCGATTTAGATGCGTCCATTGAGGCAGTGGGAATTTTTTTTATCCTCGAGAAAGTAAATCCTTGGAATCCCGCACATTCGGGTACCTTTTTCGTGGTTGTAAATTTCTAAATAGCAGTTGATCGTGCCAAAATGCTTATCTGATTTTATAGAATTGTACGCGACCGACCGTCAGCAAGACAATGTAACTGACAGCGGCGTTCTTCATAAATCGGTTTCAGGAGGCAAGGAAAAAAATCCCAAATCCCAATAGGTACATTCACTAAAATTTATTGGCTGTCAGTGACAATGAAATCGAGATACTGAGTATAAATTGTACAAGTGTTATAAATAGGCACTCCATATAATTTTTGCACGGTTTGCCGCAAAAGCTGATTTGGCACCTGCCTGAGATAATATAATGTTTGCCAAAATAACGTAGACCAGGAAAAAAATCTCGCTTTATTTTTTCCAATCCAATAACCTGTTACCTCTACACGTGATTGCAAATTTATTCCTTAACGGTAAATACATTTACATTGTTGCGTGTAGTAATAATTATTAGATCGTCACTTATTGTTGTTCTTGCTGGCAATACGAATATCAGACTCAAAAAACTGTTACAATATACGAGAATAACTACTGCATACCTATAGAGGTAGTCACCGTTTTGTTCAGAATATGAGATCAACGTAGCGTGCAATCGAAATTTTCTTAATTAAGAAGGCGGGGACTGACCGAATAAATACATGCCAACCAGACCTGTAATGCATGGACACCTTAAAAGTTGTTTTAGTCACATTGATACACTGGCATTACTACTGAAGCATGTCCTGAGAGGGGGTGCAGGAGTTCTCACAGCACTCACCCCACTCAAGTATATAGCATATTATATACAGCACACCCCGCACTACACATCCACAAAAAAAAAAAAAATTATGATACCGAATAGGAAACAATAAGGTATGTGTTGCCAAAGATAAAATAACCGACACTGTATGATCCGTCGAGTTAAGATGGTAGCTATTATTATGTTAATAAATCTTGTAATTAAAATTCATTATATTATGGCATCTATTATAAAAAATTGCAGATAACCACAATACGATTTGCTGTAGTTTATAGCAACCGCGGTGGCAGTTAGATATGTTTTAGTGATAAACTGACAAAAAAAACAATCTTCTTCAATTTTAAGAAATCCGTATACAATTAAATATATTAAATATTTATTGATTCAACATAAATCGAATTTTAAATATTGTAAGGTATAGTATTTGTTAAATACAATTGTACCTATAATTAGAGCAATTATACAACGCGTCTATAAATTACGGCCGCGCGTTGGTACATCCGAGAAAATAGTTTTATTTAATCCGAACGAGTTTTTAACTGTTAAACTTACAATTTTGGTGTGCAAAACGATAAAACGTACATTATTATTATTTTAGTGACGCACACGTATATTATATAATATGTATAGGTACTTTTCGGCAACAAAATGTTTCGGCACACTTCGCCCGTGTTAAATTAAGACGCGCATCTGTACCTCTACACGCGTGTGCTGTTAAGTATATTAATTATTCTGAGCACTGGATCTTTTAACGAAACGTCAGATCTTATAGCCAAGTTATGGTATCGTATCGCATTTTTATACGTTGTGTAATACTCAGATGAGTCACGCGTGTAATTTCTGTCTTTTATTTGCATAACTATTATTGTTAATTATACACGAATTATAATGCTATATACTCTATATTCCTATACACTACACGTTTTATTATACTCATTTGCGTGATTATTTCAGATTTTGAATAATAATATTAAAATGGTTGGTAACACAAACGCACTGTTTTATAATTTTATTATGGGGTCGTATGGACTTAATTATTTTATTTTATTTTAACCAATGTGACGCGTGTGAAACGGTTGAATTTACAAAAATGTGTACAACTGATATTTCCTCTAGAAGCTTTCGACATTTTGACTGGCGTTCTCGGTGTTATTTTAATGGAAGGAAATAGAAAATTTAATTGCAAAGTTTGCCACATGGTTGGAACCCCCTCCCACCGCTTCAAAAATTACAGTATAGATATTAGATACAGTATACATTAAATACCAATAAATATTATTTTTACTATACCTTCCTCACACATTTAAAATATTTTATTTTTTAAATTCATAAGAATAATATATTTAAAAATTTGTCTTGATTTTTGAGAAATTACATCGAGATTTACTTCGGGATCAATAACCACTTATGCATGGATGACTGACATTGATAAACTATTCTAAAAAACAGACGTCATTATGTTTTTTTTATAGTAATAGTAAACATATATTTTATGACCACATAAACATAGAGTATTTCAGTTTTGCTTTTCATATTATTATTTTGGCAATATCAGGTAGAATGCCAGCTTATTAATCAAGATTCGATTTATTAAATTTTACATGTGGTTTATCAAAAATTATTTATTAATTATCACAAAATACATAAAATCATTATATTTTGTTACTTACAATAATTACATGAAAATTTCTCAAAATTAAAAAGTACTAATCATTTGAAATTATAAAAAAATGTCATCGGATGGGAACGATCTATCCCCCATACCTCTCTCCCGTAAGAACGTTATAGAGTCTATATAATATAGACATATTATATAGCTAAGGCATAGGTATAATCAACCATACACATCACGTTGTTTTATTTTGTAAAAAATTATAATGATTTTAATATTATACAGTATTATCTGATACCAAATTAGTTATGAAAAATATGTTGGTATTTTATTTCTATTTTAAATAATTCCACATACCCACAAATTATAGCCAAGTTTATACCTATAATTACCTCAATTATCAATGTATATTTATAATTTATTACGTATATGTAAATAAACTTCGATAAATTATGTTTTTCATTCCTGTCATATTTAAACAACGAATACATCCAAAGCGTTTTACTACTGTTTATAGTCTATTAGATGACTCCAACGCTTATCCTTGCATATTCCTTTGATCCTGCAAACAGATTTTGTTTTAATATTGATGAAGAAATGTCTTGGAATACTAGTGATTTAATTTTCTCGTTTTAGTTTTGGATCCGTGTAATTATTTATTTATAAACCGGTGAGTATCTAAATACATTTACAAAGATCCCGCAAACTTCGCGAATCTGAATATTCATTGGTACAATAATATCTAAAGGAAGTAATCATTTTTAACGAGCTTCATTAACCATAAAGATATACGAAAATACCGCGTTTAGGTACGCAGATAGTGCACCATATATATTTATATATTATTATATACGATCGTGGTTATAAATTAATAACTTTTTAAGCAACTGATGGCTTTTTTTTCATACCACACCACTCAAAATCAAAACATGTCATTTGTTTTTTTTTAATTTTTAAAAAATGGTTTGGTCAATATGCGTGTAATAGGCGTACGGTTGTTTAGACACTACTGGGTTTGAAATGACTGGTTAAAAAAATATACGAGATGAATTTACGCATACTAAACGGAAACCAAATAAGGTTTGTCATCGATATTTTTTTGATTTTTTTTTTTTTTATATCCACATTAAACTCGAATCATGTTTCGGGAAAACATTTTGTTTCGTTGAATCATATATACATCAAGAATACCCTAAATTGAAGCGTGTATCGGAGGGTTTGAAAATAAAGTTTTTCCCACGCGTTTATAAAATATAATATACGGGTACGCATTTGTATAATTATATATTTGGAGTATACCACGAGAATTCGCTAATTCAAAGTCCTGCGGTGATGGCGTTTATATTTTTGGTACACTTGGGAGCTCTCACCCAATACTTTGAAGTGAGTAAATATTCGAAAAACATTCAGCGCAAAACGCACAAAAAGTGTCATTTCGAGATTTTCGATCAGTGATTTCAATAAAAATTAACAAGTATAATATATTATAACTGCTTATAATATAGAGAAAGAGATAACCGTTTTTATTATTTCGTGTTTATTTCATTACCCATATTTTGTTATTCCTAAATTTGGATGAAATTATTTTTTGTTGTTTAAATTAAGAAATATGTATTAATTGGAATTATCTCGTTTAAAAACTTACATGTCTAATATAATATATATACAATAAATTCTTGTATGAACTTACTATTCCCCAATTATTGATGTATTGTTGTTATTTAATTATATCATGTTATGTAGTCGTTTAAATAAGTATAAAACGCAAATAATTATTTATAATTGTTTATAACTTTAATGAAAATACTTCTATAATGCAGAGGAACCTTTCTTAAACTCTATAGGTACCTACATAATATTATAATACCTATCCACCGTATTTGAACTTTATACTTAGGTACTACACGTACATTATAGCCTTCGTTAATAAATGGGAAAACTTAAAATATATAGATAGCTTGTTTCAATATAAATGGCAAAAACATATAACATAGATTATTAAATATATGTCTTATATTTACGTCATATAAAATATAAGACGCATATATCATATTGCAATATTTTTACTTTAAATTTTTTCCTCAGAATACAGATGTTTTTAACATTATAATGTTACAAAGTACAATGAAATACGTAAAATACCTATGTATCTATTTGTAAAATAAAGTTTTACCTTTCGATATATTTTTATTTATTTACATACTTCATTGAGCAATTTATCATCTTTCATTTTTGCAAAATATCTATCGCTTATTTAAAAAAAATTAAATCGTTTTAAGAGTAGCGCAAATATAAATTATAATAACTAATAAGTAATAATGTCTTAGAGCCGATGGTTTTTAATGGCTAATATGATTATAGTTCAAACGACAATTTTATTACTTCTAAATGAATAATTTCAAAAAATCTTAAAAGCCGGATGATTGAGTCATAACTAGTGATTTGGATTTTTTTTAAAAGACGCCACATAGAATGAACAATAATTTAAAACTTACAGTTCATTGCAAAATGTTGTGTGTTTTTAACCTATAATAAAAAATAAGAGATTTAAAGTCTTCTTTAGTTAAATGTTGAAATGTTCTTCTTTTTAAATGTTTAGTATCCAATAATCCATCATAAAAATAATTAGAGTTTAATCTAAAATCCCTCCATCTATTTCATCTATTTAATGAATAAGTAAGGTTTATTTAAAATTGAAAACCTTATTCGTTTGATGCTATGTATTTCGATTCATTTATAACTCAACAACTTCAATATGTTTAAGTACGTCAATCAAATCATTGGGTGTGTGATTTCATTTGAAACGTGTAAGATAGCTTACAGAATAAAATATCGAGGAGACATATAATTTGCCTATACAAATATATATAGACAACAATATTACAATAATATAACCTTTTTTATTATATAAAACATTCCCTTATGATACTTTTTAGCAACTTGTAAACTGGAGCCTGATAAACGTCAACATTTTTCTTTTTTGATTGATCGAACCATATATTTTAAGAAAATGTCAGATTAAGTTTGGTTTATTTTTATTTTATTTTTGGAAATAAAACTGTTTAAAGATGACTGGGTCAAGGACGACATTTAACGTTCAATCCATCATGGACCGGACCTGTGGCATGTTTGAGTTTAGAAACAATTCTTCAGATTCTCTTAATACGATAAAGTTGTTTTACGTAAAAAAAAAAAAAAAGGGGGACAAGTGTCACTTTCAAAAAACATATTCAAACATTTCAATTTGGAAATAATTTGATGGCTATAATAATAGATGTACAGAAAGTTTGGAAGACAACAAGTCAGTGTCATATTTAGGATTTTCTCATGGGACTGTGGCGAAATATGAAACTACTATACATACATAAAAAAACGCACATGTTATAAGTTTTGAATGTTAAAGTTCAAAACATGAATACTAAAATAAAATTCAACATAAATAATATTATACAAATAGAGGTCATATTCAAACGTCTAAATCCCAAAAATTAAAGACGAGAACAATAAGCTTTTAAAAAGTACGTATTAATAGTGTCATATATAGAATTTTATAAAATAAATGTAATATCTATACTAAATAAATATCACAATAATTTGTTTAATAGAATACATTATTATGTAATATTCATTTTTTGACAGTGTAATTTATTGAACATTTGTGTAATATCAATATTACAGTTTCCATCTGTCACACCGAGCATGTTCTTGTAACTATCAAAATCATTATTTTTTGCTATATTAATTTAGAATTTATATTAATGTTATACATTTACAAAAAACATAACATTTAAAAATCATTATCATACAAAGTAAACAAAATTATATATTACGAAAAATAAGAAATCAATAACATGCAAAATGATAAATATTTTATTTTATGAGTATTGAACTCTTTCTCTTAGGTAAGATTTTTAATTTTAAAATAAGACGAAAATTGTATTAAACTTTTAATTATTTAATACAAATGTATTCAAGTGTTGTACCTACATGCAATAAAAATATATAATTCTAAAAAATTATAATCATTTTTATCACAATGTACGTAGTTGACAGTGTTGCAATAACTCTGTTTTAAATGATCAATTGACAGCGATCAAAATAAACTGAATGTTATTAGGTTAGGGTAACTTTACATCAATTTTTTGTGACAGCTGTTGATGTGAAGTTTTGTGAAATATATCATAAGAAAGAATGAAAGAATAATACAATATCAAACAATATTATTCTATAGTTCTGTAAGGTTAAATGAACTTAAATTTATCACGATATTTAACCAAGAAATACAGAATTAAGAAAGCTAATTATTTCCAAAACTGTGTAATTATATACTATATTTAAAAAAAAGCCTCAAAGCGTAATTAAGTATACGAATATAGCTATAAGTCTCATTATTTTAGCGTTAATGAAAAACAAAAATTGTACTTAAAGGTAACTACAACACTGCATTTGAACAGGATTAATGTTTAAATATTTATGGGTGTAGTGGTTCAAGTGAGTTTTAATGTGGACATTCTATATAAGTAGTTGAAAGCAATGAATTATTATTGTGTTTGAAAAAGAAAAACTAAATCGACCGAGACTCATTTAATATTGAATAAATCAAATTTTGTGCTTGAAACTTTCTGAAATTATCAAAACAAACGTTGAAACTTTTCAGTGAAAATGTATGTTTAAGTCAATTAAAACAATAACATTATTATTCGTTTTGAAAAACAAAACGGGCAATTTATAATAATTATAAAGTCGGTTTTTATAAATAGTTGTTCATCATAGTATATCGGTATTATATCCATAATATACAAATGACAATTTTAAATGTTATGATAGAAATTAAACTCGATTGGAAAGTTAAATAAAACTTTATTTTATACATAAATCACAAATATATTAAAAATATAAAAACCACACGATTATTTAAATATGAATGCATTTGTATTTTATGAATGGTAAGCTTGTTAAATTTGAAAAGTGTATTTTAATGTTTATATGAAGGTTTTGATATCTTAAAATATTTTTAGTGATTTAAAGTACCCAATATTTTCATTCGGTTTGCTTTATTTTCGTTCAACTCCAGTTTAAAAAAACTTTTTATGTTTATATTATTAAAATATTTATTATTTAAATTTTACAAATTTGTACAAACAATGAATTATAAATTAAGAATCTACCAATTGTTTTTAATTTGTATTCCTTAAATTTTATTGAAATGTCTGTTTTGATAATGGAATGTTTTAATTTATATTTATATAAAACTTGAATTCTAAAAAAAAAATAGATCCAATTGTATAATTTTACATTAATTAATAAAGGTACTTCTTAATATTTTTGTTATAATAATGGTTTATTCAGTAAAAAATATTTAAATTGTATATTTATAGATTCAAATATTTTACAATTATATAAAAAAGAAAGAAAAATAGGGTTTGGCTAATTGCTACTTTATAACATAGATCAATAAAAAAAATAATCAATATTTTTTTTTCCAGAATTGAAATTATCTATAAAATAAAACGCATTAATAAATGTTATTTAATTATTATAATTTTTTATGGCAGTTTGCTTCCATTTAATACAATTTTACTTGTAGACCACATTACCATAGAGATCTTAATTTCGCTATAGAAAATTGTATTTAGAAAACAGTCTGTCGGTCTATATATATTGCTATTCATATTTAATGATATATTTTATAATTAATAATATGGTAGATTGAATTAATTTTTGCCAAAAACATTACATTTTAAATTATCATTGTGTATAAAAAATATAACAATATATGATAAGCATATTTATTAACTCTTAAGAATCTATGAATAAATATTAATAAATAAATATTATAAATTATAGTATAAATGTAGGTCACAGTATGAAATCTATATTAAGATATATTTCAAGTATCCATAATAATTTATTTTTAAGTTACACCATAAAACAAAATCGACTTTGCATAAACTAGTTTTGAGTAAAAATTGTCGTTTTTTCTTATTTTTACTAATTTTTTTGATAAATGCTAGACATTTTTACTGTTAATCCACCAAAGCGCCAACTACATCAATATTCTATCAGAAATCACTATGTTAAAAACCTGTCTAATAAAAAAGTGTCATGAACATAAAAAAAAATAGATCATTTTAGTATCGATAGATTCATCGCTACCCTTAGTATATGTATATAAATTATGGTTATAAAAGTTGTAGGTATCTAATATGCTAAAACCTGCTTAGACATTCTCACAACTCATTTTTCTTTTTATACCTACGTTTTTGGTTTTATTTTTAGTCTTCAAAACAAAAATCTACCCGAATTCAAAAAAAAAAAAATTGAAACAATTGAAGACGTTAATAATTCACGTTTTACAATGACTTTTATTTTATGACATTTCTCTCTACGTATTCAACTTTTATATACATATAATATACACATAATATATTTATTTTCTTTTCCTTTTCGCGCCGTTTATTCAGTGAATTTTCGTTTTAACCATTTTAGAGATTGCAAAAGTAACTTTCACACTACTCAAGTACAGACATTTGGTATATATTATATACACGGGATAACGGTACTTGAATAAACAACAAATACAATTACTTGTTAAAATATTGCATTATTTCTAAGGGATTTACTTCATATACATTTACTCAAATATTAACTATTTTCATTTAAACATGTTATCTATTACATTTTAGTTATTTTTTTTGGTGTTTAAAATAATAATAACTCCGAGTTAGTTTCAAAATTTATTTTATATCTATTCGAAGCGTATTTATTAATTATATGTCCAATTAATATTATATCGTAGTATTGTATAGCATTATTTAAGATTATTTTTGCATCTTTAAAATAATGCATATCTACTAAACCAAATTTGTATGCTTAAACAATTTTTAAAAACTAATAATTTTATGTTTAAAATATATGATTTTTCGTTTTAATAAATATACAATTTATTTTAATATGTAGGTATGTAACTAGAAAATTTTAATTAATATTAATAAGACGTTCAAATATTACAATACAAATATGATAATATTAAAATATAATATAAATACATATTTTTATAACCATAAAACATTTAAAAAAAATAACTTAATATGATGTCTTGTCGTATATAGTTTTCAATCACAGGACAGTAAGTTGTACTTATTGTTTGATATCCGTTTAATTTTAAACGATTTTTTATAAAATTATTATGTCATAATGTATGAAATTTACTTTGACTATATATATTAATATTAGATTTTTTTAAATTTTTTTCTGAGTAGATGTGAGTATTACCCGTGTTATACAGGATATTTTACTATGTTTTCCCCATTAAAAACTTTTTATATTTTTTATGTTTTTGGAATTTAGTTTCATAAAAAAAAAATACATCAGAATTATTACTTAAAATGTATAATACACCTATCATGCGTACGTGGTACGTATATATTATATTCGTACAACAAAATTGTTTTTACGCAATACATAATATCATGGTACCTTGGTACCTACTTAAATAAGTAAATATATGTGTTTATATATGTAATTTTATAACGACAATAACATCACGCAGTGTTTTTACCTGACTATCGAATTGATTATATTATTATCAAATCTTACCGTAGAAAACATCAAAACATAATATAGGCCTAGTGTGAATACGTGACACTACCTATATTGTGGCAGTTCCAGCTGCTGGTCCCTCGACGACGTTATGTTACAGAAATAATAGAGAAGAACGAAAGATATAAAATTATACATATCATAAATACCATTGAAATTCCGTTTGTGTGCCTGCGAGAAAAGAGATTCACAATTATTAAGAACAATGAATAATAATATTAATGTGTTACACATACTTGTTCGTGACTAGAAGCAAGCTGGCTATTGTCGTGATAATAATACGCTCGTGTAATAATACGCTCGTGTAATAATATTAAATTATTCAATGTAGCATAAGTTCTACATACATTGTCAAGTATATTAATAACGATGTATTTGTTTTGATAAAATTCAAGTGATATACTTTTATGGCTTGTTTCATACAAGTAAATCGCTAAAATGTAATTTTAAATTAATATTTATAAACGCCAAACATATTTAATATAATTAAATAGTTATAGTTTAAGATCCATTTATACACGTTTTTATAACTCTAAAAATTGTTTTTTAATTGTTATTATTTGATAGACTTATTTCATTCTGAACGTAAATGCGAGTTGATGGTTTTATTTTAGACCATCAAGTGCGTAGGTAGTTATACTTTAGCTATAATTATACTGTTGCAGTTTACACAGTCACACAACATTTAACAGAATTAACAACACAACACTTGAGTATCAATATACTCCCTTTATTTGCTGTTAATTATTAATTAGCGTATCGAAACATTTTAAACTTAATGGTTTACAATTTACAAAGTATGCCCTGTAAGATAATTTACAAAATTAAAATAAGGAAATTGCTTACATAAGTAAATATGTAAAATGATAGTATTTGGTATAATAAATAAATTATATAACCGTTAGTTTCTTTGAAGAATTAATTAAAACAGTATTGGTTATAATATTATAACGATTATGGGTGTAATTAATACATATGATTACGGAAAAGTATAGACACATAATATAATTTTAAATTAACCTATTTACTTAACGTACAACTTATTGGACTTAATGGACCTCTAACGTTTACTCGTATATTTAATTTAATATTTATATTTGAACGGCTTGTTTAACTGGGTAGCTGTTTTTAAATTCTGCAGTTTTTGAGTTGTATTATAATAATATATATTTTATTTTATTTTATATTTTTAATAAAAAAAAAAATATTAAGTCAACATTTATAAACATTATGCCCAATAATTATAATTTGAATATCTTTTGATTTTATAAATATTATTAAAATAACATTACAGAATAATAATTCTTTAACAATTTTTTATTATTTACAATCTTTCACAATTAAATGTACAATTAAAAGGTATATTAATTACACTTTTTAATTAAGAAAACAATTTTTAAAAAGGATTAATTTAATCGTAATGTGTGTTAAAATTTTACAATTTATATTTTTCTAATAGATTTTTTATTATCTTTATTGTCTAAAACAATTAAATTTATATTTTTTAACAACGGTATGTACATATTTTAATTAATTCATTGTTTGATTTCATCCAGATCTGTGAAAAATTTTAGAACAAACAAAAGAAACATTATTGAAAAATTTAATAATTATATACCTTTTTAAATACATATTTTATCAACATGAACATAGATTTAAACAAGAAGATGTCACTTCAAAAGTCTTCAAAAATGTACATAACTATCAATAAACTCTTCAATACAATTTATATATAAATTTATAAAAATAAGTAGAGAAAGGATCACATTTCTTACATATTTCTATTAAAATCACATACGATGAATTATAATAAATTTGTATGTATTGAAAGTGAGCATAACATGCTTATAGATATTTAATACCTATACATGTTTAAATACCTTAAATCGTCGTTGTCAACATGAAATGAAATCCATAATGAATAATGTTGTATATAATATTATGGTCACAAATTATAAATATCTACATAGATTTTCATACTTTTATCATTCATAAAGATTTCTATACATTTTTGTAGATACCTGTATATCGCAGACATATAAACAAAATACACACTATATGTCTATCGTCTGTGCTTACATGCAAATAAGAATATGATATATATATATATACTTGTAACTATCTTAATATTTACAGAAAAAGCCATAGTTTCATATTTTTCTGACAAAAAAGATTTTTTTTTTTAAAAACCAAAGCAATATTATACACAAAATTAAATAAAAAATTAATATATTATTAAATCAATAATAATTTTAAAAAATATAATTGATAATACATTATTTTTAAACTAGTTAAATTATTATGTATTGAAATCAGAATATCAAAACTTTTAGATAAAAACAAAGCGGTTGTTTGCTCTACAAATGTATGAAAGAAAATTTCAAAGTTTGAAAATAATACGCAATGTACCTAACATTATACCTAGTTTTATTTTAATATAATGAATAGATAATATCATAATTTAGTTAACTATGACGAAAGATAAACTTAAATGAACATAATAATAATCAGCGTTCTATCAAAATAGTACGAGAGTCTTATTTAAACAATTCTTATGCTCATATACGCCAAATCGAGTGAAACATAATAGTTATTTTGTTTGAGAAACGTAATATATGGTGAGGTTATTCGGAAATTGTCTGATATAAAAGGATAATGTATGCACGTAGTAATGGTCAGTAAGAGTTTTGGTACTGAAGATGTTTACAACAGGATTCATGATTGCAGTAATATGCATTTGTTGAAATGAGAATAACTATTATGCGTACTCGTATTTTCGGGATTTTGTTCAGATAAAATATGTAATATATTCACTACAGTCTACAAGTATCTACTCAATTAAAAAACTTATAGTTTAATTTCAATTTTTAATAACACCTACTAAATACTTATTTATTTTTCTTTGGAAAAGTTTTGGACTGAATTGAAACTGTCAGAAAAATATTTACAGCGTAACAAAAGTTATATTATGCTTATACTTTTTAAGTCATGATGTATACATGAAAAATCGTATTTAAGATTAATTTAGCCAATTGTTTAGCCATTCAAATATTTGTAAAAAATATTCAACTCAAATATTTTTATTAAATTTATTTAATACATATATTGAAAGATATGAAAAGGCTGAGTAAATAATGCTGTAATATTCATTATTAGAAGAAATACTAAACTTTGAACGTAAATATTTTTATTGTCATTATACAATTACAATATATAATACATATTCTGTGAGATAAGTTCTTCAATCATTCTTATTTTATCTCATTTGAATTCAAATAAAATAATAATTATGTTATATTTTCAATAAAACGATATTTATCTCGAAAACTTAACTTACAACGACAGAAAAACATCGAACTTGAATATTGTTATAATAATAATAATAATAATATTGTAGCTGCAGATATTAACACAGCACATCACATTAGTCATAAATCATTTACTATCAAGTGATTAAAATTTCTAAATTCTATAATTCAACCAGATCAGATTATATTAAATAATATGTTATAATAAGTATATTTTATACATAATTTTACTGTTAATGTAGTACCTATCTCAAACAAAGGGTAAATAATATTAATACAATTATTACATTAAATAGACAATAAAAATTCAATAGTTACCATAATAAAAAATCACTATTTTATTCAGGTTCTAAAAGAGATAATAATCAATAATGGTTACTAAGATAAATTAATTTATATCCATACCACATTTAAAGGACACTATTCCCAAAATAAACGGTTTTGTATCGACTCGACTATTTGTGTCAAAATTAATATGCTAGGTGTCAAAACTACAAAATTATAACCAAGCACTGATTGTTTACCTATATGAGTATTATAGCGTTGTAGATGCAAAAGGAAGTTTAAAATTTGTACAACTACAATATTAATAACAATTAGCAACCTAACACGGAGAAAGTTTTGCGCTGAATCCAGCATACTAATTATAGTAAAACAGTTCATTGAATTTATTTTGTATATAATTATAATAAATTTAATTTTAAACGATTTACTATATTGTAATAAGATTACTACAAGTACCTATATATTAAAATATATAATCAATACGACAGCTATTTTATAATTGGATTGAAATTATATGATAAGATTCCCATAACTATAAAAATTGTCAACAATTTGATACCTTTAAGTTATTAATAAAGAGATGGTTATTGACAAATGACAAATGAAATAAATCCTTAGGTTAACTATACAATTACTAACTATTATATAATTATCTTTCTTTTTCTCTCATCCATGATTTTTATTATATTATACTGTAGTGATCAATTAACACGCCACTATAATTATTGATTTTGGACTATAATTTTTGTTTAGTGTAACTATAAAATATTTATATCATGTAAATAATGTCAATACTGCTAAATATATACTCATTCTTATTAATATTAATTAGATGTAATAAAACAAGTCTAAGCAACGATTTTAACAGAATCGCAATCGATTGATTTTTTTATCATCGCTAGGAATTTTATTTGTAATTTAATAATGTGACATGAACATAATATGATAATTAGTCAAAAGTAATCCAAAAAGATTTGAGTCGTTTGATGAAACAAGGGATGGGAGTACCTATAGATGCTTTTATGAAATGATTTGTATACTCGGATGTTGCTCTTATGTAATACATACAATAAACCACAACATGGCTACAGTTTGTAGTGTTTGTACTTAACAAAAAAAAAAAAAAAATAGAAATCTTGAGCGAAGGTTCGACGGCAGTCAGGTAATTTACCAAATATATAAACATATATAATACGGGTACTACGAAATCATGGGAATTGAGCAGTATTATCCGTTTTGCATCAATCAACGTCAGTGCAAAGTTTTTTTTTTCTGCTTTTATTTATTTCGTTATAAATGGAAGGACCGATCAGATAATATATAATAGTTTTTGTCAGACGAACGAATCCATTGATATCGAAATTTTAAAGTATTATATTTCATTTTCATATATCGACAATTCTCCTTAGACCAGCAGCTGCTTTTATATGATGGTAAGGCATCGTACACGTGTCGTGACAATGGTTTATGTAAATCGATTACCTTCCCCCCATCATGCACATAATATCTCGACACGACCCACTTATCCTGCAATATCCAAAGCATAATACTCATGAAGTCATGATCATATCTACTATGTTTAATTAATCTCACTGGATATATTATTACGTTCGACATCCCCCCAGAACGAAATTGGAATTTTTGTCTTTGGTCAAAACAATTCAATTAATTACAAAGAAATATTTTTCCGAGGGTTTTTGTGTTTTTAATAGTTTGATAACAACGTATTAAGTAGCTAGAAAAACGAATTAATCACATTACGAGAGCACATATTTTATCGTGTCTAAAATCAAAATTGTAACAATTACTGATCAAATGAAACCTAGTCAATATTGTTCCACTACATTTACATTGTCCTTATGCAGTTATCACATAACAACACAACATCGTAGTATTATCATTTTGTGAGAACGAATATTTTTCTTGTTAAAAGTAGGTAATATATTTTATATTTTGGGATCGTTCCAATATTTTATAGTTTACTGCAAAAATATAACCAACGTCTACAGTTTAAACATCTGAACTTAGAAGTGAAACTATTAGGTAGATGACCAACTAAT
This sequence comes from Rhopalosiphum padi, assembly GCF_020882245.1. Classification (NCBI taxonomy): domain Eukaryota; kingdom Metazoa; phylum Arthropoda; class Insecta; order Hemiptera; family Aphididae; genus Rhopalosiphum; species Rhopalosiphum padi. Next base: position 67,551,881 of record NC_083597.1, read on the forward strand.
ACTTGGTATATTTACAGTATTTACACTAACTATTTTATACGTATACAATGTGTTTCACCCAAATAGTAACATCAAGTCGCAAAACATTTCAGCCGGAAGTCTATATGTATTGAAATGGTTTTTTTTTTTAAAGTTCGTGGATAATAAAATTCATCTTATGGATCAATTAAAAAAAAAGTTTTCTTTCGATGTGCACATTCTCAATAAAACTAATACTTTTTTAAATGATAACACATATTATAATTGCCAAATTCAAAAATCCCTATTTTTTCTCGTAACTTTGGTACGTAAACTTTTTTTACCTTCAAAATTGACTAATTTACATTAACTTAAAGTTAAAATAAATATGATTTAATTTTAATTTTAACCATACTATAGAATACATTAAATTCAATTTTCTATCAAAATCCACGCTCAAGGTTAGAAATTGTAGTATTTGCATATTGGAACTTAGAAGTTAATTTATTTTAAAATTGATCTAAATATTGTATTTAAGTATTCTTTTTCTGGCTCATTAATTTCTATTTTAATTTTTGGCCATTCGGCTAAAATATATTACTATTTAAGTAATATATATATTGTATATATTTTCAATAGATAATTGTACAAGATTATTTAAAACATAAATATCTAATAATTGTTTTTTTGTCTTTTTTAGTTGTCAAAGTGACTTGAAATAATTTCAAGACAATTATAGGGAGCTGTAATGGTATTCAAATAATTTAATATCTATACGATTAAATTCTACGCATATTGATATTGAGTAAGTTTCATAATTATATTAATGTTTTACAGTACCAATAGTAAAAGCACTTAGTTATTTTAAGACTAATTAGAATAATATAATTTATTTTTAAGGGATGAACATTTGAAATAAAACTTAGTATATGATGAATTAGTATGTCAACATAAACAAGTGAAATTATGGCATCACAATCTGTATACCCTCGCCCAATTCAACCACTTTTACCGTGATCTTTACATTTGCCTGACAGCATCCACACTTATCTTCAACCCAAACTATTTTTCTTCTAACTTTCTTTTTCACGCGCTCAAACCACCTCGCTCAATATATTCTGTTTATTCCATCACAGCAAAAATAATCTCGCTTAGATGTATTTATGGTTTCTTATATTTAGCTCTATATCTGATCTCATTATATATATTCTATAAAAATAATTTCAAACTACATTAATTTTTCCATTCAATCAATTTATATACATATATTTTTTTAACACACATACTCAGTTTTTAAATGTAATACATATAGAAACATACTAAATAGTACTAGAAGAATTTAAATATTTTACAATCTATATCTATAAAGCAATATATCCATATTATTTTTCTATTTGATAATCATTACAGAAAAAGTGACTTATAAGTTTTTCTCACAATGATGTACGAGTCAAAACATTGATATATTTCACTTTTTAACACTATAATTTTAAAATGTTCAATTTTTACGTATTAGATATTCTGTCACTCAAAATTAGTCGCTTCGTTTTAAAACAAAAGTTGTTCCATTTTTTCTGTTTATTGTTTTGCTTTCATACAAAAATATATAGATATTTTTGTTTTATTTATAAATAAAAAATATATTATATATCGTATATTATTTTTATGTTAGTCTGCTATATGACATGTAGACATGTATGCTCTAGCATTAGTTTTGATAGAATGATGTATATTAAAATAATCAAATAACTCATTACTGTAACTGTATTAAATATGAATTCATTAACAGACAATTCTAAGTAAAGGAGATAAGTTAGTATCTATTTTAAAACATATTTTTTTATTATCATTAATATTTTCCAAATTATAATTTCAATACGTAAAACTAATTTTAGGCTAAAATATGGCAAATAACTTGAGCTAATATATCCGCTTACCATAGCATAGTGTAAATAATTTAATTTATAAAATTATAAGTAATGATTAAAAGATTCAAGTCACTACGATAAATGTTTTCTTATGCAATAAACAAAATAAAATTGAAACTATAAACACTATAATAAGATAATATCAACTATGTATCTTAAATATTTTTTAATTGTAAAAAAAAAACTTATGAGGAATCTTATACTATGTATTTTTAAGCGTTAGGACTAAGAATAGAAATCTTATCATTATAAATTGAAAAAAATTAAAAATATAGAAAATTCTAAGTATATATAAATATATACAAAATAAATTTCATCATGTTTAAAAAATGCTTAAATAAATATAAATTGAAATTTTGAAGTCTATGGCTGTTCCTTACTAAATTAAAACAAAATCGATTTTATTCAAAACTAGTGTTGCGTAAATATTCCTGATAATTTTTCGTATTATTAAGAAAATTGCTTATTATTTACTTTCTAGGTGATCCTAATTAAATAAAGTTTTCTACCTAAAAACACCGTCAATGGAGTGGGTCAAATATTTTGTCGACAAAAATGCTTTTGAAAATTCGTATAATTACTAATTTATTCTAATCTATTATTTATTGAAATATTAATATTAAAATGAAATCAATTTCACAAGTCTGCAGAGTTCGATTAAATAAGACAAATATACATATTATTTAAATTTGCATATAACACAAACCACAGTTTCCAGTGTTTATATTAGGCGTGTCTGTACATAATATTTATAAAACGATTAAATAAGAGACGTTTATTTTATACTAATATTATTTAATAAAAATGTGATATTTAATGTAAAAACTGTGTTTTTAATTTAATAAAGACTTTGATCTTTCTCATGATATGTAAAATTTTTAATGTATGTTTGGTACGTCCGAAAGAACCACGCCCGAGTAAATTAACCACATCATTCATATTTTTATTGGTTACTCTAGAAATTGGAATTCAGTCATATAACACTTTATCGTTTCAGTAGACGATATAATTAGTGTATGTGTGATACAAATTATTACATAATTAAACTAGTCATTTAGGTTTAGCGGTGAAATAAAACCTCATAATAGTGATTCTAAAATATAGCAATATAATATATATTAAACCATATATACCTGATAACCTGCAAAACTTTACGTTTTTATAATATGCTGTTCAATAAGTTAACAACTTTTTTAAATATAATAATAATGACGTATGTAATATAGTTTAAAGTAATAACGCCTGTATACATTTTTTTCATATAAGAAGTAATCAAAATAATATTTAGTTTGAAATTGGATTTTATTTTCAATTTCAAATCTATCAAGTACCAAGCATAGTACACATATGTACATAATTATTTTTATTCCTATATAAAATCCTTAAAAAAAGTTATTATTCACATTATTTATGCTTCATACAAATATTTCATTGTAGACACAAAATCTGTTTTACTTGTTTGCATATAATAACTACAATCAGAGTTGATAATTAAATAAAAATAGGTACCTATATAAATAATATTATGTTTGAAACAACAATATTTGTATACATCAACTTTGAAAATAGATTTTAACCTAAATTAATAATATAAAAAGTATTATAATATGCCTAATTAATAAATACGTATACAAATTGCATTTAAAATATTGAGAATAATTTTAATTTATAGGCCCCAATTTTTTAATATTGTTATTAAACGAATATACTGTTTATAGGGTATTTTAAAATAGAGCGATAAATATATTGGTTATAGCTTTAATCATTTTTTTTTCATCTCTATCAACTTTTGAGACAGTAAAATGATTCAATCTTCTACTATTTTAGGGTGATCTCTGATAGTAAATTGGCGCTTGAAGTTCAAATTTTTATAACATTTTGTTTAAATATCAAAAAGTGTTGAAATTTGTAGTTAACTTTTCATGATATTTTTAATTTAAATATCTAAGATTAGACAATTTAAATATTTATAAGTGGAATAAAAAAAAAATTAACATAAAGCCGCAAATATTTTTATGAGCATGTTAAGTTTAAATGCTTACCACGTTTAATATTAACACATATAATAAAGATTTATATTAAATTTAAATAATAAATGTATATATATATATTAAACGTAAAAACTGAAAGCTTTCACTATTACTTTAATAGTTTAACTATTTTTTTCTACCCATAGTGCAATTTTCAAGATATCCTAATATATTTATTGGTTTTAACATGTTATATGTTCAAATTTTCTAAGGTTTATTCTGAAAATACCAATAAAAAACTTAGTATCAGTCAAAATTTTTGAAAATTTAATACAACATTTTGCATAACTTGTATATGCACTTATAGAAATTAAAGTATACATAAAATAAAAATTGAATTTTTTGTACATATTTTAGGTTAAAGTTTTGACGAAATTGGATAATTTTCCTCAAATTATTTTGTTCTTATATATTGTAATTAAAAAATATTAATCGTAGTGAGTTGAAAGTTTCACTGTTACGTAATTTATTATTTTTTTACACATTTGAATTTTTAACATTTATTTAGTTTAATATGATAAACTATTTATATCCCCTTTTTTACCAATACATACCGTTGTTTTAATACAATTTAATAACATTAATATATGATTTTGTAATTATTAATAGAACATAAACTACGTATTTAGGAAAAATTGTACAGCATATTATATAAATTATAAAAAAAATAATTACTTACGCTAATATAAGTAAATTATATAATATCCTTAGTATCATTTTTAATAGAACAATTAAGAATTGTTTTTATATGCAATGAGTTATCATTTTTTTAAATTTTAAGTTTCAACATATCTATATTAAAATGACTCGAAATCTACTACACAATTTATAGTTTTATTTTAATTATTTGACCATAATATTTATTCACGACCAGACATTTTATCTGTATGACGGTATATATTATAGGTTTTGAGATATGTTTTGTATAATAGTAAATATAATATAACTCTGCAGCAGCAGCAGTATGTAGTATACTAGCATGTACATAATTCAATACAATATAATATTATGGATACAACTGAATATACAATAATAAATTAAATATCTCTATTTTAACCTCAAATAAGGGTGCTAAATCAGAATGTTTGAATTCATGTATTTTACAGATACCAAATGTTTCCATCTAATGGATTCTATTAAAATGATACATAAGTTGCATTTCACTGCTAATTTTACTGGTTAATTATTCGTATATATACAACGATCTGTGGTTAACGTTGAGCTGTCGCAAAAACAGTAAATATATATATCATACACACCGTCTGGAAACTTCGTTAGACTTGTTAAGAAAATAGTAATATGTCCCACGTCATATATACATTTTTTATATGACTGTTTATCAGAATGAACGGTTCAAAATATATTAAACACAGCTCGTATTATTTCTTTGACATTTTTCGTATTAACATTATAATATATACCTCAATCTATACTGTATTACTGTAGTATACTTATCAGAGTAATAAGTAATCTAAAGACTAAAGTATTCTTACTTTAGAGTTATATTGAACAAATAAATGACTCATAGATTTTAAAAGATATATTCTAGTTCTTTAAAATCCTTAAACCATAATCCCTTGATATCATCGTCAACTCTGTATAATTTATTTTGTACAGTTAAATATTTACGGTGAATCTGGTCTTTATTTCGATAAACTGAGAGTTACGAAAATTTATCTGAATTGAATTGTTTAAAATTGCTATCGTTTTTTTGGATAATATTTATATATATTATTATTTGAAAAAAAATACAAATATAAATATAATAACGCACGCGACTGTTATTTCGAATAAATCGTCAATGCGAGTTTACTGTGAAATTACTTTCGAATACCAACCATTGTAATAGTGGTTGATGAACAACAATATTGATTGTGACACGAAAAGCACTTCTCAGCACCCAATATATTTATTATTTGTATATATATAAATATACAGCGAAAATAATATAACTTCGGGGGAATATATCTTGTGTAAGGACGTTGCTGTAGGTTGTAACTCGCGCGCATACAATTTGATTTATAGTTGTTGATAATAGCAATTTGGGACGTGTCTGTAAAATACGAATAGAGCGGGCACGATAAAAAAAAAAAAGGTCGCACTTACACTGAGGAGTTTTAAATCTTTTTTTATTATTAATAAATAGTATGGTTCGCAGTACTGAACACATTTTTAGTATATAGCTGGTGCAGTGCATATATGTATAATACCTCTGCGATTTAACGATTCAATGGTTTTATAGTCCAGGTACCTTTATTAATAATAATAATCCGTGTATAAATATATATATAAATATTTTATAAAGTAACGATAAATTCGTTTTGTGGCTATTACGTGCTGTGCACGGACCTTCTTTAAATCCACGTTTGGTGCACGCACAAGTGTTGTTTGTATAACGTGGTGTTGTTATTATTATATTATAGGTAAAGATGATAATATTGGCTTAATTTTTATCAGTTTTTATATAAGGTCATCCTTTTAAGGGACTGTACTAATTTTCTAAATCAATTCGTTGTTTTTTTGTTAATTTATAATTAATAGTATTTAAAATATTACTTTTAAATTTCAAGTGGTAACTATACTTCTATCTACTATTAGAGTAGTCTTGATTTTTTTTTTCAAACCGTTGTTTTTAATTTAATTTTAAGAAATGTTTTAATATTCTATTTATTTTAAAATATTGAACTTCGATGAATATACTTTAATCTATAGTCATAATTTAAAACCCAATTATTATGTACTTATTAATATGTTTGACATAAATATAATCTTATATTGTTGTAATTTATATTTTTAGTATACAGTTTTTTTATGGATCAAAAATTGGTTATATACCTACTATATATGTATTATATACTTTATAGTTATACATTCCTACCCGTCAATCTTTTGGGATACACCTAAACAATAACAATTAATTAACCACACTGTCAAGAGTTAAATAATATTACAACCACATCATCAATTGTTAAGACAAAGTTAGTTTCTATTCAGATATAGGTACATAAACTATTTTACTTATTTTTAATTGTTTTGGCAAAATAAAATATATTTTTTTTATTTATTCAAATATATGTCCATGCCCAAACTATAATATTATCATCAAACCTTATGATTTTGCTGCATATATATTAGTGTATATATATATACACACAACACAACGCGCCTTACTTACTTGGCCGCGAGCACACGTTTAGCGGCAATCGCCGTAATTGAATCCAACCCTAAACTGTCAGTGAACCGTAATCGCAGATTGCATTCAGCACGCGTGTCGCGTTTGAATTAGGTACCGATGTCGAAAACACTTAATTTCTACAATTAAAATTATTGTAACCATTACATTTGTGAAATCGTGCGTATTCACAGATAGTTTAATCTAAATCTTATAACAATATAGATACTTATCTGTTAAAACAATTTTTTGATTAGCCAATTAACTAATACCAAGAAACTAAGTTTAATTTAGTTATTAACTTAATTTATAAGTTTACAGATGTATATTATATATACGGTGGGTATAATAATCAAAACTAATTTCAATATTTAATTTAATAGATTTATCATTTGGTAAGTGACAAGTGATGACTAAAGTGATAATCTGCGTATAAGCAACACATAACAATAAGTTTAAAAATGCGTCTAACTCGTATGTATATACAAGTGCATGAAACAAAAAAGAAAAAGTAATTTTAATTTTTTTAGAAAATAATAGGTACTTATTGGGTTGTATGGACTAGGGTGAAAAAATAGTTCGATGAAATAAATTTTTCCTCAAAATGCGATTCTATATATACTTACTTTTTAACTTTGTATGCGGCTCTATTAAAAACAAATGCTACTAGTTTAGACTGCTGCAATGGTTCTATAATTTAGTTGTTACACATTTTTACTTGTTGGACGTATTTATATGAGTGCCTATGTTCTATATGTACTTTTTATATATAAATGTATATACTCAATACTCATCTAGTCATCTATTATAATATTATATTATAGACAGATATATTTATAGTATAATTATATAATATATAGATAATAGCATATATATATATCATACATAATACACATAAGCTCGTAATTTTAAAAAAGTTTCCGGTAATATTTTAAAGTTAAATAAATATCTATACAGTTTGCATGTTAAACAAATAAAAGTAAATACTATTAGATAGAAATCGTTTTCAGCGTTTACGTTATTTAAACATTTACAAGCCGTATGGTCTTAAAACTGTAGGAAGATAATCTATTTTCGAAAGAAAATTAAAAGTATTTTATCTTATGAACCTTTTTTTTGATACTTTTAAAAGGTATGCCGACAAAATATTTCCCTGTATAAAATAATATTTGTAAAATAAAATCTTAAACAGTAGATTATGAAATATTGGTAATTGGAATTTGGAGTAGAACACTAGAATGAAAAAAAAGTATTTAGTATTTTAGAATAAAAATACAATTAAAAACTATTTTAAGTATTTAAAAAATGCATTGGTCGAAAAGTATTTGAAAAGTATTTAAATATAAGTATTTGAATACTTAACTAGACTGATACTAATTTATATAAATGGATATTAAATGTAATACATTGAAGATAATCTTTGAACTCTCGATTTGGATAATCTCTAACAATTTGTTTTATTCTTTCCACCCAACTGACTGCTTTGTTATTTTTATTTCTTGGCATATTTTTATTCTATATTACACTTTTACTTTAATCTCAGTTAGGTTTAATTTACATCTTAGACCATTTATAAATTAATAGATTGAAGAATGTGGAAAATATGAATGAGCAAATCCATTGTTAAATCCTTTACATGTGTTGTTTGTTTTATTTCAATAGCTTTGTATTACTTGATATACATTCCATCAAGGTATTACATTTAATATCTACTTATATTAATTAGTATACATATTTTATTACTTACATCAATGTTATTATATATTATGTATATTTTTATTATTACTATCAATATACTACTATGTATTAATATAACAACATTATATGCTTTGAAATATATACAACTGTCTATATGAGTTTTATATATTATATTAGAATTAATTTTCTGATACATTTTATGCTGGTGATATTTATTTGTTCCACGATATTTTAGTCACACCATAATTGCGATATTTTGTTGTTGTTTACTTTTAAAATACATATAATCATGATAAAATAAGTAATAATGAATAATGATCGATTCAATATCTTTGTTTTTACAAACTATTGTAATATTATTTCAAAAATTAAACACGGTTCATCGCGTTAGAAGAAAAAAATCTGATTACAATCATTAATAAAGAATATAAAAATATTTTTATTTATATAATAATTATGTACACCGTAAATAAATATCATATCCGACGTATATTCAGTTTTTAAGCAGTTTATAAAATATCTGTCATTATTTATTACTAATTTAATATTTCGACACATAAATCATAACTTATTAGTTATTATGCTACCTAAACTGAAGAATAGCAAATTGGAAACTATACCATTAAATAAAAAAAAATTTATTTTATACATGTTATACAAATAAACAAAAAAAAAATAAATAATAAAAAAATTTAACACAATTTATAATCAAGAAATATGTGTATTTGTCTCGGAGCACAGTATTTTTGGTTTTTTGTTCACTACAAAGTTTGGAACAGTTACAATTTAGCTAACACGCGTTTTTTCGATTTTGTTTTTTTTTTAAATTATATGTATAACAACTAGTTAAGAACAGTGATGCAAAAAAAATTGGTGCAAATCATTATTTTGGAAGTTATATCCTTAATAATCATATTAGGATCGTACAAAAATCAGAATTTATATACTGTATAGATATCTAAATGCCTTACATAAGTCTCAAGTCCAACAAAATGTTGAAACTTTTCCGGCGGAGTTAACAAGTTGACTATCACTATCGCACTTTCGTCATCAGTATTTTTGATATTTTTGCTGCAAGTATTACTACTTACGTAATTAGTACTATATTTTCAGGTACCTATACCAAACATATCGGTACTATTGTCTTACAAATTGTATATGGTATGAACTATACATTTTGTAAAATTACAATAAAATCTAAATAAAGACCCTATGGCGTCGTCCTAATGTCATATTAAAAGAAACCAATTAATATATAAGTAACATATAGGTAACTACTAAATGTGCGTCTTACCACTAAACACTTCTGGTAATCCTTCGAGAAACGGGTCACGTGTGTTGTCAGACGATAAATGATATAAGACTTGCAAACAACATACATAATACTCGTTTATCCGGTTTATCTAATGAACGTACGTGACAAAGAGGTTTGAAAAATAAAAGCCATCAAGCACCGATTGGAGCGGGGAAACTGTTAGGCTACCCGGGTTTTCTTTTAAAGAAACACTATACACCATATCGTGTCGTGTCGTGAAATGTTGCCATTCTTTAATTCGTCCAACCATATGGTATGATTTGGTTAATATCACTATTTTTACGGTTTCAACTATGATTACCATGAACCATGAGATAACCTCGTATACCACGAAATTGAATTTATTCGAATTTTCAACGTGTGGTTACTGATTTTAATAGTAATAATTAGTTTTCAGTGATATATTTTTATTAATTTAAAACAAATATTTGTTAATTTTTTAAGGACATTTTTGTCAATTTTATGTCATATTTACATATTTTTTTAGGTAATTTTTTAATGTTTTTAAGGTCATCAAATTCCGAGCCTTAGTTATAACATATTATTATATTCAAAAAAAGATTAGACCAAGTTTTGATAGCAAGTGAAGACAGAATTCATTCACGGTATATAGTGGTAGTCTATGATATAGGATACACGAGACGGTTTCCACTACACATACGTGTACGTGTACGTGCATACAAATACTTTTCTATGATTGGTATAAATTGGTAACTTTTAGTATACCAGAGAGTTTATACGTTCTTACCACACGGCACAAGTATAAATAACCACAATACCATGAAGTTAGATCTAGTTCAACTAAAGCACTGTAAAGTCACTACATCTCTAGTGCTCTAGTTCAACTATTTCCGTCCGAACGGTCTAATTTGGGTGATAGTATCAATCACAATTTTTTTTTATCTATTCAGAAGAAAGTGCAAGACGGGTATAAAACAACATTAACCGTACTTACCAGAATATTTTTCAAAAAGGGCATGTATAACCGTACCTACGTGCGTGTACAATAAACGTCCACGTCCACTCAAACAGTCCAGTGGAAACACACCTTAAATCTGGGTCCATAGCTGTAAGTTATATCTTCGGTCGTCCTGTGTCAAAAAGTTGAACTTAACCAAACTCTGGAAATTTCCTGGAAAATCATGGTTGGTGATTAATACCATAATTACCACGGTCAATCAAAATACGATAAGAACAGAATGACATGACATACGAACTGTGAAACCGACTTAACGTAACCGCATTTACGTTGGTCACCTCGACCACGGTATAAGCTCAGCATCCATGTTTTTGTATATAATATATATTATGGTGAACCCACGAACATTGTGTTTCCGTTGTCGTACAAAAATGCGATATTTTCCAGCCATTGTTTATGCGTCCGTCGCGTTGTTCGTTTCTCAATCAAAATTTTTTTTCATTTTTCTCGCTGTCGTCTGTGAAAACGTATAATATTAGCGTGTTTTAATTTTCAGTGCGATGAAATTCAAGCGTAAGGAGTCTTATTCCACGTATTTTTGCGAACGCCGTCATCGCATAAACGCGTCGCCCGTTTCCCGAGGATTATAGGTATACAACCAGGGCATAGACGTACGTCATATAACGTAATTTATATCTTTCACAGATCCCTACTTGCCGGTAAGTTGCAGGGATATACTATTTACGATTATTCATATGCTTCTGTGACCAATTTTGGTTTTATTTAGAATGTGTTATATTTAGTGCTTAGGTACTTAAAATACGTTGATATATTTTTAAAATCTTATTTTAACTTTTGTATAATTATTAATTAATCAATGGCATACTAGTAGCATTATGAACCATCCGTTGGTTTATTAAAATTTTTAAAATAATATTTATATATGAATTGTTATATATTCTGAGTTATTATCGCTTCGTTTATTGTAATTTATACATACTACAATGTGATACGATATAAAAAATGTGTGTAAAATCAATGTTAAGCCTTGGTGAAGTAGTCATAATGTTATGCCCCATGTCACTGTCAGATAGTTTTTAGTAGATTTATCATATAAAATATAATTCAATAAAAAAAAAGATGAGCATGTTTAAAATATCACCTTGTATGTATAAAAAATAGTGTTATTATTGGAACGTTAATAGAATAAGTTTAAAAAAAAAATACTTACCTAAAGTAACAACAGTAACATGTATCTGTACTGTAATAAATCACAATAATATTAAATTCCTTTTTTATATGCAAATTTGAATTACTTTACTAGGTACCTAGAATTTAGTTCGGTGTACGCAAATTGTATCTGTGAAATTGATATGCATTATTAAAAATTCATATTTTTAAAATTAAATCTGCGGATCACAGATAAAGATAGATAAAAATGTTTAATATTATTGTATGACTTTTTTTTTTATTTTTATAATATTTAGTTACTTATTGCGGAGTAAGCATTGTCCCCCTCAAATACCCTATAATAGTATAATTATGGCTGGCAGAAACTTATTTAGAATTTTGTGCTCCAACACTATTTTTGAAAGTAAAAATTAATATTACACGATTAAATACCTAGTAAAAAAACAGCATTATTTATTGAATTTCTATGGTAAGCAATTTAATATTGCTATAATAATATAGAAGATAAGTAAAGGTACAACAGTATTCAGTGACTAAAATTATGACTTTCCTCGTTGGAAGGGATATCCTCGTATCAACACGAACAAATCATTTTTTTACTGTAAGAGTCTATTTAGTGCGCTTCATTTGTGTGGTAAATATAGATTTTTGTTATCTACCAGACGCCACAAACAACAATTCTCCAAGGTTTTATTGGTATAAAACCTTACCATTATGTACTGCACATTGGTTCCTAAGCCTAGTTCACACTATATTAGTACTTAGGTCAAATAAGAAGTTGTTTAATAACTACTAAAACGCTTTAGTAGCTCAAAGTTTACAGATATTAGTATATTAGTGAGCACAGTGAGCATTCATTGGTAAATTATTATACAATGGATGATTAATAAAAAACTATTTTACGAGTAGTTCTCAGACAATAATGACGCCAATGGCGGTGCCACTAAATCGAAAAAAATCAAATTAAAACTAACGAATTTGGTTCACTGCATTTTTATATTTAGCTACTAGTAAGATGCGGAAGCTATACATAATAGACTACGCAAACGCTGTGATACAAATTATGATTACCTACAGCTATGTACTTATGTATCAAATTTTGAATTTTGTAAATTCTTGTAACTGTTTTTATAAATATCGTGGAAATTGAAAACAAAACTTTTTTAAATATTTAACAAAATAGTACTTAATTCTGAGTCAACAATTTTAAAGTCAAAGTGCTTAAGTGCTGGTATAATAAACTTGACGTATCAATAATTAATTTATATCATTTTATTTTAATCCCACGTGTTACAAACAAATATTTGTTTGAGCAATTTATGGCTTTAACATGGGTAGATGGGTGACGATTATTTATTGTTAATTTAATGCGGGCGTCTATATTTTTCAGTTCTAAAAATAAGTTTTGAAATATACGAGTGCATTTCATTCTTTTTTGCGGCTCTCGTTATCGATAACATAATACTATACGAAAAACATTTATAAATCTATTAAAATAACTATAAACTAAAACTAACACTAGTGGCATTAAAAACTCATTACCCATTAGTATTATTAATTATTATTTATATCAATTTTTTAACAATAAAAACAATTAATAAAGTTAAAAATATTGGAAAACCGATTAAATGTAACACTTAGTACATAAATATACAGAATATCAATGATAACTATACACATTTGTTATTTCCTTTACGGGAAAAGTAATACCAGCACGATTATTATTATTATTTTTAGTACCAAAATTAATTACCAATGTATCGTGTACTTGATTTTGGATTTTTATAAAACTAAACGTTTCAAAATTAAATCATATTTGTTTTATTTATTATAATTTATAATATATTAGAAAATCTGGACATAATCCTAATAATTAGATCATGTGATTTAAGAATTGAAGGCATCCACTTACCACGCATTTCATAGATCTGCTGCAGCTAGACAAATTTCGATTCGATCTCGCGTTTTGTACATAAATTATATATTTTATAACTAGCGTCTAGCACAGTAATTCAGTATTACCATAGAATAAGTATATGTATATTGTACAGTGTGTATACACACTGTACGCCCTTGTCCTATGTACGGAGTGATTTATTTAACTGGCTATATGTATTTTCCAAGGAAAATTTTGTTTTGAGTATGTAGTTTGATATTTTTATAGTGGTGCTATATATTTACAAAAAATAAAATAAAATCTATCATTATGATAAAAAGTAGTAAACATTTTGATTTAAAATATACCACGGATACTGGTGTATTTCAAAAATCACAAGTAGGTATACACTATACAACAAATTGCACGTTTAAATACAGAGTGCCCAACGTATAAAAATCCTTAATCAAATATCGTTACGCAAAAGTCATATTTCAACGTAGTACAGTTGTCTAAAACGCGTATAATCTATGTTGACTGATATAATGTGTGCCGAGTGTATATAATAATATGCACTCACTTGCGGCCGATGTTCCGCACTTATCACTATTTATTATTCTCGGCGCGTTGACGCACGATACACGGTACACATATAATATATAATAACAATATAGGTACGCTTGTATACCATAACGATTTAATTATTACAATATTAGGTATGTTAAATATTCCCTAAAGAAATATTATATCATTTTTTTTTTTGTTTTTTCATATCTACATGGTGATTCAGTCTTATTCGCTCAAATTTATAAATACATAATAAAATAACAATTTATAATGCCCTTATGATAGCTTATTTTATGATCGAATATTTACTATTATACATGTATATATAATGCATACGTGAATAATAGCTGATTAACTATTTTCACTTACAATTTATAGATTTTGAGTTATAACGTATGAATGCATATTATAGATGTATAAGTGTATGATTTCGCATTCTGAAGAAGAATACTTAAATTAATACACGTTGATTTATAAATATCAGATATTTAATAAACCGATATTTTTAAAATACCTATATAATGCTTAACTAATATTAGCATTATATCAACATTAAAAGTGTTTATGTGAATTTATTGTGGCATGCCAAGTGATGTCCTCTCATAATCTATAGTGCGCCACTGACTCTGTTCAACTAAACTTCAAATGTTTATAAAAAGTGTGTAACTCATGATTTTCTTGAACATCTTTAATTATGTAAATTTATATTACAATTGCATGCGTCTTTATAATACCCTTTTCATTTTAAGCACTAATTATAGTAGATATATATAGTACACTTGTACACGACTTCGCAAAAATGTAAACACCTTTCGATTACCATTTAAAGCACATTGGTTAATCTATGTTTTTATAATAAAGTAATGACGTACATCGTATACTGTGTATTAAAATCTGATTTGACCATGATACTTTTGAAAATCATAGTTGTTTAACCCACAAATAAATTTTAAAATAATTATAGATCACTTGTATATAAAATACAAATGTATATAACTAAACGATGCGTGATATTTCGAGGTCAATTTAATCTACCACATCATGTTGTCATGATTAATGCGACGATAACACGGAATTCTAAAATCAAATTTATTACACACTCTCCATCCCTTGGAATAATAATTATTATGATAATAGTTTTGAAAAATATGTATGTACACTCAATACAGTGTACATTATACAATGTATGTATATTCTTAGTTTACTTATTAGTTATTTATAACATTTCAAGTGACTATAAATAATATATTTAATTAATTTTAAACCTTTTATTTAACATTTCTGTAATTTAGTTATATTTTTAATTTATTTTTCTAGTAAAAATAACTTTATTTGATATAAATACATATTATATATTAATGATTTCCTTAACAAATTAAATAATAATTATTTATTAGATAGTATTTATTAATATCTAGGCTAAAAAAAAAATATTAATTCTTGTGTTGTATGATATTTACGATATACCTTTATAGACAACTGTACAATTTTTTTTTTCACTATGTTGTCTTTTATTAATTTTTAATGATTTTAATATCAATGTTTATTCACTTAATTATTACTATTTTTACAACTACATCCAATTATTAATTATTTACTTTTTAGTATTCATATTTGTATTTATAGGTTTTGTTTTAGATACATTTATTTTTATCATAAGGTAAAATATTAAGTATAAATTTTCATCTTAACATTAATTGAAATATATAGATTAGAATATTATTACTTTTATTGGACAATAAGAATACATGTTTTGATTGTAATTTACTTTGTCAGCCCTATTTACTAAATTAGCCAATCGCTCGAAATAAATCAAACATATTTGGATAACGAATTTTGTACATTAACTGAATTGATAATTTATATTTAGTAGAATATAAAAGTTTTTTTTTTATTTATATTTTCGTCGGTTTAAAATTGTCCCAATTATGTAAGTAAAATAATAATATTTACCTAGACATGTGCGTACAATTCATATAGTTTATCTAAACAAATATTACTAGTTGTATATACTATTACAACTGTTTAAGTTAAAGTTCTAAACTTCATTTAGTTGACTAATTAACAAATTAACAAATCATCTTTAAAATAAAATAATTGTTACACATTTTTACAGTTAATATGTGTTTGAAATATGTCGTGTGAAAACGTCATATAAACATTTTTTTTTCATAACACATAGGGTACAAAGTGTGTCATAATTTGAAGGTAATAATTTTTGCAATTTTAAAATGCTCAATTTTTTCATGTATTGCATTGAATATATACATAGTTATACATATATAATATAAGGTGGATTACAATTCCTATTATCTTGATAAACGAAAAAGTAGTTTTTTTTTTGTACGAACATAATCGTTAATATTCTCTAGTATGTGCATCTAAAAATGCTTAAAAATTAAATTATAAAACCGTAAAAATAAGCTTTGATATTGTTTCGCAGCAATTTATATTTGATTCATTAAGTGAATCGTTTTTATATATTTTCATATAGTACGTATAATTATTGACTATTTGATTAAAATTGTAACAATATTACTTTATTTTAGTTGAACAGACCGATGATACTACACTCGTGAAACCAAGATAAATTTTTTTGAATTAGTTATATTTATTATTCAATTGTTAGCCATTACATAAATAAACGGATATGAATCTAGTGGAATTGTTTTAATTATTTTCAAATTTAAAGTCATTCCCGACAATACGAAAACAAAATAAAGCATTCAACTTTTTCAACTTTTTATTTACAAACAAACTTATTAGCTATATAATATAATACCTTAATTCTTAGTTAATATTCTTTGAAAACTACGTGTGACTTATCTGGATAAAACGAGAAGTATTTTTTTATCTTATACTGATTTATACCTCTTCAATTCATCAAAAGCTATATTTATTTTAAATCAAGATTCAAATAATATATTTTTTTTTAAAACCATTTAAAAGTTCAAGTTTATTTTGATTGGTTATTATATTATATTGGGGTATTATAATATTTTATGATAACAATTATATTGTATAATATTTCAGATTTTTATTTGAAAACAATATGCATAATAATAATATGTAGGTAAAACAAATATTGTAAGTTGAGAAAAATAATTACAAATAAAAATATCACCTAATATAGCGTTACAACATTAAACAAAAACAAAACCTAATAAGTGAACATCATATTAAAAATCATAATCACGTATAATTTGACATATATAATCCAGTAATCTGGTAATCTGCAATATAGCTGGTACTAAAAATTTTTACAAAGAGATTCAGTTTTATTAATTTCAATTATGCTTCACCTTTAATCCACGTCACCGCGGTTCCGGCAACCAAACAGGGTGTTGAAAAATTTAAAATAACGAAAAAGTTTATTTAATATTAATATATATGATAACGCCGCATGATAGGTGCAATATTAAGTTTTCAACAAATGTATACTTAGTATGTGAATAGGTTTTTAGTTTGTTATATGGCTAGAAACTACGATCGTATCTTTATGTAATCAAACCATATTATGTATTATAATATGTCCAAGCATGGTTGAGTTCATGTGACCGGGATTTTTGTCTGGTGCAAAGGGTAACTCGTTTGCATCACCTCGCCAAATGTTGCATACACTAGGTTAATAAAAAAAACATGTCACAAAAATCGATATTTTATTTAACAAATCTAACTGACCAATAAAATACTATAAATAATAAATATTACATAAAAAAAAAAGTTATATAGAGGTGAACATAATATAGGTATACTCCCAGAGCTTAGGCGACATTTGTTCATGATATACCATATAAATATATAATATTATATAACATTAAATGAATGTACGTATTTATGTTTATACTAGGTATGAAGGTACATGAAGTTCCAATTAATGTGCTCGATGTAGTGTAGGTTATTTTGTTAACACTAAACGATTGATCCCATAAAATATTTTTTATTTGCTTATTTAATTATCACGTATAACTATTAAATAAATTACAAATATGATATTATACATAAAATATTATAATAAATATATTATAGTAAGTCAAAAAAACAATTAAAATAAAGAAAATTAAAGATTACTTATAATTCATTGCTTAATAAAACTATTATAGAAAACATTTTCCAAATCAACTTTAATATTTTCTAAAAATTAAAAAAAAATGATACGAAAAAAGACGATTTTGTATTACATTTTGAACGAAATAATGTAATAATAGCCCATTGTTATAATTAATTACTAAAATACGAGTTAGATATTCTATAACATATATTTAATATTATAATACCTATTATATATGTCTTTATCTATATAAATTATATTCTCTCGGCTCGGATGACATCCATCTCGACATAAGCACTATTCTTACGAATCTGTCTCCAACTGTGATACGTTATAATTATTTAATTGTGTTATATTTTTAAATAATATTTATATTAATGTATTCTTTTTAGTATTTTTAGTATATGAATTGTATCTTTACTTAATATTATATTATAAATAAATACTACTGCAGTTACTAACTTTTTTACTTATTACCATAGGTACAGGTCAGCGTTATTTTCTCACACAAAAACAGTGTATCAATGGTTATTTAATGAATAGGTATATGATGATTCTTTTACAACAGAGCACTCGATATTCATGCAACCTAAAATAGCAATTAAAGATAGGATCGTTTTAACTTTGTGGATTAGAATAAGGAATATCTATTGTTCTACGACAAAATCACTTTGAATATATATATATATATAAATATATATTTCGACATAAATGATCTATCTAATGAAAACCACTAATAATAGTTATAATATATACCTATCTCATTAAAATCGTGCGTGAACACACGCTCGACAATCTAATTTTAATTAAAACATGTATAGATATAGTATAGCCAAAGTAGCTACTTATTAAAGACGTAATATGATTAACATCATTGTTATATTATCATCTTCGTCATAATTATTACTATTACCGTTATATTAGTTTGTGAACTGTGCGTTTTGCCTGTAGTTGTAGATGGACGTGTTCAAGGCGCAGTATCGACAATACATCTGACATGAACAATACGACGAGTGGATCATACATGGTCCAGCTCGACGACACCGCAAACGAAACAGTAGAGAGTTATTTGCTCCGAACTCGAGGGCCCAAACACCTTTCGCTGAACATCGTGTTGCCAATCACTGTGATCTATGTATTCATATTTGTCACCGGGGTGATTGGCAATATCGCTGTTTGCGTAGTGATTGTCCGCAACAACTTTATGCACACGGCCACCAACTACTACCTATTTAGCTTGGCTGTATCCGATCTTACACTATTACTTCTAGGTAAGTTCCCATGAATTTAAACTGCATGGTATAGTATTATACGTTCACCATTAAGAAAAAAAATGATAATTATATCTTCATAATATATGCCATGTGCATGCAATGTAAATTTTAATAATCAAAAATAAATAATAGGCAAGATAACAAGTACTTATACGAAACTATACCTATTATGTAAGCAACTAATTTACATTAAAATTCCATACCTATAATTATATTAAATATCCTGGTATGAAGATTTATCACTAATCATCAAAAAATTAATGATTTAAAATGCTTTTTTACAGAACAGTTTAAATCAAAAATTAATATAATTTTTTATTAACTTTTTTTCTTTTAATACTTTTACATTATAAGCTACATCTATCTAAAATCCATTTATACATGGAATTTAGAAAAATATTAAAAAATCATTATTATAATATAAAAATCTGACGAATTGAAAATTTGTGTATAAGTAAAACATGACAGCGATAAACTATATGCATTTATATAGTCATGTATACATGTGAACCAGAACACTTTAATTATGGCCATATATTTTTTTAGCTATCAATTCGTCATATAACAGAATCAACAGCGATTCTTTTTGAATTGGTCCAGTAAATTTTAAAATATATTTGAAAGCATACGACTTTAATGGTTTTAAAATATCTTACAAATGTATACATTTATAAGAGCCTAAAATAAAAAAAATTAAAATTAAATGTGTCTGTTTACGTTTTTTGCCATTTAAATAATGAGACATAATAAAAAGCGTTTTCTAACATTTTAATCATTTAGTTATACTATATTGTATAACAATAGTTGTTCAAATAAAAACACATATTTAATACATTATCAAAGTATCTAAAATTATATCATATTATACATATAATAATATCATACTGGAATGATGTTCTGAAATAGACAGTATTAAATCTAGCTGATTGCATTGATCAATAAAAATACTCTTTAAAGCTGTTTGTCGACGCGTATTAAATGGTATCCTTTATCCACGAAAATAATGAATGAATCCCGGTATTCTGGACAATCTAAAAAAACACAAATAATATCCTCTAAATAAATAATATTTTTTACAATAATATTTTCTGCGTAATCATCTGCAGTGAAGTTACTTTCTTTATGGCAAATAAGAAAGAACTTTGAAAAATAATCACAAGCGTAGATCATTTTAAGACCCGTTTACAATTATTAATTTGTTATGCTAGTATATAAATTGTTTTTAAATTATTTTTGACGCAGGTTCGTTAAAATATTATATTTAAATTTAAATTTAGTAAAAAATATGATGTTTAATATTTATTAATTTTTTTCTCTTATAATTAATAAAATAACATGAATCTAGTTAGTAGTTAACCTGAAAATAAAAGCAAAGACATTTCACGTACGGTTTTTTTTTATTTTAATAGTTTGCTACAATATTCTTTAAAAATATTTAGAATATTCTACATCTACGCGTAAAAGATCACTTGGTGTTCACATTTACATATCTTAATTAAAATGATAATATATATATATACTAGGTTAGGTTAGGTTAGGTGTAGGTACTGAACTTCGATTTCAAACTATAAATTTGCTTAATAAACAGCATTTCATATTTAATTCAAATTTGGACATCAAATAAAATTCATCATTAATACGGTTATATTTTGTACATAACTGCATTAATAATACAAATCCATACATATTAAATTTAATAAATTGTCAATCTTATTAATAAAAAACCTAAAACATGAAAATACGCTTTTATAATATAAGTAGGTACTCAACATATTTTGAATAAAGAGAACATGCCGAGTATAATTTTATGATTAACTGGTATTTTCTAGTATTTCAATCTTATTATTATCAATTCTCTCAATTTAAAAGTTTATTTTTAATTTAATTTAAAAAGAAAATCTGCTTACAGTTTTTTAATAGATTGGCATGTAAGTCATTGCATTATCTTTTTTACAGCTAAATTACCGTGAACAAGAATTTATGAAACGATAAAAAATAATATGTATAATAATAATAAAAAAAAAAACAATATACATTGAGCTTTATTCATCATCTTTCCGTTGTGCGCTTGATACCATTTATCTTCTTTATACCTTACTCTGTGTATGATGTCTGTAGTCTGTTAATAAAATTTGATTTAATTGATAAGTAAAGTAAATGGCAATTTCTAAGATATGAAACATCTGGTATGCATTACATTGAATAATTTAAAATTAACGTAATTTTTAAATCAAAATTAACATTATCTTAAAAAAAGTTAATATAATTTTTTTTTTTTTTAAATGTATTAGTATTGGCTTATATGATGTTATAAATTATCCATGCAAAATTTACCTTTATATTATAATATTACCAGTTGAATAGCCAAGATTTCTTAAAGGGAAAGGAGCCAAAAAAAATAATTAAATAAACAACATTCAAATAACAGTGGTTTGAAATTTTCAAATATTTTTAACGGGTATCGCCCATGAAGTGCAATTTGCACTAGTTTCATGCGTGTTCCGAGGCCTACATAAAAACAGTTTTGGCTATGGATTTGCAATATTTTTGAATTTATGTAAATAAAACATGAAAATTGATAAGCATTAATGCGTTATACATTAAAACTTATAAACTGTAGCATGAAGAAAAAAATTAATTTAATTAAGTATCGAAAAATAAATTTGGGGGCCTATAATATGATAACTGTACTATTTCATGGAAAACCTTTGGGAGCCACTGTTTTTAACAATATTTTTATTTCGTCCAGTCCAATATTTGTACCCTTCTTAGAGATCTTTTTATAGTAAGTTTTAAACGTTTTACAAATCCAAAGTCCGTTGTTACCTTTGTACTTTGTAAATTTGTAATCTCTCTTTTTTGCTGTTATCAATAGTTGCACAGAATGGTAACACAGATTATATACATTTTATATTATCTGTGATGGTGATTATAGTCCATGCATGTGACACTTATCAAACCACGGAATTCTGATAAACAATAAACATTTATTTATTTTTTAATTTAAAATCCTAACCGGTACATAGCCATAATTTGTGTATTATTTTTTATATATATGATACGGCAAGTGGGGGGGGGGCATGGCCCCTGTGGCCCCCTGGCTACGCCACTGAATATTACTTAACAATTTTAGTTTGTCGTTTCACTTTATATTTTGAACTATTTTTCTTGTTAGTGGCCGTCTTTTCATTTATACATTCACCCACATATCCGAACAGTTGTAACACATTCTTTAATAATATTTCACACCTAAGTTCACGTAAGAAACAATACATTCTATTACAATACATCTATCAACCTACAAATATTCATACGAACCTAAATATTGTCTATAACTGTTTAATATTAACTAAAAATGCTGATCTCTTAATGAGAATTTTCTTATTTTTCTATTAACATAATATAGCGTTCTCGGGTACCTACACACTTTTATTGTAATATGGTTAATATGTATACCGATCGTTTATCTATTACAGCCTAAAGATACATAATATATATAAACTAAATTTTACATAGATAAAATACACAAACCAATTCTAAAGTAATTCTAAAACATAAGTCGTGTTTTATTATAAAAAGCTATGACAATATACTTATAATATTACAATATAATACTTTATACATTTTAAAAACTACTGTAATGGCACAGTAACCATAATTTAAGCTGTATTTACAGTAATTACAAACATCGCTAACAGTTAGATTGTATATTAATGTTAAGAGATGGTATAATGGTTTCTGCAAGAAAATGTAAATAGTTAAATTATTAACATATATGTATTTAGTAGTTTTCAATAGCAAATACATTATGCATAAACACTTCATATTTGAATTAAAATAATAATTATTTTTAAATATATTTTTTTAATATTAATTATTTCACGTAGACATATATTACATATTATGATAATTATTTAATAATTCCCATTATACGAAAATGCCAATCTTATTAATTTCTTACTATTTTTATGTACTTTTATGACTTATTGAAATGTAAATACGTGACAAAAATTTAAAAAAAATCAAAAATTACAATAAAGAGGTATACCTAACGATGTTTAATGGAGGTAATCAAACAATTAATTATTAGATACATTTCTACTATGATATGTTAGTTTCCAAAATTGTGATTTGATTTTAATAAGTATGTATACATTGTACAGTCAATGAATTTAAAATATTTCATTAAATTTGTTTCCTTGTTAAGATGAATAAATATTTATTATTGAAAATTTACAATATATATTTGTTAAATGGTTTGTTTTCAAATTCTTTAAAAATGAATGATAATAAAAAATCTAGAATAAACATGTAATTTGATTTCTCCGTCTTCACATATAAGTATAATTTAGACAACTATTTGAAAAAATGGAAATAAAAAAAATGTAAGAACTTTTCCAAGTTCAAATTTACTATTGAGAAAGTAGAGAAACGTTAAGAAGTCAAGATATCAAGAAAAATGTTCAAATTATAGTCACTTAATAATGAATAGTGTTCGTACCTATAAAAAAAAACCCCCCAAAGAAACAGTAGCATAATGGATAAAACAAAGTTTTTTTGTTTAGATACGTTTTATTTATAATTAAAGTTTATAATAAATTGTTCGACTATACATATAGTTTGAGTAATATCCTTAAGCTACAAGTTATAGCACAATGGAAAATTCCGGATTTAAAAAAAACAAAAAAACGTCTCGTTAGCAATATAGTAAATACAAATAATGTTATAAATATACAATTACAGTTTAAAAATAAAATCATTTTTATTATAATACTAGCTGTCTCCGTGAACTTCCTTTGCCGAACAAAATACATCCGTGTTACATTTGCTTACCTAATGCTAACATTTAGTGTAACGCTTGTGTAATAATAATATTTTTTATTCTCTGATTTGATAAATAGATGATATTTCTAAAATAACAACTTAACATTGTTATCTTGCCCAATTTGTCCCGTGAAAATTATTTTAAAAGTAAAAGTATTCTTCAAAATTCAAAGTTAATATTGATATTTTAATATTTCATCGTAAATTACTCGTATATTATTCTTTTTTATAGTCGGGGACATAGATTTATTATAAATTGTATTCTGAGCTTGCATGGGAGATCAAGCAACATAGCAGTTATCCTCGTACACTTCGTTATCCATTAAAACATATGCCTTTTATATATAATTTAAACTTTATTTAATTCGGTATTTATACTAGTAATTCACTGACAATACGGCGTTTCTTTTATACCTTTATGTGCGAATTTGGCGACTATTTCAAAAATTAATAACTTGATTGTTAATTAACATATAAAATTGAAAATGGGCATAAAACCTTCTCCGTCTGAACGAATGTGCGGTGCTACATCGTCGTATCTCGGCTTTAGTATACCAACTAGCTGAATAACCTAGCTTCGCCCGTGTGTTGAATAATCGATTCCTATATAAATTGGTTTTTATTATAATTAAACTATTTAAAGCCTAGCCATGTAATATATAATATTTTTTATAATTAACTTTATTTATGATATTTTAATATTTATAACTGAAATGACAAATAAATTTAAATTGGAAATAAGTGATTTACTCGTAGGAATAATTGGAACAACTTTGTGAAAAAAAATTTTTTAATTAATTAAATGACACGCTAAAAACCCGTAATCTTTAAATACAAACAAATCCCCCAGGCCCCAACCACACCAGACAAAAAAAAAAAAATGAAAAATCGGGCGATGTGGTGACACTCAGGAGAGTATTTGGAACAACTCAGTGAAAAAAAAAGTTAAATAGTGTCGTCACAAAATTATAATATAAAAAAAGACTGTTCTTTAATATTATATACATAAATATATATATATTTAATCGTTTAGAAATCGATTAGAAATCGTTATTTTTTTAATAAATTTTTATATTCATTAATCATTATTTTAAAATTAACTGAAAACATTTGTAGGTAATACAATATTGATAATTTTTTTAATTTTATTAATCTCGACTTTTCCAGCAAAAAAACTTTACCGTTTTTTTATTAAATTAAAATTTTATTTTCGTGACAAATTATGCCACTGATACATTCATATTTTATAGCTTAATATTCCGTGCACGAGGTTAGGACCATAAAACTATGCATAAAACACGATCCATAATGTGCTCACGCATTAAAAAAAAACTACACAATGATCGAATGAGCTATTCCCGAAATCATCGGCATCTTAGATTCACACGCGTATTATTTATTTAAGACATATCCATATCTACATTTCCTATTGCAGCGCCACCAGCTGGATCTAATCATAAATCTAAAACATACAGTGATCCAATTAAATATACAAAAAAATGTTATCAAAATCGGTCCAGCCATTTAGAAGAAATTCAGTAATAGTTTATAAACAGTTATACAGATACAAATGTAATAAATTGTAATAGACGTGAAATGTTGTTTTTTAATTTAAGTAATGGGCATAGGTATTAGGTCATAATAAATAATTGTTGTTATATAATATTATTGTTATTATTACAATATATGAATATTATACGTCATTGTATTAAACTATATAAAAATAAATCAATACTTATACTTATACATGTATACGTAATAATATATTGACGTTACTCGTATTAGACGTTAACGTAAGAGTATGTCTGAATAAATAAAAATGCTCAAAAATATTGTACCTAACCACCAGCTGAAATTCAGGTCTGTGCACGCTCTTTACTACAGCTCTCTGACTTATGCAGTTTAACGTCCCTGTACACTTCATTATCTACATAAAATTTACGACGATTACGATGAAAATACGATTTATTATTTAGTTCTTTATCGTCAATTGCAACCATCGTGGTCGGAAATTGAATTTTGCTAAAGGTGGGCACTATATTTTATGAAAAATTGTAATATATTATCATTTCTTATAATATTATAATACAAATAATTTACAAGTATAAGTTAAAAATTAGGTTCCCACATAGTTATATTTAGAAAAATTATTTTAAAATACTTTTCTTTTTTGCTGTTTACTACTTTTTAACTGTTGTTATTCATTACCTATTTGGACATATTTGTTTTTTATATCATAATAGACACTAACACACATTTACGACGATGATACAGAATAAATTCCAATCCTAACATAAATAATTCATTAATTTTATAATTACTAGAACAGTTTTAAATATAATTTAAAAAGTTTGAATGTGACCCTTTTACACGGCGTCATTAAAAAACTGTTGACACTATTAGTGTAAATGAAATTAACAAGTAAATAATTTTTAAATATCTTATAAATACCTAGTAATAGTAATTTAATTTAAACTATGTTATGATATTACCTAGTTACTAATTCAACATCCTGATAACCTGATATATTTTTTGATTTTATATATTCATATATTTTACGATTCAATGAAATTTCACTGATAAATATTTATTGTCCACAAATCGAAAACTTTAGTAATTAGATAATTCATTTTTTTAAAAATCTGTATTATTTACCTTCATATCTCGATCAAATACTCAGCATTCTGAATATTGTGTCATATTATTACTGTATTTTTCTCATTGAAATTAAAATTACAACCATTTAACCTCGACAATAATATATTAACTGGAGTTAATGTCATTGTGGCATTGTGTGACGTATACGCGTAGTTGAGAGTCGAAACTCGGGTGTGTTACGGGTTTCAACTATTCACATACAATCGCATGAAGAAATGTTTTTGACTATTTAACAGCACCCGCTAACCCAGATTAAAAGTTATACATCGACTTTTCAATTATTTTATTCAAATAAGGAAAAATAAATAAATTGGTATGGTATTTTTCAAATAAAAGTTTAAAACATATTAATATATTTTAATGTATCCATGTATAATAAATTGTACCTACCAACATTGTACTTGAAATTTGGATATTATGTTATGGAGTTGTTTAGTTTTGTTTTTTAATTATAAATTATAAAAATAAATTATTTATTCTAGACTAAATTGTAGTTATTGTATAATATATATTGAGAATACCATGTAATGACATTAATTTATAAAAATATTAATGACCCATTGAAATATCTCATTTGTAAAATATAGCTCAGTAGCATAAAGTGTTGTTTTTATTATAAATTGATAGCCTGTAAATGAGATAATAATATTTTATTATTAGTAATACCCATTTACATAATTAACGGAATTAAGCAGTATCGGGAAATCGAAAAGAGATAACGCGTTATATTAATATTTGACGTTCTTACAATATTATTATCGTTTATTGTATCAAAATACAAAGTTAGAGAGCTTATGGTATAAAAATAATGTTTTGTGAGGCGTTTCAATAGCATATTATCAGATAATTCCTACGCATCCTTATGATGAAAAATATCTTGCAATTTCTCCATTCCTTTGCGATAAATTATAAATCATAATTTCTGTTATACTGATAATAAATGAAATCACTGTTTATTATATACGTGAAATTAACTAAAATATGTGTTCCGCGTGACATTATTGATAACGTCCATTTAAAATAACGAGTGTAGCGATATATATTTTTTACAACGCGGTATTTTTTTTTCTTTTGTTGTTGAAAAATTATTTTTGACATACCTAGTACTTTTATTATAAAGTATTTTTTTTAGAAAGTCCTGTATAGCTTCCCTTGCCACCCTAATCTATTGTTGAAAGATTTTTCAAATATGTTAAGACTCATGAAACATCATTAATTAAGACTATCGAATTACTGTTTTTGAGGTTTGTTTCGACAATGATCTCATATTAATATTATAATATGACATATAGTTTTATTATAGATGCTGGTTTATACCAAGTTTACCTAAACATGAATGACGCCACTAAAATCTTAGCTACAGTATTCTGTCCATTTGACCATTTACGTCTTTTAATTTGTATCATATTAATTTTGATCAATATTAAAATAATATTATACATATTATGTACATACTATAGTATTATAAATTTCCGTATAATTAGCCATTTGTTTGATTAAAATTTATTATTATTTAACTATTGCAATGATGACTGCCGTATTATATAATTATCATCATGTTTATGTGTGATTTTAATTTACAATAATATTATAGCAAAACAACTATTCATTTTTATCCAAAAATAATAATAATAATATTATATATATATTGACCCTGATCAACAATTAAATACGTAAGTAATAGTGTAATAATAATACATTATAATCCGTAATAAACATTTAATCGTGACTAAGTTTAATAATATAACACTATATATTATAAAAAAATTTTATTTAAAAATTTTTTGTACGATTATTTTAACTACTTATATCAAATTTTTAATCGTTACCTATTAAGATAGAAATACATAAATGCATTTATAAGGAACATAATAAAACAATATAAAAGTTTAGTACAATAATTATTTTCCATCGTTAAATAATAAAACTAAACTAAAAGAGGTTAACTAAAAGAGACTTTACTAACTGCATAATAATCAAAAATAGCAAAAACATTTTTGATAAAGTTATTTGTAATTTCGTATTTTATTGTAGGTTTATTTATATTCTTGAAATACAACGAGATTTCTCCATCAACGCGTGTCATTTGTCCATTTATAACAGACAGCCAATAGGGCAGTTTTAAATTTAATTATTATTTATTCATTGTTATATAATTAAGCTTTTGTCCGAGTTAGTGGTATGATAATATAAATAATTTAAAACTTTAATTTTATAACAGAGGCACTTTAAACTGTAATATTAAACAAATATTGCTAACATAAAATGCTAAAAATAAACTGTTTGTCAAAATTATAAGTGTCTAGGGATTATTTTTTAAGTAATATATTTTCGTCAAAGGAATCAAAATTTATTTTGTTGAAAAACAATACTACAAATAGTACATGTTTTATATCATATATTTTCGTCTTCTCGGTAATTGTACAGGAATAAATGACTTATTTGTGTTATATGTCTAATCGAGAGAAATAAGGAACTATTATATAATATGATGAAACTTTTGAAATACTCATTTTATTCTTCTTTTATTTATTTTTATAGTAATTTTAAATTAAGTACTTTAAGTAATATATTATATTAAATAGGTCGGATAAATTGTTAAAAGGTTTCAGTCCTTGAAAACAAATGAAGAAACGCAACTATCCCTAGTCTATGTGTAAACCTCTCAAATATAAATAATATAATAATATTCTTTTGCTAATAGTAGTAATATCTACACTGTCAATTTAAGCTTTTGCATTTCAATTTTAACTTTAAGCTATAAAAATAAAGAATAAAATAATATCTATAATAAATTATCATTAAAATGTTTAATCAGTGATTGATATATTAATTTTTTTTTTATAAAATATATAATTAAACTTCAAGAATAAAAATACATTCTCCATCTATATATGTTTAAAAACTATCATAGTTATTAATTATTATTCAATTATTCAATTATTTCAATACATTGTATGAACGATGTATAGTAAAAACGATAATAACTGTTTTCCGATATGTTTTTAATCGCGTTTATATATTTATAACTTATAAGAAGGTGGAACTAGTGTAAAGTGTAAATTATAGTTGTTAAAATATGGCATATTAATAATATTTCGTAATATATAAAAACATATTCATGAATAATTAAGTTTTTTTAGCTACTTTAATTTCAGTATTAATTCAACAAATTTTCTATTCAAAACGGAAATCAATTACAAACATAAATGTATACAATATTATTAAGCATATGCGAGTTAATTGTTAATTTATGCTAAACTATCATAACTTCATTTATTCTTTTCTATTACCAACCACTCACTTCATTTTCTTTATAAGAATACCGCCGTCTCCTTACAATAAAATGGTATCATACAAAAGCTATTTAATATAGTACAAATACCTACTACTAGTAATTAATACAGAATATTATAATTAGAGTTATGTAATCATTCAACCAATACAATAGTCATGGTCTATCATGTTCTATCTACGGATACTTTAAATATGTTTAATAAATCTATTATATACGATTACAATATAGTTTTAGATCTAAGTTTAAACATACAAAAATATTTTTTTTTTAAATTCAGCAAAAAAATTAATTAAACATATCTGTTTAGTATGATTAAAATGTGCTTGTCGTTAAATATCTAAAAATAATATCTCGTTTAAAAAAAAATACTTCTTATGATTTAAGGATTATAGAGGTATGCAATCGCTACCGAGTGAAATGTTTCCTATCAAAGTATAATAATCTCCCGCTAACAAAAAATTATATTTTTTAAGCCTCTTTATTTTTATAATATACCAGCAATGATGTATGGGTAAAATCAGGTTTCCGGGTATATATGCGTGTTACAAATCATATTCCATTAAACTCACATCTTCGTAGTAGTAATATTAATATTATATATGTTTATGAGAAAAAATAACATTTTAAAACAATCAGCGGACCTTAGATATAATATGTATGTATGTATGTATGTGTGTATGTATGTATGTATGTATGTATGTATGTATGTATGTATGTATGTATGTATGTATGTATGTATGTATGTATGTATGTATGTATGTATGTATGTATGTATGTATGTATGTATGCATGTATGAATGACTGTATGTACAAGAAGGACTTGCTATAAAGAACGGTCTAAGACAGGATTACTGTATGAAAATTCACACTTTCCCATCTAATTTCAGACGACTCTCACACACCTAAGACCACCCCCCCACTCCTACAGCCACTATCGATTTGAACTCTCTGCTGAATTCATTAACAGCGGTCGTATAATATAATACATATTACATAAACGGTCTCGAGTGAATTGCAGCCATTGTTTATCATCGTTTACATATAAAACAATATAGTATATACAAACAAACCGACCAATGAACTATGATGTAGAATTTACATGCACGCACACACCACGCACAATAATTCTTGTTGTTAATACTTACATGTATATAGTATACATATACACGCCGCACTCTATCGAATTGATTATAACACGAATACATACTAAATCATAATATCATGGTATGTGTATATCGTTTTCGTTAATTATCATCGATGTATAATAATCACATGTAATAACAGTAATAAATATAACATTATTTGTATTGTACGTTTTTAGAAACCGGGTCATGAATATTTAAATCCACAATTTATTGAACATGCCAAATTCGTCAAAAATGTGTGTTATGAATTTCTAATTGGAATTTTAAATAGGACTTTTGATTTTTATTTGAAAATCAAAGTAATAAAAATAATAGTTACGAGTTACGTTTCAACATTTATTCACTCCCCAATAAACATGAATGTATTAATATTAGAAAAATTTTCAATATATTTGATAATAAATATTGTTCATAAAGCGTTCTCAATTGAATATGTGTTAGTTATATTCAATCCGGGTTATTCAATGAATATTCAATAATGTATAATAAAAAAAAAAATATACGAATGTGTTATAATAAATAAAATATTCATTTCATCTGTTATGTTAGAATAAATAATGAATATTCTTTCAGAATCAATATTTTACCATTAATTTATGATTATTATTCAAATAAATCTTCGGCGAATATTCAAGAAATAATTATCCACGATTAAAATGTAATATTAGTGGAATAAACAAAATTGAAAAACGATAGACAATGATATGTTGTTTGGTAATACTGCGACGTCCGTTAGTAGAGAATAACATAGGGCTGATAGACTAAATAACTTATAAAAACTTCCACATATACAATATCCACTTATACATTAGCAATTAAAATAATACACGTGTACAGGTTTACGAAATAATTTAATTTTAACTAAAACATTATTATAAGACGGTAATTATTCAATATTAATATTAATATTGAATATAAACAAAAATGATCTTACTCCGATAGATTTTTTTAATTTTATATAGCTACAAGTATTTAGTAAGATAGCTCAACAACTTTAAAGTATAATAGAATACAAAATATATTAATCACAAGTATATTATATGATAATGTGGTCATTAATTAAAGCTTATAATGAAACAAAGTAAATAAAATGAGAGTATAATATGTAGTAGAGTAGATAAGATTATACAAGGAAAAGTTGTACGAAAAAAATTAAGAAGAAATAGAGTCTTTGGTAATTAGAGCATTAAAAACTAGAAAGTTTTTGATTTTTTTTCTTGTCATCATAAGGTGTCACAGATGAACTTAACAAGTCACATTTAGTACAATTTGGTACACTAGGCAAAACATAGTTCTCTATCCGAAATTTGTTGTTCAAAGACATTATTAATTATAAGACTGCCGATAATATTGATCATAATAAATTAACGAGCGCATTGCAGCAATAATGGAACGAAAACAAAACAAATTACGTGTGTTTAAGCTGAAAGTTATGGCCAAACTAAACTCCGATAGTGTTATTGTTTGATTGATAATTTATTTAAAGTAATTACATTTGAAATAATTTATTCTTATAAATTTGAAGAATTCGATCCTTAGATATTATATTTATGTATTACTGGTTCTACTGAATTGTATGTGCTACAATGTAATAATATAATAACCACAAAACTTTTTTACAGTTTAGTTGAATTACTAAATTCTTTTGAAATTTCTACCACATTTGTAACGTAAAATTTAAAAGACCCTGTGTAGTTTAAATTGTATTACGAAACATCGCCAGAGCCCATAGAAATATATTGTTCCAATGTATACCAAATTTATTGCAATGATACCGATTAAGTGAAGTGGTGCACCGCGTGCGTATCAATAAAACCCATAAATCGAAACCACTACAGCATACAGTAGCCCGTGTGTTGTATAATATTTGTGTTACCCGAGTCCTATTCGTATAAATTATATAGAACACCGGCCATTTGCTATTTACAATAATATGCTTATTGGATTATGATGATCACATCATTATATTATTATACACTATACGCCGTGGTGAGTAATTATTATAATATATTACGTATTAAAGCAATTTCAAAAAGGCACACCTACATACAGACATATTTGGGCTTAATAAATCTAACAGAGGCGGAGACGTTTTATTTCCTCGTCGGCGGCTGGTTTTGTTTTTTGTACACCGTACCGTATATTTACGATATTGATATAATATACACATAATTTAACCGACCATTGCAGTATGCTTCACACTCGACCTCAACCCCTTCAAAACTATTTTGGTTCATCAATAGAATAACAACAACAGTTATAAAATTAAATAGGTTAATACTACTACTCAATAGTAAAACATGTCGTGCAGAATTAAACTATTTTAATTTTTAATACGTCATAATATTCAAAAATGACGATGCAAATGAGTAAACAGTATAAAACACATTTCACTAAGCGGGCTTACATTTTATATTTTGGACCATGTGCAAAACGAAGAATGCGTACAAATTGTATATATAAACTATAGTTTTTCTTCGAATTTTTGGAATTTATGACTTATCTTTATTATTGTGCAAAAGTAGTCAAAAACTTTCAAATAGCCGAGCTATCCATAAATTAGAAAACTCTGCGAAGATGCAGCACCTATCCCAGAGGAAACATTTTCAAAACATTTTAACCATTTTGGATAGCGACTGTTACGCCTTGGGATCCAATGAAAAACGATAATTCCCCAAAAGACAATTGTTGTCAACATAACCTTTTGAAAATACCGAAGGGCATACAATTTCTAAAATTGAAAACAATACAAATTAATGGAAATTGACAAGTATTCAATTATTATCACATATAATATGTAAGTATACTTTTTACATTATATGTTTTTTTTTAAATGTATAAATAATTATATGTGTGCAAAACTGTATGCATTACCTTTAAAATGTACCTTTACCTATCTTTCCGCCACGGCCTTTGAAAAAAAAAGCGACAAAATATAGACATGTACCATGACTTAAAATAAACAGGTTACGAAATGCCACTCTAATTATTGAGTCTCTGGCCAGTCGTTTGAAACCCGTGAGAACAATTTCTAGTGGACACATGGAAATATATTATGGTAATATATTTTAGTGTTATACTTATATTTTTCAATGATGATATTTGGATTTTTCCATTTAATTAATCTAACTTTCCAGTAAATCACAGCTCAAAATTGTATTTTAAATTTTTTAATTTTGAGTTTCAAACATTTGCTGCTGTTATTTATCTGAATTTAATATTTAGTGAGTAATATATACCTTTACCAATGCTAAAATAAATTATTAACACATAGCAAAAAAAATCATAGTTTACATCTACTTACTATTTATCGTATAATTACATTAGTGGAATACACCACACAAATAATATTTTTTTATTTACAACAAACTTATAATCATTTTAAATAACCATGCCCCCTTACTTACAAATTTCGATACAAAACTAACACTATTTTTTGTGCTACTTTATGCTTTTAATTCCCTCATTTTTGATCAATATTTTTCCAAGTTATTTAATTTTTAAAGTAAGAGGAGACTAGTGGAATATAGAAATTAAATCTAAGAAAAGTTTAAGAAACATTTTTTTTGGTTTTTTTCACCATGGCAAACATTAATTGCTTGAATATATTAAATATATTCAACCTTTGATTTTAGTTCAGAAGTCAGAATCTAAAATCATATTTGTATATTGGGAATAATTAATTTATTAACAGAAATATATACCAATTATTTTCGGAAGTAAATGATCCCTGTTCTCTTGTTGGACAGAGTATAGATAGAACGTAAATAATATGTAATAATTATTATATTATCAATTATTATGATTATTAATTATCAATATTTCTTATAATGATTTTAATTTATTTTAATTAAATTGCAATTTAAAAAATGTTTTTAATATGTTATACTGGAGTATCGTCATTACTGCAAACTAGTTCCGCCAAACTATTGCACCGTCACCGCTCACCTGCGTTGAACCTAACATGATTCTCACTTTGACAATCAGCTGTTTGTATTCAGAAAGCTTTTGGTTTCATATTTGTGGTTAGTGGTTACTTTTTATACATAATTTAGTAACCTCTTTATCTTAAACCGTATCGTTCACTCGCTGTCGTCGACCATTCGTGACGTTATCGATATTTGATTATCTCGCATCAATCGTCAACGAATTATTTTTTCAGATTAACTTTGATATACAGAGGTAATACCACTTTTTTTCCATTTTCAACTATAATAAGATAACTATGCAGGGTCAGGATTTCATTGCATTTACATATTTTTTTCTAAATATTTTAAAAAATAGCAGAATCTGCAAAATGTGTTTCATGATTCAGAGAACTAAAATCAAAAATGTAATTTTACATATGCGATTTAATGCTATTTTTGAAGTTAAAGATATTTCTGCAATTTCACCTATTTTTTTATAAAAATGTATGAAATTTATGAAATTACATTTTAATAAACATGTTCTTAAATTATTATCAATACAATTTTCAAAATAAATAGATTGTGATGACTACGTGGATTAAGGTGGTGTTTTTTTTGTCTATTACCACTGTGAATCTTATAATAGTTTTAACTATGTTTAGATTATTTTTTTTTAAGTTATAATAACGCATATATTTATGCGATTTTAAATTCTATAAAATTTAAGCGTTGCTGATAAATGATAACATAGGAAAAAGAGAAAACACTACAACCTACACACAGAGCTGTTTATACCTACATAAATACTATATGAAAACGCGGCATAATCATAATTTTATAATTGCCATTTTATGGTAAATCGACATTTATAAACCTACAGCCTTCAAAAGTACTCGAATTCGGTTCTCATGTTACAGTAAATACTAAATTATACACAACCATAATCCATACAAGCATCAAAAAGGTAATATCCATATTATATGTCATAGGTATTCAAGTATGTAGCAGTTAAATATAACAGTAAATTTACCCAGATAAGAATGACGGGACAAGGTGAACAACACTAGATCAATTTGATTTCATCCGATACACATATAAATGGAAACTTTTACGCAATGACTTGAATATTTTATTTGACTTCAATTTATTTATAGTTAGAAACGCATCTTCGAGTGCGATGTTCGGTGAATAAATAAATAATTAAACTTTTTGAATTTCAACGATACATACGTTTTACATGCACTATTTATGTATACAGTTGAAGTAACATTCAAGCAGTACCTATATGATAAATTTTTTTCGGGGAAAACATTTGATCTCACGTGTTCTGTAACTTATGTAGGGTCGATTTATGATAGATTGGAAGACCAGCAGATTTCCCGATGGACCTTTTTGATTGAATGCCGTTTTAGAATTGATAAAGAAAAAATTGTTAGGAAAGAAAAAAATGCAGAAATTACTTGCACAGGAAATTATATCAAAATGTATTGGAAAGTATAGATGCAAAAATAGTTGTAACCCAAAGAAATGATTTAATAAAAAAGAGATGAAAACGAAAAATGTTACATACAAGAATAAATTATATACAACAAAAAACATATAGGCTTCACTAATTAATCATTTAAACTACAAATACGATCGATTACAATACGATAAAATTTAAAAAATAAATAGCCATAGGCATCAGTTCAATTTAATTACAAAGACATTTTTGGAATGTTTTTTGTTGTTGTTTATATGTATTTTAAATAAAATACTTTACATGTTTTAAAGACAGTTATCTTTAAATTTAATTGTTGGAAGCTTTAAACATGTTTCCGGGTAAATTTCAAAGATCCATACAGTCCTTTAATTAACATTATATCGCGACATTAACATAAATATATCCATAACCTTTGTTTAACTGTAGATCACAATTTCAGTAATAGTTACGCATCTACACAGCTACTTAAAACAGGAAAATATTATGCTGGAACTACGAGAAGAATAACTATAGATTTTCAAACGTTTTATTAATTATTTATCTTTGATAAAATATTTTTTATTTATTTATTTTTTTTTATGCATGCTAAGTATATGAATTTTACAAAATACGCATTTTAAAAATTATTTATTATTTTGTTTTTGGTTAAAATTGCCGGAGTGGTTAAAGAAAACTCAGCAGATAAAATACATCATTATAACGGTTCATTAATGAAAACTTGTATATGTACTTACGTTCAACGCTGTAAATTAAACACAAATCGAGGTCGGGTCGGAGAGGTCATTCTTAAAGCGTAAATTGATATCATGTAACGTACGCGCGAAGGTATTATAACGAGAATTTTCAAAACAATTAAAAAGCCATCGTGGAAAATGAGTAATAAAACGATTAGAGTAGATTTAATTAAATTCAAAAAACAATGCGAACAAAGAATTTTTCAGAGTTGACTTTCCATATAAAAAAAACCTTATTATAGACGTGAATAAAATATGCACAACTGCTGTATTTGTAAATGCCGAATGTTATATATTTCTCCAATTCTCGTTCCATTCTTTGCCTCCTCACGGTCATTTATTTATTTGGCATTTTTTTTTCACTCCAAAACGTTTGATTTATTGTTGAACCAACAATAATTGAACTCAATTTTTCAAAATTATTAGTATAATGATTGTCAAAATAAAACTCACTACCTATATATTTTATGTATTATGTTTATATAATGGTCCGTTCTCAAATCGTGAATAATATAATGTCGGACGTTCCTACCATTTTGAAGAAAACATTTCGATTTCATGTTAAGTATAATATGGTAATTACAAAAGTACATTCAGTAAAATAATAATTATTTTATCAAAGCTATTATTTTAAAAATAGTTAATAAACAATAATTGTGCAACGAAAATAGTAGTTTAAATTGTATTGCGACAAATACAATACATTTATGACGTTTGATTCGGCAATTTATTAACAATATCATTAATATTGGGCATTTCATTATTATCAAAACAACGAATAATATCATAAGTAAATATCCACACAAAAAGAAGAAAAAAACCAATGTTGTATTATTTTAGACAAAATATATTATTACTAGTTGGAGAACCCAAAAGCAATGAAAACATTCAAAATAAAAATATTCTTTTATTTAAAAAAAAAAATCTTATCTGTTATGGGTAAACCAAACTTTGTAATAAATCAATTTTGGAGGGCAATGATTTATCATTATTTTTAAATTTTAAGACAACTACCTTAGTGACCCACCCATGTCGTGTATCACTATAACTTTATCGCCATTTTAATTAATATTACCATCAAAACTTTTTTTAGGTAGAATTTTGCAACTTCTAAATAAATTGGTAATTATATATACATATATATATATATCTAATGTCACCCTTAATAATTTAACTTCAAAATGTATATTAGTTTAGGTACTTATATAATTTTAGTTGATATAAAGAAAAAAAATGTCAATAAAATTATATAACGTGATGATAACTCATCTTTTTTCCGTACTACGTTTGATTTTAGTTTTTATAATTTCACATTTTATTTTTAAATATACATAGGAAAAAAAATATACAAACTTAATTAATATAAATATTTGAATTCTTACTTTATAAATTATCGCTTGTCAATGTAATATATTTTTAAAAATATCTAATTTTTTTAACCCCATTTATGATGTACTTTTTATTTACTTGTCAAAAATATTAAATTAAATATATTATTTTTCTTAAACTAAAAGTACTCTTGATCTTGTAAATTCTAAATAGCTAAATATCAAATATAAATTGTTAATTTCACATACAATAATACATAATGACAATATAATAGTATATATTGTTACACTAAAAACTAAATGAACTATTTTTTTACCTATAATATAATATTTCCATAAAATCGTTTTTCAAGTAGCTATTAATTCTCTTATTTTCATTACACTGAAATAACCATAACTTGTAATATAAAAGAAGAAATAATATATTTATGTATATATTTACCTCAGTCTCTACCCGATTACTGGGTCATTTGTCTATCGGAGAAAAAAAATTGACATCATAAGAATAAAATTGATTATTGGGTCGAAAACAATTGTTTATAATCTAATTGGTAATTTATGTTACATTTTACATATACTATTGTTTGTATCGCTGGATATGATCATAAATAATGTACAATTTAATATTATAACCGTATTTTACAATCTGAAAAACGGTTTGAGTAAATTTCAATTTACATACTTACTCTTTATAGAAAACTAAAATTTGAATCATCCGTTAGTTTAAAAAGGTACTGAAACACACATTTTGTAAAATTCTTAACACATTCAACAAATACATACTATGCAATAAAACATAAATTATTATATAAAAATCCTATTTTTAGCACAAGATTTGTTTTCACCAATTTTTTTTAAGTCAATTTGATTTTAACACTTTGTTCTAAATTCAAGATTGACTATAATGAAGCAGTAGCAAATTCTATTTCTGTAGCCAATAAATGTATAAATTCAAATAAGTAGGTACTACTGTCAATAAAATATACAATAAATTGATTGAATCAAAATTCCTATACTAATACAACAAAATTTTTACACCCATCGCTATACCTTCAACAAAAATAATATTATAATATCCCAATGTTATTATATTATACAATATAACCTATTTTAGGATTTCCACGCCTTACAGATTACTCGGGATTTTTAATCATAGATTGTTCGTTTACAATTTAATATTTTATAATATTATATAACGCTATATAACACTATCTGAAAAAATAACGTTTTTCTATTAACACTTGTTGTACCCAGCATATATTATGTATATGTATGAAGTATGTATGCTCGGGTTTTTAATCCGGTGTTAATAATATACAAATATAGTGTCTAAATGAATTTTACAACCCAACCCATAATGCGCACTCTAATAATACATAATAATATGCACGTATACGTATTCGATATTATGATGTAATTGAATAATAGACGGGTATGTATCATACCACGACGTACCAAAATTCATAAGTCGAATTTGCAATGAACCTCGGTTGTCTGATTGTTCACCATGAAACATTTTCAACACTCACAAAAACTGCTACAACAAACAAAACTAATATCAAAAT
This sequence comes from Rhopalosiphum padi, assembly GCF_020882245.1. Taxonomy (NCBI): domain Eukaryota; kingdom Metazoa; phylum Arthropoda; class Insecta; order Hemiptera; family Aphididae; genus Rhopalosiphum; species Rhopalosiphum padi. The sequence continues at coordinate 67,592,803 of NC_083597.1, forward strand.
GATTTCGAATAAACATGATCAAATAAATAGCAATGAACAATAACGTATAATTTATTTAGTATATACTTGGAATATGGTTAGTGGAGCCCATTATCTTCTTGAAAATTAAATTAAAAATATAAATATATATATATATATACTATATGAGTTTTATCACTTATTACGTATATAAAATATACTATATTTTAAAAACATCCAACGTATATTCTCGTAATACATCATAAAAACAAACAAAGTAACTAAAATAAACGCACTTCGTAGTTAATTAAAAACACATCGTACTAACTGAAGTTAGTATATGCATATATTATTAGATAATATATTATAATCTCACTAAAAGTTCGTTGAATTTTTTAAGTGTCATTATATTATTATTGGGTATAGTCAAACTATAGAATTCATAAACGTTACAGGTAGATGTAGGCAATTTTAAAACATTTCATTTTATATTTATATTTATATTATATTTATATATAGTATAACCATTATATTCTGTACGTTAAAAACGAATGACTCCTGCGTCCTACCCTTATGATGAATAATAATGATATATTAGGTACTTGTTTTGACTTTGAAATATTGTTCTAACATTATTGCTGCATACTGATGATAAAGCATAGAGTTTAAGTACCTATACTAAGTTCAAATATCATAATATTATGAGAGACCGTTCTTTTGTCTATTCTGAATAATACGAGTATTACATTATGAAAATGATTTGATAGCGTAAATAATTATTATGTGTTAATATATGTATATATATATATATATATAATGGTCCATAATCGTGTACATTTTTTTCATAACAATTACACGAGAAACTATAGTAATAGTAAGACTAATAAGTGTATTAGTCTTACATCCACACGCATGTACGTTTTAACAAATTAATCAGTAAATTCAAAAATAGGAAACTAACGTTTGTAGATTATAGCAGCCCACTGCAAAGGTTAAAGCGATTTTAATTCAAAATATTAATTTTTATTTGAAAACTTTGAGTTAATTAGTTAACACGAATACATATATGTGCATGTACGATTTGAACTTGTAGACAATTACGATTGAAAATTATCTTTAATACCATAAATTAAATCACATATTATAAAATCGAATAAACCATATAACTATAAATATATTATAATATAATATGATATCAAAGCTTAAGATAAAACATAATGTCGCTAAATACATACTATAAATATAAAGTTTACTTGTAAACGTAATTATCACTAATGACTACGATTAGAAGACAGTTGTTAATTATGGCCGAATAGTGCGGAAAATAATTCAAATTCTCGTCCTAATTTTGGATTATCTCCAGTTTAATAAATAATTATAAATTATAAAACATTTAAAGTTAAAACGTATATTATATCTTTAAGTATAATAATATTATAGTACTATATTATTATAATATTTACTAATCGGTTTGGAGGAATAATGAAAAAACACAACGGGCAGTAAAAGTAATTATGATTAGAACAAGATGATGAAGCGTGAGATACAATTATTAATATCATTAAGATTTTATAAAATCATGACCAATACGCCGTTAAGTAAGGAATATATGAGACTTAAACGCATATTACATAATATTTTAGTATTATTAATTACGATGTATAAAAATAATATATTACATGGTTATGGTTTACAAAAGAACATAGGGCAAGCTGGACATTTGTTCAGGTTGAGCGTTGCATTTTTGAGAATAATTTTAATCAATTATTTATTCCAAGTTACAAAATTCAAAAAACTCATCATATAAATACATATAATATTAAATAATTAAATAATTAAATAACTCATAACAAAAACCGGGACATTTTGAAATATAAGTCCTCTGCGGAGCATACTCATGTAACAATGTACCACTTTTGCCTATATAACGCGCCGTGTCATACATTAATCATTATGTGAAGTAAAATTATAAATTATTTTTCTGGACCGTTTGGAAATTTCGAATTTCAATATTTTAATAACAAATACAAATTTTAAAAAGGTACGCAACTGGATACCGTTCTTCTGTACGGTAGGTAACAAACGAATCATTGTAATAGTTTTATTAAATTTTAATTCAATGATGTATTGATGTACCATTCAATGCGAAAAATAAATAAATAGTCTACCATCATATCACTAAATATTTTATAATATAATGTATCTTTATATCACTATTAAGTAAAGTAATTTATTTTACTATCAGTAATAAAATAGATTGAATTAATTTTCATCGAAAATAGGTAAGCATTAAAATATCACAATGTGTATAAAATATAATAATATACATTACATTTTTATATCTCAGCAAATAATATTTTGAACTATAACAAAATAATGAATATCGTTACAGTTTAAATAGGTAATTTCGTAAAAATTTAAACTTAAAATGCTAATAAAAATGACGCATATAAATTTTTTAGATTTTTAAGATTCAATATAAACTACTTGTAAGAATTTTTTTACATTTTCAAGCCTTAATTTTAAAAATTGCATATTTTATAGGTATACCTATATATATATATAAAACTAAAAAAAAATGAAAATTATATTATACATAGAGAATAATTATATCAATGTAGAAAAATTCAAGAATCTATGGTTATACGTTTTCAAATTACATAAGAAAAAAACAAAATCAAAAACTTGATTTGCGTAAAAATTCGTTGGTTTTCCTTAATTTTTTTATTTGTTATACACGGTTATTATAAAAATTATTGGATTTTTAATTTTGATCTGTTTAAAGTACAAACTAGATCCAATTTTCTATCCAAAACCACTCTCAAAATTGTTTAAAATCTAAGTATTTTTTTGACTACCTACTGACCGTATATACAGATTAATACTCGTACATTCAGAATCAATACATTTATTGCTCCGATTATAATATTAATAATAATATAAAATACAAATTATATAATATTAAACTACCTTAATATTGGTTTAATTATTTTTCACTGTATACATAGACAATGATAGTGTGTTATCAACGTATGGATAATGAATAAAAATCAACGAAAATATATCCACTAAAATATATATTATTTATGTTCTTCGCCTTTCTCATCAGTATATATTTTAAATCACAACACTATCTTATAATAAACATTCAGCCAAATATCTTGGAGTAAAAAACCAATAGGGATCCTCACATAAAATCTGAAAGAGTATTGTTAAACCTAAGACTCCAAAAAGCTAAGGTAACTATTTCTTTAAAAAATATTTTTAGAAAACAAAATCCTAATTTATAAATAATTAATTCGTCATTCAATGACTTACAAATTTAAATTATTCCAACCTTTCAGCATACACCTTCCAGTCAGAGCTAACGTTTCCTGGTATATCATGTTAATAACCACACACTACACATTGATCTCAACAGCCAAGCGTTACCTATACACTCATATCTCATTACTATGAAAAATGTCATAAAAGCGTCCACAATTTCCCAAACCCTCGTGTTTCCTAGTGTTTCCTATTTTGCTTCTCCCACATCACCAAATAATCATCCTCGTCTCAAAATAAATTTTCCACGTAATTCCTTTACCGTTTTGTAAAATCAAATTTAAATCAAACATAGAGCTCTATCTAAAGTCACTAAACGGTACGCTACCTTCGAATCATGTAGCAATTGATTGAAATAATTATTTGAACGACACATTAGCTAATAATTGTGCCTATTATGTATATTGTACAATGTAAATATATTTTCTACTTTCACAAAAAAAAATCATAAGTATAATACGTTTAACGGAATAAATGGTAGTTTATGATTTACGCGTGCAGATGAGTGGAGGAATGCCGTTTTCTAATAAAACAAACGTCATCGTCATTCGATCTCTCTAGTGCACGGCAGTGGTGGCGGTTTAATTTCACCGGATATTTATTATCGTCGTCGTCGACGTCACATGCGTACAGGCGTTCGATACATGTGTAAATATATATATATATATTATATGTGTGTATGTATAATATATAGCAGAGCGTAATATATATTTCGTTATACAGACGCTACACTGATGACGCTAATACCGCGAGACCGTCTTCACACGTCACGAGCGACGTGCTGCTGCTGCTGAGTACGTGTTATGTATATATGTTAGTATGTACATTGTACATTGTGCATGTAGTATTGTATACATATATATTTCGTACATTACGTTGCGTTGGAACTGAATTTATAACCATCTCATCCGCTGCTGTAGCAGCGAGACGAGTCAAAATACGACTATTTAAGCACTAATATCATATATATATATATATATACATCACTATGCCAATAAATCGTAAGCATTTTGTAACCGACTGTATGTTGTGTATTGTATATAACTACAACCGACAAATCATACACTAAAATAATCGTCTTGATAGTCAATATATTATGTATAATATTATTATAGTTATTATTTACCACGTAATACAAAACCATTTATGTATAGTAATGAAAAAACTATTATCATGGCTACATATTTATTCTGATATAATATGTACATAATGTGAGAATGCGAAACCATGCTCTGCCCAACAAGAGATTTCATCTATTCCTACACGACACACTACTGTAGTAAATAGCTACATCAGTTTTGATGGCTGGATGTCACACAAGGGTGCGCAGAGAACCAATTTTCGTTAAGTCGTATTTATAGCTTTAGCTCTTTAAAAAGAATAAATAAATAAATTATATATATCTACTGGAAAATTGGAAAATTCGTTAAACATAGTACCTAAACATATTACTTTACACTCATTTTGTCAGTCAACTTTTTTGTTTTCCGAATACATTTCTTTTTTTTTTACATATTTTAAAGTAAAATTATTGTAACTTGATATTTAATATACTTTTTAAACAATTTTTCGCTGAATACTCTATTATTTTAATTGCATACATTTTGTAACAGAATACATTTTAAAAAACCATTGATATACTTGGATAGTGAACAAATAGTGTCTAATACGAATGGCGCACGTCTCTACTCTTAGCTTTAACCCTGTTGTTGCTTTGACCTTTTTATCAATTTTTTTTTCGTACCCAGTAACGTTCGGTACATCCTTCTATAGCCCCTACAGGTATCAATTTCAATTTTCGTCTATTTGTGATTTTTTTATTGGCAAAAATGTTTTTTGACATTGATACCCATCTCACAAACTTTTACTGTTGTGTTATATAATATACTCTTATATACATATTGTAATATGCACATTGAAAACAATTCGAAAACATACAGCGTATGGAAACGATTTGATAGTTCTAAACTAACTTGTATAATATACTGTGCGGTAATATCAACGATAATTTAATTTAATTCGAAATCTACACATAGAATATATAATATAATGTGATATGTATATAATATTGCGAGAACCGTGAAGAAATTTTGTTTCACACGTGCAATAGGAAATGATTCTATCGAATGATTTTAAATGCAATATACATATATATAATGTATATACTGTATATTCTATATATATATATATATTAATATATTATATGTATATTTGAATCTCCGAGTTTTCGTTTATTTGAACATTTTAACTTGCGTATATATTATGTGCGGTGTTTATTTTTCATTTCAAATACAAATTCAAAATAAAAGACTACTGAAAGGATACAACGGGACTATATTATAATACTCATCTCAGTGGTATACTTCAATAAATAATATCTATATTATTTATGTATCAATTTAAGTATGCAGTATGGTAAACAATATTAATTATAATATACAAATACAATACATACTATTCAAAGTGATATTATTTTCAATGTAAACTGTCATTTTTTTTTTTTTTGGAAAGTGTTAACTTATTACATTTTCAAAAATTTGTAATAATTATAGAACTATATTTTTAATAAAAAAATTAATTTTTTTCTATTAAAGTTGTTTATTGTCACATTTCATATTCTTAAGCACAATATTTTTCTGAGAATTATAAGTATAAAAATACACTTTTGAACGAGTAATAAATTATCCCAGATAACAAAATTACAATATAATAATGTTGAAATATCATTATGAAAATAATGTCTAATGTTATTTAATTACTACTATCTAATTATAAACAAAAAAATAAGGTTTATCTTTCTTTTAAAGTACTATTATTTGACCAAATTAGAAATATAACAAAACAGTATTCTGTGATTCATTCTGTACACTAGTATAAAACACTAACGACGTGTGTGTATATGATACACGTAATTTAATACGACATAATTTACTAGTCGTCAATTATAATAATAATATGAATCGTATACCTATAGGTGACATTATATTATAACGAAATAATATCATCGAACCAATTATGTTTTGTACTATAGCATCTATTATATTATACGCGTATTTTTTGTACTATCGGAATACCGCGAAAACTTGGCGAACATAAATTGAATATGACAACTAGGTATACTGGGACATAAATCCAAACTAAACGGCAGGCACGAAGATAAAAATGTCACGAGATATATGGACCAAACGAACTGTGAAGAAATTCATTTGGCACGAACGTTCGCTTTGTCAAATAGTTTCGGTAGAGTGTTGTACATATTATAGCTGGGGGCTAGTAAATCTAAAACAGAATGTTGCACGAATAGTATAGCCATTCCTACCGTTTAATACATACTGCGCGTACGTTTTAATGTCTCTATAAGCGGTATATTCGGATTTGTCACGAGTTTAAAACGTCACGACGTGTAATATGTCTCGTTGAGCATAATTTTTCAAGAGTTGTAAGAAATGAAGATAATAATATTAGGTGATCTGTTACGTGAGGTCGTGAGATAGGTAATTATTAATTTTTGACAAATCTTGGGTTTGAAAATAATATATAAATTATATAATCCTAATATAACATATTATAATTATTATTACATTATAAAAACAAAATAATTTGTAACTTGTTTTCACCAATAGTATTATATTATTCACGAGTGCTTAATTATTATAATAAGTTATGTCACTATTGCTAAAAACAAATTACAAATAATATTTTTTTCAAATGTAATGAGATAAAATATAATATCTTTTCTTTAGTATAATATTAAAAACGCCTGCTTTGTGTTATGATATTATTACACTTACATGCATAATAATAATACAAAAATTGACTTTTAAATCGATTATCTGACGTCAGAAAAAACGTACTCTATAATATGAAATCATATATAAAATATTGCAAAAAAATATTTATGGTCATACGTGAAATGTTGTTCCACCTTGGATGCCAATTGTCTCCGAATTGTTTCTTTTTTTTCTACATGCACGCGAAGAAAAATATTATATTATAAACCTAATACCTACTTCTGGCAAAAAATATAATATTCCGAGCACGCGTATCATCTTGCGACGAGCCGCGTTATATAACTTTTGCCAGGCAGAAACTTTATAATGGTATTCTTATAAAACGTCAAATTTTATAAACAAAAAAAAAATATCCACTTTTTCGTATCTATTTACCGCGAGTTTGTTGTCTTTCCTGTCGTTTCATTTCATTCAATTAACATTTGTTATTTATTTTTTCGTAATGTTCGTATATTTATTTCGTGCGTGATATTATTATGTACATACCGATAGTAAATTGCGGTATCATATATTGTTTTCGGGAGTTCAAGCACATCCGAACAAGTGAGTTTTAATGATTCACCAAGTGAATGAAAAATAGTAACAACCAATTATATTCGTTATATCAATAATATTAATACATTTATACATTAATAAACGTATAATAATAGTATATTTTCCCCGGTATAAGTTTTTGTTATAATAACATCTGTATATTTTAAGACGTGTTTATAATTACGCATATCAAACAGAATGATTAACTAAGCATATCTAACTTTTATTTTTTTCATTGGTAATAAATTTATTTAAATTCAGATTTTTGAACTTAAGTAGTCCAATATTTTCAAAAAATCAATTTCTTGTTTTCAAATAAAAATTGGCCTTTTTACTAAAAATTATTTATCAGATAACTTTTTAAAAATGTTTATTTATCTAAACTGAAATCTCAATGAACAGAATAATTTTTTATTTATTTAAAGTTAGGTACTAAGGATAACATGTTAGTTATAATAAATTTGGAAGATATGAGGATATCATTATTTAAAAATGTTAGAATTTAATATTAATCTATTAATATTTTATAAAAAATAAAAAATAAATACAATATATTTTTAATTTTAATATTATTTTGTAAAAATTATTTTCAAAGACCATTATTCATAGTGTAGAAATATTTTTATAATTTTTTTTTATATCTTAATAACTCGGTAACTAATAATTAAAATTATAATTTAGAGTTAGACACATCAAATTTTCAAAAATAAAAAGGATGATACTCATTAGAAGGAATAATGACATTTACAGTGACACTTCCTTAATGAAATAAAAATTGTTTTGAATTTTATACTTAAATTAATTATATATTGTACTTTTAATAATATATATATATATTATCATATTATACACGTACGAACACGTTATACATACAGTACCTTAGTTTTAATTTTAATTAAATAAAACATTTAAATTCGCATCCATTATATATTTGTATTTATCGTTTCCGTTAAAATTAAATTATCCCCCCCTCTCATCTCACTCAATTGGTGGGAATAATCAAAATTCCGCTGTGTATCTGTCACAGGTCGTGACCAACAATACATCACCTCAATACCCGAAGATAACAATTAATAGAAGAGTAATTTATTTATTTATAATTTATTATGAGATGTCTACAGTTTTTAGGCTGTACCACCCTGTATATTATTTATCTGACATTGAAATTTAATTTCCACGATAAAGAACCGACAGTTATTAAATATTTTGTTATACAATATTATTATATACGTACATCATTCGGTCAAAACGTCATAGTCCTTCAAGTGAAAATGCGAATTATTAAATTTTCAAACAAAGTTCAAAACAAACGTGATACATTTTGAGCTACATAATGTTATTTATTATACATATACCATAATATATTAAATATTATAATATTATAGTCTTTAATTTTTTGTCCACAGTCGTTCTTGCAATTATTATCAGCATGCAATACCAATATTTATAATATTTCTACGAACTTCGCTAAGCACGCTTAAAAAATTATTGTTGTATATTTTCATTTTAACAAGTTAAAAGAAAAAAAACACTTGCACTTTAATTTTTTTGTTTGTTCTTGATAAACGCGTAATTTAATTTTTTTTTTACATGCAAAATAAAAAAAAAAATTTAAAAAAAAATTATTATATTAATGTAGGTATTAAAATAAAAATATTTGTAAAGACAAAATAATCACAAGCTAACAATCCAAAAACACTTATTATCTGTTAGATAGACTTATAGAAAATATTATATTTATTATTCGAAGAAACCTTATTATTGAAAATTGGATTTAGAGCTTTTTGGAGATGTAAAATAAGGGATACAAACCCAATAAGTTGGAATTGAAGTTCGAAGAAAAATGCAATTAACGCTAATATAATAATATATTTTGATTAATAATAATATGTATAGATATACAATTGTTTTATTTTATCGTTTATTACTAGCGTAAATTAGTCTTTATCTGTTTTAAAACCAGAATGGATGATTGTAAGCTTAACGATAATTTTATGCTATAACTTGTACTTTGTAGTATGGACAAAACAATAGTAATAATAACAAACCTGTAAATACAGCAATATCTACAAAAGATTAAAAAAAATTAACAACAATTACATATTGTAACTATTTTATTACATTTTCTATGCGCTTTATGCTAATTATTTTATAACGGATACAACGCACGACGTCGTGTATAAAAAGCAAAATTAAACATATTATATAGGTGTGACGAACTTTGCTATTACCTATTTCTCGCATATAGATCACTTGAGCGGGTGTGTTGTACAACAACGATTCATTAGTGAGTTATATGATATGGATAAAACTCGTTAGCCGATTAATAGTGTATGCTCTATCGTATAAATAGGAATTGCTCATCACAACAACATCATGATGTAGAAAACGATATTATGACTGACATAATATCAGTGTAAATAGATTCGAGAAATAGGTTTTGCACACGATATTGTGACGTAATTATGGATAACTTCTCGTAACGTCAAACGTCGTTACTTAGGACCGTTTTAAAATTTAATTAGAAAACGTGAAAAAAACAAATATAGTATGGTAATTTCACCAAAAACCCTGGATCTAAATTAGTTTTATAAGAATATATCCAAATCAAATATGTAGAGTGCAAATTCACAAAACTGCTCTCCCCTCCATTGTTTCCTTTAATAATGAATTTATTCAAATTCTGATTTTTGGAATTTTTAAGTTAGAGCATACATTTATTAAATTATTTAAATTAGTAAGCTATTTAACAAGTGTTACGTGGTAATATAAAATTATTTTCTTAAATTAAGAACTTACTTTTTACTGTATATTTTTGAACAAATGATTTTTTTTTTTTTTTGAAAATATTGATTTATCTTAATCTTATTGAAGTCAAGTAGTTTCTTACGTATAACACTTTTTATTTACTAGATAAAAGTCTTATTATCGAAACCTTCAATAATTGTTTTTAATGTTTGTTGTGTTATTTACTTTTATAGTTTTATATAATATATATAATATAAGACCATGAAAAAAATTTTAAAATATATGATGATTTTAAAATTATAGTAGGTAATATATTAATTTATAAAATCTATTGACATTTTATTATTGTTGTTTTATTACTATTAAAATCAAATTTTCCATGCACTGCAAGGTTGCTGGATAAAAAATAAAGTTTTTATACTGTAATTGTATTTATTAAACGCACTTACTCGAATAATTTAATCAATATCTAAACCATTTTTATTCCGTTGAAAATTGTTAAAGAAATTATTTTAATATTGATGATATAGCAATTGGGCATCACATCTTAAATGTATTAGTTTGACAGAGACGTTTATAACCAGTTAATTACATTTTTAATCATTACAATCATTATAGCACAAAAGCCATAAAAACGACACCTGTTGGTGTAATATTATACTACTTTGTGCACATGTGGTAAAATATGGTTTCAATATTTTTGGCCTCTATTTCGTAGGTAATTTACCTTTATTTATTAATAAAAACAAAAATTAACGGCATCGAGCATACCTATGTAATAGATTTACTACATAATAATATAGAAGTTGAATGTACGTATGTCCGACCAGGAAGTTGATAAAAACTTTACGGAAGTTCCCTTTTGATTCACGAGAGTTTCGTGGAATATCTTAGAATACATAATCTTGTAAATACTGTAGTTTAACTTAATGGTCTTAGTTGTCAAACAATTTACATAATAATTTAACAACAAATTTTGTTCATCAATTTTATTTCATACATAACAAATCTAAACAAACCACAATCCAAGCAAACCAAACAATTGTATAAAACTTAAAAGTTCCATAAACAATATTTTTTTTAAACCAATATTTTATTATATATTATATAATATATTATGTTACGATGAATGGTGTATACACGGCAATTGATGTCATAAATTACATAAAAATTGTTAAATATTCTAACTGTAGACATTTTCCAGTTATTGACGTCAATTACCAGTTTAGTTGGAGAATAATGTTCAATTAATTTATGTCGGTGTGGACGACGTTCAATAACTCCAGTGATAAGTGCACACAATACAAAGCTTCGTTTCTTAAAAATATCACGACGAAAGTTAATAGATGAGCCAAAACCCAAATAACGATAACCAAAGTAATAATATGAAATGATTTATTAGTTTATTAATTAAAGTTTTTCCGCTTATACTATGTAATTATAAATTTAAATAAAATATGGGGTGGCATTAAAATTATGCACGGCAAGCCTCGTCACAACCAGACCCAAGGATCTATTGAACGAGCGGATAGTGACATTGAAAAAATATTAGCCTCCTGAATGGCTGTTAATAAATCAATGTTATAATTTCAAAATAATTTGGCTTTGAACTCAATCAGACTATTAACTGATCAATATTTTATTTTTAATTAAATTTAAATTTTTTTTGTAAAATATAGAATATTTTATTTATAATAATGGGTATTTGAAGATCTACATATGAAACAATTGTTGGTTGTACAGCAAACACAAAATTAGCTTGAGTAGGTACTTCTTACGATGAAATAGAAAATCTAGTCAAAAGAAAACATTGAAACACTATTTAATAACAACACTCGTTTGAATAAAAATTATTTGGTTAGTGTTGGAAATCTTGAAAATAGAATGAATAAACTTATAGAGACTGAATATTAACAGTTAATACAAATATAGGTGGTTATCAAGTATTAATTATATTAAGATAATAAGATAGGGAAATAAGTTTACGCGAAGCCACAAGACAAGGAATAGCTGATTATCGAGGCAACTACAAAACTGGTTGTGGCACTAAAAAATATGTTTGCAATGCAAACGAAAATGTTGTGCAGTTCAAAATGTCATAATAATCGTAACTGTACCAATAAATAATTTATATTGTGCGCCTATTTTATTAATTTAAATTAACATAAGTTTTCATTAAACAAAGTAGTAAGATAGTTAAGTAATACAACAATCATTGTTTTATTTGAGATTTATCATAATTTACCACCAATCTTGATAAATGATTTCAATGAGCGGTAAAATATGTATATTTGAGTTTAAATCGTGTTTTTTCAACATTTACCTACATAATTGAATCATTTTGTTAAATGGGTGAAATAACATCATTCACCAATTTTCGTCATCCGCCGTATAATATAAATATAAATATATATATACCAAATTTATTACGTACAAATACCTACATGACTTGTCAACAACAATAATAACAAACCCTTGAAAATATGATAATGTTCCAATTGCATACCTATAGCACATAAATAAATATCGACATTTGCAAGATAAACAAATTTTGTGTTCCAACGAGATGCTATTATCGATGAAAAAACTTGAAATTATAATAATATTTACTTGTCTGTATTATATTATATCAATCGTTACAATCAAGTTATTTCTGTATGCATCGTTGCGTTTAATCGACTAAATTTATTTCAAGTGTCATGCCACCCGTTCGACTGCAAACTCACTATAGGTACTTAATCGTAATAATATAGAATACGAGTAAAATCCTAATCGACTGTAGATAATATTATAAATCATTTTCAAGTTAAAAATAATTAAACCCCAATACGATGAAAATATTAATTGTATTCGGTATAACAATATTTTTAAAGTCGTTTATTGATTTTGGTATTCATTATATTTTATTTCGTTTACTTTAATGGTTTTTTTTTTTTTTGACTAAATTCAGTCTTAGTATAGGCACGTCGTCACCCAGACATATTTCGGTGGGTATGTAACTCAAATATATTAGATATCAGATGAAATTTATAGCCGAAACGTTTTCTCCGTCTGAGAAATTGACTGAAATATGATTTCGTGCCCATACAAGTCATAATGCAACATTGGACTTGTATTCTTATATTAACAATTATTGCCGTTGTTTGCAGGCATTTATGCGATAAACTATATTCGATTTGTCTTGTGTATAATGTATTATCGTATGTATATATATATCTACTGACTGCCATAATCATACGCATAAATAATTACTGTGCGCAACTGTTTCCTGCAAACATTTCAATATTATTGCAAAACACATTACAGCGTCTATCTTATTTGATTACCAATCAAAGATACTTAGAGTACTTCTTATTGACAATAACGATAATTGCTATACCAAATTATCACAGCAACAAATTACAAATACCCGCACATATAATATATTTTTAAATCTTTCAACACCCATATCAATATATTACACAAAAATATAAATTATCTAGCCAAAAAAAAATATATTTTAATCCCCCTACACTATCATTATTTAACCATACACTCTAAATCATTTTATTTTTGTTTAGAATATATTTTACATTTTCCAAATTAACGTTTTAATCTTTTATACTTATTTAAATTAAACATTTTATCGGTTGAAACTAATTTTAAATTAAAAAAAAAACAATAATCCCTGAAATTTCCAGAATAAATTATGTTGGTCAGTTTAGTATTTTTAATCAAGCAAGTATATAATATTTAACGCCAGCAAATCAGATTATTATTATAATAGGCATTTACCGATTGACTTTCTGTTAACGTATTTATATTTCTAACACGTCACCCCGTCGCCATTCGAACAAACGCCGCGTGATAAGAAAAACCGAAGGATTATTATTATAATATGTTTTGAATTCGATAAGAAATCGTTGCAAACAGTTTAATCATTAAAATGTTATTACCGTTGTGTATATTATAGTAATTCTTTCATCAAAATACGTATGAATTGTGAACTTATGTATGTTTTTTAATAGTTAATAAGTCTTCAAAAATATTGTAAATTAGAAAGTTTGCTAATGATTTTGTAGTTACAAAACTTATTTTGTGTCGAATTTGATCCAAAAATTACTTCTCTTTCCCCTTCCTCATTTCTTCTTATAACAGCCCTATGCCCTATGTGTTGAATAACATTATAGGTATATTTTGCACGGTAAAGCATTATAATTTATGAAATTGAAATATTTTTTGTGAACATACAGAATTAGAACAAAATAGTAAATAATTGTTTAATGCATTATATAAAGACTTATAATTTAACAAGAACATTAATTAAACAACGTGTATTAAGTGTTAACATCATTATGATAAAATACGTAAAATGAATAATATCGTCGTACATATTAAAATATCTACGTATATATACGCTTGAAGCTGATAAAATATGTACGAAAACTTATTTCCGAGTACTATATTTAACACACTCAGAGGGAAAAACAAACAGCGTGTTGAACAAACTTTTTTTTATTCATAAATACTAGTGATGATTATTAACAACGCGAATAATGTACAAACTACAGTTTGATTTAATAAAATATAAAGTTTACCCGACAGTTCGTGTGTACTGCATTAATATTATGATGATATCGTAATAGCGTTTATATTTTATCATTACATAATAATATGTTATACGTTATATAATTCCAGACTCGTGTGTCACTTTATATTCGTTTTGTATATACGAAGTCCCAGCATAACTATTTTTGATTAGGTACTGTACAAAATGTATGACAATACTCAATCCTTCGACCTGTGTTTGCCGAAGTAATCTCGTTTAATCACTATCGGATCACCGGTAAAGTAAAAGGTATTAGACTAACATATTATTATATTCCAACATATTACCTTATTGTGCGTAATCGCCATAACTACGTATGATTCTTGTCTAATATTATTAGCGGAATAATCCTCTCGTATTTCTCCGTTTCATTAATATTAATCTGTCACTGATTAACTGTACAACGTATAGACAACGTTTTGTAGTAACTAACACGCAACATTATTATTCTTAAAGAATCCGCGAAACGATAATATAATAAGAATTGAAAACTTGGTACTCGGTACTTTAAACTGCATAAAATTAAGATAACGAGTAAACAAGACGGAAATGTCTAACAATAATTTTGTTATTTTAAACAAATCAAGACCCAATGGAGGCAATGTGTATTGGAAATTCAAAACAAAATCAGCGAAACGGATTAAAATCAATCTCGATAATTTTAGCATCTGCATTACACACCGGAAAAAAAACTAAAAAATAAACTGTAACTATAACTGCACAAACCATTGCGTATTTGCGTTTAAGGTTGATAATAATATTAACCGTTTACTATAATACATATTATTATATTCATGCGATTGAACAATAACATTAAGATCTACGGACGTTTGAAGATGTATGATTCATGTATACATGTAGACTGGCTGTAGTACATAACATAGTAACATACGGACATAGAATACACTTCTTTGGGAAGTGTGAAGGCGTCGGCTTGCAAGCTACTAACCGCGCCTGCCGTATAAATGCGTTTTATCCGACTTCGCGTCAGAAGGTTTGCATCGAGACAGTTTGGGACGAATAAAAACAATCACGTTTCGATCGTGACGCGTTCGCGTTGTTAAACGTTTATTTACGTCTCGTTGGCGTCGCAAACGAGGGAGGGGGTGTGACCATAGGTAAACATCGAGGAGCATAAATATATTTATAAATCACAGATGTCGTATACATGGCAATAATACAATAGACGAATACAATATAAAATAATAAATATGAATGCCTATGAATAACATAAAATATGAAAATAATTCACGCTGATGAGTGATGACTGATTGTTGTTCGTGATTATAAAATATAATTATTATACGCCTACACAGATGGCGGTCTATCAAATATAAATCTATTCACATTTTTGCTGAAAATTTTATCAACATTACATCCGTCCTGGGAAAAACATTTTAGAGCAATAATTCATATTTTTAAGTCAACACCACTACTCGTAAAAAACCTCACCAACTATCGCGTACGACATAAACTCCGCAATTTATTATATTCCTAAATATCATATCCAAATAATCAGTTCAATTAGAACCAGTAACAAATAATTACAGGTAAAGTCTATTGAATCATACTCAGTCCAAAATCATATTCAAGATTTATTTACTATGAATAATAACAGTAGAGAATGAACAGATATAATTTATAATGGAATTTTTAACATACACAGCATTACATTGAATCAAAAAATCGATCAAATTATGAAACAAATTCCGTTGAACATTTTTACAGACTTTGTCTGTTTATTCCATACTTAGATTCAGTTATATCATCGGACCTTTCACGACGATTTTCAAGTGCCACAAAACCAGCATTTTCAATATGTGTAATGCATCATACAAATATTAAAAAGTACATTATATATGATAAGAAAAATTAAGATTATAAGTGAAAATTATTAAATAGAAAATAATATTGTAGAGAAATCTGATATTTGGTATCAGTATTGGAATAATAAACATTTGATTGAAACCCAGTGTAAAGAAATCTCTGTAAATGCGAAATCGCATATATTTGTCTCTTAATAAAAAAGTGGCTTTGACTCAAAATTTTACTATTTCTTTTTTAAATATTTTAAGTATTATTTATAGTGTTTGGAATAATAATTAAGTTGAGTATTGATATAAAAATAGATTTTAAAAATATTATATACAATACAATGTTTAAAATATTTATAAGCATGTAAATACATACGTATTATTATTATGCATAATACTATATTATACTACTCGTACATCCATATACTTATATACTTATAGAATTTGGACTATTAGAAAATAACTAAACCAATTAGTATAATTTCTTAACATTAATAAAACAAGGATTTTTAATGTAAATAATCAATTTAACGAATAATATATCATGTTGCCGATATAAAAATAATAATAATTACATTATTTGCACGAAACTGTTAACAACCTTTGTTATTCCAGCATTAAATCAATATTTAGATTATAAACAATTTGTATAATATTTATTATTATATTGTATTGTATTGTATTGACATATCAAATCGAATTAATAAAATACTGAAAAAATAGATTCAAACCACGATTTCACTAAATAAATTATGTTTTTTCGTTTTCGTTTTAAAAGATAAATTTACTGTAAAAAATTTAACGTCTTTAAAGCCGTTCATACTGTAATGAAACGTGTCACCACAAATGTCATAAGAATTTCATTCCTGATGCAACTGAAGTTAGAAAGGTTATGAACGAAACAGAATCAAATGAAGCAGTTTTAGAGAAGGATAATTCCACGCTGGAAGCTACTAAAATAATAAATATAATATAAAATATGAAAATAATTCACGCTAATAGCAAATTGTAATTCATCAGCAGTGATAACGCGTTGTATCGGCACATTAAAAACGTTCATGATCGATAAAAATTTCTATTTTGTCGTGTATTTATCAACAATTCCGGCAATGTGGGCTATTATTTTTTAAATCATTTTTATATAAATAATTAAATTACGATATGTATGTATATTTTAATAAGGCTATACAGATTAGTTTATTGAAGGACATTTATTAATTTTAGATTAATGTGTTCATGGTTAGATCCAAGTGCGACGCCAACATTATGGAATATCATATGTTCTATCCAATCTTGAATGTATTTTAAGCAGTCCACGGGGCGATTTGTTAAGCGGAAAGCTCAATTCCATAGATTTGGCATATTAGAGGGGGAAGTCGAAATTTTTCAGATGTGTAACCGATGCATAATTTGTTTAGGATAGTTTTATCCTTTCGTTTGAGGATTTACTTTTTCCGTCCATATACTACACTTTATTTATGGCCATTGAGGCTTGTTCGTGGCTATTACATTACTTATTATTTCCGAGTGACTAGGTATTACATTTAAAATTCAAAACAGCTCCTTAACAAATTTACCAAATATGGCATACAAATAACCATCATGTGACAGTGAATACACCGTATTATAAACTACAGTAATTGGTCAAAACTTCCGAGCACAAACTACGGGATTATGGCTTGATTGGTTTTGTGCGTGTCTAAATCGTCAGTTAAACATTATATTTAATACGAGATATGATATTCTCACAACATAACCATATCCAAAACAGGGAGATGAAAATATTATATCTACGGATAACTTCGAACAATATACAATGATTATGCGCAGGAAACAGTTTAAACAGTAAACACTAATTATCCCGAAGAATAAACTTCTAAGCATTTGTAGAAATTTTTTTTTTTTTAATAATTTTAAATCACAGACCAAAACTATATTTTTGAGAAAAATTATACAATTTTTTATCATTATTGTTTGTTTTTTTTAAAATAATATTTTTTGAAAATATTTTCCAGAGAATTTCAATACATAAAAAATCTCAAAACAGTATTCTACTTTGGAGTATGCAATTCAATTTTAACTAATTGTACCTACGTTGTCGATCATAAAATTAAAATAACATACGAACAATTAGTATAATTTAAAATTCCAACATACATTTATATGTTTTACAAAGTGTCTTTAAAATACTTGCATTTTCCTACTTTTTTTTCGAACGCGAAATCCTAAATCTAAATAATTTACCACCAGGACCTAGATGGCTAGATCTGCATCTCTTTCCTTGCCCCAAGGATAGTCATGGGTACTATGTTTACTGGGTGTTTATAATCAATAACATTTATAAGAGTAGATGTGCGAACATGATCAGTTATTATCGACTGAATGTTTAAATTAATCATAAATAAATTATAGTGATTTTAAAAAATTATTAAATACGCTTATAGTAAAAGAAGCTAGTATACACTGTCTCCGCTCAAAATAATTTTTTTTTCAAATTGTACACTACATTACAGCGACCTACTGATATAAAAACGAGTTACACTTGAAATCTACTATATATTTTTACCCTAAAATATTACCCAACTTTTAAAATTTGTATTCGTTTTTAATTTATACAAGATTCGGATACACTAATATAATTATTGTACTGCATCTAAGAAACGACTAATAGGTAATTAATATTGTTACTTTTAATATATTTTTTTTTTAGCAATATTCTTTTTCGTAGAGTACCACATACTCGATAAAATTAAAGAACCACGTTTTATAACATTTTTTTCATTAAAAATTCTAAAAACAAAAAATGTATGACGTACTTATTAAAAGTTAAGTTATATTTTACTTCCCTTAGAAAGTTTGGATATTTTTTTTATTATTATTATTTGAATGTAATAACAATGTATTACATTCATTTTTTACAAAAAACCGTAATACTATACACAAATATGAAATTACTTAGGAACAAAATAAATATTTTCACAGATCTATAACTTTTTATGTAATTATATTTATTACACTCAAGATGATTTTAGATAACCCAATTGCTGGCATTAGTTTATTTTAAAGTATATTATATGATCTGAGTATAATATATATAGCCCAAAATTTAAATAAAATATTAAATTTAGCTAGTATTTTAGAGTTAGAGTTAGAGTATTTTATGTTCATAAACTTATAAGATTGAGATGCAAGATGAGTTCATGCGATGTTCGTTCGGAATTTTAAAAATTCTATTTATTTTACAAAATTAATAAAAAAAAAAACTATCTGCAGCTGTGGTTGTTGTGCGATTAAACAAATCTAAACGGTCAATGGATAATATTATTGCATTATAAAATAGTAGTGTTGACCTCCTTTTCGGACTTATAGTTTATTATTTTGAATAAGTACCTAATTATTAATCAATAATAATTTTAAGCAATTATTAACAGTGAATATAAAAAAAAATTAAAATATAACAAAAACCAAATGTTAGTATACTCGGATAGTCATCAACTTGCAGAGGATAAAAACAATTTTTTCACATATTTTCCGTGCCATATGGTGCTAAAATTACTCTCCTCCTCCTGGATATTTTTTCATAACAACTTCTGGACGATATACCTGTCCATTATTTTTAACTTAAAAATATTTCCAAATCGCCGAACTGAAAAATAAATGTCTCTTATTCCGTTGTTGTTCATCGTGGTCAGATACTCATACACGATTGTAAATCGTTCGAAACCGGAAAATGTTCTCTCGCGACGGGTTGATAAAAGTATAGTACGACGATTCAAAGGAAAATATTAATTTAAGAGGAACAGGGACGGTCGAGTTTTGCTAATGGCCAAGGCGATCTAGACATCCGTAAATAATGTGCAACGCACAAGCTGTGTGCGTATACATTAATATTATAATGCGAGATTGTATATGGATGAAGTTTGGCAAAGTTCCATTTCATATAATATATACCTACGTAAGCAGCTATACAGGGTGATTCAACGACCGTGACCATTTTTTCCTTTAACAATGAAATTATAAAAATTCTTATTTTTTAAATTTATTAGTGTCAAGAGAATAATCATTTCGATTATTTCAATTTTTTAATAGCTTTTAAGGAGTGTTTTGTCCATACTAAAGATAATCAACCTTCGCACAACAAAATAATAAATCAGAAACTGTTTAAAAATTAAAAACAGTAGTTCAAGCTTGAAATAAGCCTTCATTAACACAGGACACTGATTGAAGTGGTATAAGACATCTGAGGTTTAAAAATATCCTGTTTTTTAAATTCTTAAAGCATACTAACTTTTTACTTAAATATTCCAAAAATTAGAGCTATAATAAACGTATAGTTAAATGAAAAAATAGTAAATACTAAGTAGTAAGCATGATACTCTTTGTATTATCTTGTATATATTATATGTTAGTATATTACCATGTATTATTACGCAGCGGAATGTATGATATCTTTTTGAATCAACCTACACTCAAAACTATACTTGATATTTTACGTTATAAATATTTCTGTCAGTGCTTTGAGCGATTTATTACAATATTTATTGTTAAACTTTAGTAAACCACGTGATTCCTTGTCTCTCAGCTCTCGCACAACTAAATGTTTCATATTTTTCGTAATAATAACTATTATCACACTTCAACTATAGTACGATTTTTTTTTTTTAGTTAAATAACTATGAAATGTTTATTAACTCTGGACAGTTTTACATCAATTGGTGACTTACAGAATTTATGGTCTACATAACTTTAAAACTATCATGATTACAAATTTACCATTGCTTATAAATTAGAAAATTTAAACTAATTACATTTAAAACATGATTCAATAATAATAAAACTGTTCGAATGAGCGTGTTCGGATTATGTTGGATTGACATGTTTTGGGACACAATTAACATAAATTTGTTTACGCTCAAAGTTAATTATATTACACACGTGAATTAATTATTTCAAATCGGGTTAATTGGGTTATGTGTGGTTTATATTTACACTTATTTCGTGAAATTTCGTTAAATTAATTTATACCTGTAATATCTTTATAGTTATATTAAAAAAGCTTACCTAAACCTATCACAGATTTATAAACTAGGTAACGCCGTAACTTTTCATTGGATACATTATTATTCTCGTTTTAATAACTTTTTCATATCAGTCCTTTATTAGCATTATTCTGGAAATAAAATGCCAACAGCAAGTCAACTAACCACATAACACTACAGTAATGTAAAAAAAAAAATGTCCACAAAGGACAAACATTTTTTTTTTATTATTATTATTTTGTTTTTGTGTTCAATTTTTGTTTTTTATCAAACTCGTTGTAGTCTCTTTGATAAATTACATTTTTACCGTTTTTTCTGTGAATGTGTTATTTTATTGGATAAGCCTGTAATATATTCGGGATTCAACTCATCTAAAAACTGGACAAAAAACAAATATTTTGGCTGGTATCTACATTTGCAGACATATGTTACTCATCACATATTAAATAGTTCATCGATAAATTATTATACTGGTTTTATTTATTAATATAATTTATGATGTTGTGTAATTTCTATAACGATACCATTTCTTAAAATAATCAAAATCATGTATTTCACTCGGTTTTTAAAACTCAGTAATTTCATCGTACTGTTTCTTATGATCTTAAAACTGATTAATCTAGTGTTATACGATGTATTAAGGTAAAAATAAACTTTATAACTTCCAATTAGTCAAATAAAACGTTAAAAAGTTGTTCTTAACATTTTTTAAAATTACTTGCATACATGTTAGAATTTTAAATGGTTCATATAGCAAACTTATAATAAATTTTACATTTCCAAAATGGGAACGCTTTTTATAATAATTGTTTAAGAAGACTTCGTACCCACATGTGTTTTCTTACAATATAGCAAATTTGTATTCATTAAAATCTATTTTATGTTGTTAGCTTTAATATTAGATTCAATTGACCTATTATCATACTTAAAGGTAAGAATATTACATTAATATCTAGAGTATCACGAAGTAGGGCTTATTCTAAAGCGCACTTAGGCTAGTTTTGCGTATTTGGAAAAGCAAAATGCGCACTTGATAATCAATTTTAGCGTAGTTGATTTTTTTATAATTTATTGCTATATTATTAAGATAATACAGCAAATATTATTTCCTATAGGTATTAATGTGTTTTTAAATTTGAAAAAAAATAATTTATTAGATATTATGTTGTATTAATTACAAAAAAAGGTGGTCAAGTGGATATCGCTCTGCTGTATAGTAGAGATGGAGATGATTTGTCAGTCTATGATAATTAGTAGGATATATTATATTATTACTTAAATGACACTTGACACGTAGGCTTTTATTGATATCTTAATTTTAAAATTTTAATATTTTACATAGCTAACTCAGTTTAAAATTAAAATATCAATAAAAGCCTAGTAAGACAAAGATAACATATGCAGGTACGACGTCCGCTTAAGGATTACCAATATCTATAGGATAATATTATAATTTTCACTTTCAAACTGTCATATACTCATATCTAACTTCTTAGAACAGCAAGGTAAGTAGATCAAAGGTTAGATTAACATTTTCGAAAACAACGTCCAACAGAAATAGCTTATAACCCTAACTTATTTATATTTTATAAATATATGTAGCGAGATTCACCAAACATACTACCACCCTTTTATTCAATGAATAATAAATTTAAACTAATTTCTATTTTTAGAATGTTTCAATATGCGTTTAAGGAGTATCCTGTCTTTCGTGAAGGTCCAATCGTCTTATTTTTTAGTTTTTCTAGAACTATTATTTTCTTATAAAAAATTGTTAAACAAGTATTTTTTTTAAATGTTGAAAATGTTTAAATATTTTTCAAGATTTAAACAGGTAGTTCTGGTTAGGTCTTATGTTCTATCTTTATGTTTTACACTCAATTATAAATTAAATATAAATTAAATAAATTTTCAAATCGTGATAATTTTCATATTTTTATCCAATTACCGTGTACGTAAAATCAGCGTCATACACATTATCCTTAGTAACTAAATAAAGTTTAATAATTCAGACACTATACGTTAAAATTTTTATTTATATAGGTAAATCAACATTGAAAATAATAATAATAATTTACTTAACAGTTTACATAAAAAATAGATGGTTCTAAAAATGATACTGAACACCGAAAGTCTTTGGAAATATAGCCTATAAATATGCTAAAAAATTCGATAACTCAGAACTGTAATAAATTGATAATTAAAGAAAAAAAATGATCATGAGTATGTTTGATGAATCGTCAATAATGTATCTACAATGACATCGGTGTATTAATTTGTCTAAATGAAATCGGTTTGAACATCAAAGAATAGTTACTATAATACTATTGTTTCACATAAAAACCACACATTGGTGTTATTGATTTTTTTTTTTACTTATAATATATTACCAAATATTGTACTTGTCTCGTACAATATGTGTACTATTATTGATTCTGTGACTACGGTTAAACAACGAAATATAGGATATGACTATTTTCTTTTAAATAATTAGACTTATAACGGTGTTATATTTTATATAGATATAAAAACAAAATGTGGTAAATTGATTTAGTATGCTTTTTAATTATAATGCTTCTTAGTTTTAATACAATACATCTATTAATCATTTTGAACAATAAGGTTATTCAAAAATATTGGTTTCAATAACATTCATAAAATACACATTCTTGTGAAAGTTTATAATTTAATACCTGTTTATACAAAGATACCAAGTATAATGTTATTTGATTAATATTTTAACACTATAATAGCAATTGTTTAAACTATAATCTATATCACAGATATTTTTTTTTTATGTAAAATAATTATATAATTTGTTATTTATTTTTATATCAAAGTTTGTATAGTGATGTGCGTTTAAACTGTTTAAAGTTTATTATTTTATTTAAAAAAGTGAACATTGAAAAATTTCATTAAATAATAGAGCTTTGTTATATAAAAAAAATGAAATTTGTTCTAATTTTATCAATGAACATAAATTAGTATTGAAGAAAAAATTAAAAAATTTCACACACAACCCAAAAACGTCATATCGTTTAACCTTTTAAAACGTAGAATCTGTACAAGATAACACAAGTTAACACGGCAACTTACATGATATAAATTATGTTCTTCGGTTCTAGTGTACATTCGAAGACAATAACAAATACAATTTTTCCAAAAATCTTTAATTTGTAAAAAAGCGACTGTACGTAATAATACCTAATAATTAATACACTATTCGCTTTACTCCACACAGACACTGCGGTTTAAGGAACCACAATGTTTACAGTTTTCTTAAGTCCCGTGTATCTTGTAACAATGCGAGTTAAATTACGAAATAATTATCGTTATTATACGAACAACGGGTGTAAAAACAACCTTCGCATTGTATTTTTTTCCCCGTTTCGGGTTTTGTCAAAACGAGTCGTGTTTGCCCGCAGTTATTAAAGTGCGTATTAATTAAACCGGGTCGCTTTCTGCAGGCGCCCGGGAATGGATTAGCATTTCGGGATATCCAGCGCCCGGCAAAAGCTAAAATACTAATATAAAGACCCGCGGTCGAATTCTACAACTATACATGCACCCCTGTTTTATATATAATATTAAATTCTCGCCGAGTCGTTGCGTTAAGACTGCGGTATACGATCGACCGACGTGGTCCGATACTTTTATGCAAATTGACCTTTTGAGCTTAACGCGCTTCTGGTATTTATACGCCTGTAAACGCACGTATTTATTTACAGTTTGTTTATTATTTCTTGGTGATACGTACAAGTATATTATTTAATATAAAACAAGACCAGTCTCAGTATTAAGAATATATATATTCAAGGATAAAATTCAATATCTTCTTCTTCCTTCTAAAAGCTACGTATTGTCACTGTGCAAATATTATTCTCCATTTTCTCTCGACCTACTAAGTCTCTTAATACCAGAATAATTATCGCATCCTGCCAAGATGACAATATATGATCTCTTTTACAATAAAAGGTTTCCTCTTACAACCATCGATACGTATTTCTATTATTTTTGTAAAGAAAACATTATATTTTAAAAAGTGCCTTTGTAGTTCACCACTTTTTTTTTAAAACGTCTATTGTCGTTATTTTCTCTATTATTAATTAACAATGTGTAGTATTATTTTTTTTCTTTTCATCCAGCTATACGTACCTTTGTCCTCCAAATCCACATTTCCACAACTTCTAATTTATTTTTGTCTTGAACAGTGATAGCCTTTTATAACTTTATAACTAATAAACTACTTGTCTAAAATTTGATTTTGTTGAATAGAAATACTCTGTATAATATTATTTTTAAAATAATATGAAATTAAAAATGTATGCTGCCATTCAAAAAAGTAAACAACCAAACATATTATAACAGTTAAAAACAGAACTTTTAACATATAACTTTTTTCTAGAAATACTTTTTTATAACGACTTAAA
Organism: Rhopalosiphum padi; assembly: GCF_020882245.1. Lineage (NCBI taxonomy): Eukaryota > Metazoa > Arthropoda > Insecta > Hemiptera > Aphididae > Rhopalosiphum > Rhopalosiphum padi. The sequence continues at coordinate 67,619,029 of NC_083597.1, forward strand.
ATTATGTAAAGTAAATATTTTCAAAAGCTTCTGAAATAATAAGTATTACGTTAAATGAATCACTTTGGAAAATACATAAGTCGAATACATTTTTATCTTCCTGAAATGCGAGTTAACGTGTCTGGGTTGTTGTAAATAACAATATTATTATTATACTGCAGCTCATTTTCCATAAATAATATCGAATATATTATTGACGTTTGACAATCATTATCAAATAGACTAATTATTATTAATTCTCTTTTTTTTAAATGAGAATTCACTAATTTATTTTTAGTTGAACTTTTTCATTAAAAACACATCTCTACTAGGTCATATACCCACTATACCAAAAGACAAAAAATCAAACTATTTTGTAGCATCTTATATATTATGTATATTTTATATATTAAATGCAACAGTAAGATAAAAACAGAAATTACCCGAGATCGTGGTAATATATATTTGCAATTAATTACTATACTAACAACCGTCGCTGTATTATACAGAGAACATAACAAATAATGGTCGTACGCCCGTCGGAAGCTGTTCATTGTTTGTGGTGTAACAGATTCAACACTCGCATATTATACATTTTTTTTCCCCTCCCGCGAACAAAATATATAAAATACAAAAAGAAACACACCTAACAAAACTACATTTTTATTGCCGCAGTTATATCTTTGTAGTTTATACCTATATTATATTATACTTATACACAGAACACACACACGCATTTTTCTCTTTAAGCTTTTCCTGCCAAAAAAAGCAAAAGAATCCCATCTACTCATTGCAGCTTGGAGCTTAATTTATTTACCCAGCAACGTAGTTATCTAAAGTTCACTCCACACGTACAAACAAAAATCTTGAAATAGACTCTTGTAAAGAAATAATAAAGATATTTTTTTTTTTGCATTTACAAATCAATGTGTATGAAAGCTTGGACTTTCACTTTAATATCTCTATGTATATATTTTCATAAGATCAGACTAGTTAAAATGCATTAAAAAAGCATCATATCCT